>NC_047122.1:43469477-44069477 GCF_902500255.1 Thalassophryne amazonica
TAAAGCGGAAGAAAATGGATGGATGGATATATTCTCATACAAATTCACCCTAATCATATTGCTATGATTAGCTTTCCAAATGGATATATTCAGTTCCCATTTCTTTTCATATTATATGTAGATCACAGAAAACAAAATGCATTGAAATGTGTTTTTTAAATTGTGCTGGCCAAGAAACATTCTCACCAGACTTATACCTGAGACTAAATTGTAACGTTTGTCCCTAATTGGACTTTTCTAATTAACACTCATAAGTGCATCAGAACAAAAGCAGCCTCCTCAATAATAAAGTAGCTCATAGCTCAAACCATGTGCAAATTCTATTATAAAATAATAGAAGTGCTGAAAATGTAATGCGGGTGGGAGTGCACGCAAGTCAAAAATCAAGTCTTCAAAAATCTTCTGTGTTAATTTGAACATGAGTTATTGAAACCATAAAATTTAAGATTTTTTGGAAATGTAATGCTTCTAATGTACTTTACAAGAAGTATGGGTTGAATTCACGTTTGAACAGTTTGAAATGAATTTTGTGACCTCGCATCTTTTTCTCACACATTTATCATGCTACATGCAGAAATATAACTGTGCAAAACCACTGAAAACTTTATTTTTTTTTCCTTGTACTTGATATCCTCCTTGCAGTGGGTAGACTGTGAGCGTGTGTGCATCCCTGAGCGTTTTGTTCTGTTGCTGTCTTGCACATACTATAACAGAGCATCAAAGTGTCCGTCTAAAGCTTGGGGTGGAGTCTGAGGGCCGGATAGCAGCAGATGTCCTTCTGTAATGAGTGGTTCATACAGACTCCATTCACGACATGTCAAGCACCTGCCCAAGTCTTCCTCGATGTCATTTGATACTGCAACCAACAATCTGAGCGCTGTCTCACCGAGCTTTCATCTACCTGCCTTTGAAACACAATAATGGAAGAACTGTGGAATCCTGTTTAAAGTTTGTCTAAAAATTAAGTATTAAACTGGTGTGGAGGGGAAATTAAAGATGCTTGAAGATGGCTTGACATTGAAATGAAAAAATTTACTTTTCTCCAAGTAGTTAAACATGATTGTTCTCAGACAGCATACATGAAGTTACACCTTGCAAATGGGAAAAAAAATAAGTGAGAACAGATGGCAAGATGAAGGACTGAACTGAAACCAAGTGACCCTGTGAATCTTATGGCGAAGCATAGACACTTCCACTAATGCATTTCAAGAAAAAGCTTCGAGAAGCCTGCACATGTTTATTTCAGCTCTTGTGCATTGATGGCCAGTCGTGCTGCGTGTTGAGTGCAGTTCAGTCAGAGGCCAGCCGGCCTCATGGCTTTCATTACACACACACACGAGGAGAAAAGCTCTCTATCTGGCCTTAATGAAACTCGAGCCAAGCCAGTACTTGGCAACATCTCACGCCCTTCTTAAAATGTTTAGTGTGTGTGTGTGTTTGTGTGTGTACTTTGTGTGAAGGATGACGCCGGTGCCCTGGCATCGGGTGGCCCACACTCTTTCTGAGATGATGCCATGAGCCTTTACAGCTGGTGCTGGCCATAAACAGAGGGAGGAGCAATGAACAGGCTGGTTTCAGATTTGAGCAAAGAGAAAAAGTTTCTCACTGTGGAACTCGGATGAAGGCACACAGCAGAGAGACAGACGAAAGGATGAAGAGGGGAGCGATGGGGAGGAGCAGCAGAGAGAGACGATGGGCGGCGGCACCAGAAGGACAGGTGCGAGTGATTTTTGGCAGGAAGCAGCCCCCTTTAGAAGTCTTTGAGATCAGTTCTGTGTTTGCCTTCCCATGCTCCTGAGATCGGCAGAGACACTGGCAACACATATCGTCAGACATGCCAGCTCATTGTCGCAGTCTGCAACCAGAAATGCCGTATTCTCCAAATGACGTTCACCCTGCCAAGAGTGGACCCTTTAGACATTTACGTTCTCAGGCCATCATCACTGCCATGGTCTACTGACCCAGTTATTATTCCTGCATTTCTTTTCTTCCCCTACATTTGATTCAGGCTGACACACTGTGTATTTACCAGTAATCGTGATATACAGACAACTCCCAGAGTGGGCATTTAAATAGAAATAACCACAAAACCATCTCTACCCCCAGGATAGTGTTTTAACAGAATGGAGTAGGTAACCTAGACCTTTGCATTTATATCCCCCACCCCCACAAACTCCTCAGTGGGAAGTTTCCACGGAAAGCCTACTTAAAAGAATATGTGTCTCCCATGAAAGCAATCTTCTTGAACAAGTTTTTATATTTCTGACATTGAGTTTAAGTCCTGCTGTTTATTTCACACTTGTTTTCAAGTGACCTCTATCAAGCTGTGGTGGGAATGCAACACTGATCTGAAGGGACACACCCGCACACGCAATAAAAATCACAAACTACAATGCCAGCGGTCTGAGCAACAGCAAAACTGGCTTTTATATAGCATGTAATAAAATTTTATTTAAACTAAATAAGGGGCACTCAGACTCCTTTGAGTGCCCCTGGGTAAGAAGAATACGAGTAATTAATAATCATTTCCTTTATTTGTCATATGCATGCGTACTGGGGTTGGCTGGGGAAGTGACGTGCTTTGGACTGATGTCCCATCTTGGGGGACTCATAGACAGTCAGCCACTTCATGCGGCAAAATCTGGAGATAACCACAGTCATCACTGGGCCACGTGACATAGGACGACTTATTCTTTTGTGGTCTTGATATTTAATTAATTGGACTTTTCTCTTGACCAGCACACGCCCCTCCATCATGTTTAAACTTCAAACTGTTTGAGTTAAACAGTTATGACTTTGAGTTTGACCTTTTGGGGTCATGCAAGGTCAAAGGTCATGTAGCCAATAGAAGGGTGATATGACTTCATATTAATGTTTATTTATAATCATAGCTGTGTCTTTAACAAATTCTTAAATAGTGTCTCATGCATTGCCTAATAACACAGATGGGTGCCGTGACCGGGAATCAAACCCAGGCCCACACATTTGTAGCCTAGCTCCTCATCCCACTGATATACCCTCTCTAACAGTTGTCCCAGTCCACCCAGGTGTAAATGGGTTCTGGTCTTTACTGGGGAAAGTAACCTTCTTTGGACTGACGTCCCCCCGTTAAAGGCAAGTCGTAGACTTTAATCCGCTTCATACTACAGAATCCAGAGATGAGCAGATCGGCACCAGCAGGCTTCAGGGCCTATGTAGGACTTGCGTCTTCCTTAAAGTAGTGATTCTAAACATGTCCCATAGTTTGACTTTGACCTGTAACCATTATTTTTATGAATTTTTCTTTGTCCTTCGCTGAGTCTTAAGAACAACACAAAGTTTGGTCCAAATGGACTCTGAACAGTTTTGTTCACTCACAGACAAACAGGCACACAAGGCTGCAAACAATAAAACTGCATGCCCTATTGCAGTGTAAGAGAAACAAATAATTAAATGAAAGATCATCACTCTAACTCTGCTATTGCTGCACGTACATGCAGAAAGAGGTCAGCTCAGAAATCAATTGTCAGATGTGTGTGCAACACTGGATCTAGGCCATTTCAGCCTATAATGTGACTATAGCCTTTGCTTTTGCTTCAGCATGTCGGACTCTAAAATCTCCTATAAACTCTGCTGTCACTGCTTTATAGCGGGTCTGACGACCGTCTGTTCTGCTGAAGTGACAGAATGAACGAGTATTAACCTTCAATCTGGGAGCATAATGTCACTCGGCACACACTGATGGGTGGTACTACAGGCTGACAGTGTCGCAACTGTTTAGTTCAGCTTTAATGGTGCCATAACAAAAGAAAATCTATGAATGCTATCACATCTTTATTATGCTGTTTAATTAATTAGTTAATTTAAAATTGTCAGTTTGAAGCGATGCCTTGAAGTAATAACATTGAACATTGAAGAGTCTGGAGGCGGAGGGTTTCTGTGAATGAATTGTAGAGGGCACCTCTTGAAAGAAAGAATAAGTCTTATATGCAACATCATATTTCAGTAATACCAGAATCATCAGTCCAAAGCTTTCGAGTCCAACTGCATTATTGGTTAAAGACAAAGCTTAGTTGAAGGCTCAGTGTGCAAAAAAACAGAGAAATATTTATAAAATGTGACTCTACTGCAGAGTGCAGTGACCCCTTAGAAGGGTCAGACATATCATCTAAATCTGGGAAGCTTCTGTAAATTGCAAATGCAAAGTGGCGAAAGATTGTGTTTGGAGCGATTTGTGTACATTTACTGTGGCTCCTCAGTCATCGCTCCAAATGCCACTTATGCCTCATGACTTGTTTGATTCCTGTCACCAGCCCCAAGGCATCAAGACCAGTTGATGTGAAGGATGTACAGTGCTTAGCCTTAATTAGACTGATTGCTCTGTAAAAACAGCGCTGAAAGGTAAAAGGTTATTGGGCCTGAATTTGGCATATACTCAAAAGGAATGCAGTGGTTTGGCAAATAACCTCAAGCAATGGACCTTGAGTGCTGACACTGCTTAGATTTAATTGTGGTAGATTATCTTTTGTTTTTTACAACAAGGGAAAAGAAGTAGAACCCAAAGTGCTGCACAGACTTTAGATGAGCCACACCGTAAAGGGGAACTATGAGATTTTTAAACCTGGGCCTTGCATTTACCGTAGATGATTTTTGAGTTAAACTTTAAGCTTGTGACAATTTTAATCATCCCATATTTAGGTAGCAATGTGTGAGCAAACACTGACACAGGCTAAATAACTGTACTTGTTCCTGTTGTGAGCACGAGAACAAGCTCTTCATTGATAATCGTGTAATGTATTGATGTTGAGCCATGTCATTAAACAAAAGCAGGTTAACATAAAATGCAACTGTATACGTAATCAGTTATTTGAAAAAACTTATAAAAACACTTCAATGATATTTTCACCCATTCAGTCGCGCACCTATAGATGGAAGTGTTGGTCAAAGAATGGCATGGTCAGATACATTGCAGGTGGATTGCTATGGTATGGAAAGAAAACCTTTTGCTGTATAAACCAGCAAAAATGTTGAAAGTCCAGTGCATTGTATTTTGGGTATTTACTACATGTGGCTTTCATAAGAGGGTTCACAAAGCACATACACCCTGCTTGCATACACCTACTTAATTAGTCCATTTTCACTTGGTGCATAGAGTTAATCAGTTTACCTTTGCCTTCCAGCTTGGTCAATCCTGTGCCAGCTGTTGAGTTTGGGGCAGTATGATGTTGCATGTCCTTGGCTACTGTGCTGTAACATCCAGCCAGAATGTGTGTGTCTGTGTGTGTGTTGGGGGGGGGGGGTCACTCTTGGCCTTTTCTGCCACCTTGGTGGGAATCAGAGTCCACGATGGCTTGGGTTAGATGTTCAAGAGTTAGGTGCAAGATATGGCTCTACCATCTGATGACTGCAAGGCCAAAGGCAAGTGGAACTATTTGATGCCTACAGTCCTCTTGAGGCCTGTGCTGTCAGAGCCACCAAAATGTTGTTTAGTGACCAGGACTCTGATCCACTGAACTGATACCTCTGAGGCATTATAAATGTGAAGTTTTGCCTTTGCAGAGATTTTCTTGTTTAAACAATGTAACTGAATTGAAAATCAATCATTAAATGAAATAAAAGTGAATACTTATACTCAAAAAAAACAAAAAAAAAAACAGAACGTCACCTTACTGCTTCACCTCAGGGAGCTTTGGTGGCCACTGTCTACTGGTGTGGTCTTGCCGGTGGACACCAATCTGTTCACTCACTTACATCTACTTTCTCAATACCAGAACAGTGTGCACCTGGTGCACTCCACCTTAAAGATGGAGACTTGCGACACAGAGGCTTTTATTTCATGCTACACTCAAAATACACCTGTGACTAATGAAGAGGATAAATCAAATCGCTTCTGGCCCAGCAAGATTTGTAAAAGATTACACACCATCTGAATAATGCAGATGGGTCAGACATACCCCATTTGCATTGCACAGTTTTAGACCATGCATCATAGTGTCAAGATAGGGCCCATAATAGTTTTTGTTGGCATTTATAAGGTGACATGTAGTTGTGACAATGGTGACTTCCATATGACCTAATATAGCATTTATATATTCTAAGAGGAACAGTTTAGCTCAGCCCTATTGTCAAGATCTAAGATCTTCCTTTCTTCTTTTTGTTTTTGTTGTTTTGTTTTTTCCTGCTCACCCGCATATCAGGCCATATCCCCTTTCATCATCTCACTCAGTGGGGGTAAAAAAACAAAAAACAAAGGCAAGAGAAAAGCCAAGGTTGTATTTAAATGTTCACACTCACATGCACAGTATCCATCGTATATCTTTTATCATAATGAATATCAGCCTTATTATTGTATCATTTACCTGTCACAGCAGAACTTGGACAGAAAGGCATACACTCCATCACACCTCCAAGTAACGCTCGCCTGCATTTATCTTGATGTCAAAACAAGACAAATGCTGACAAATAACGAGAAATACTGCAGTATGCATTACTATTATGCTACAGTATGGAACGACTGTTTGTTTTTTTTAACGTTATTTTTAATCAAAGTTTTATAATCTTACAGAGAAGAATAAAACATTAAAAAAAAACCACATATAGAACTTAACAGGTGGGTCACTGGGGGTGACTGGTGCATTTCAAAAAAGAAAAGGAAAACAGACAGTAGATTTGAATAGCAACGAGTTACAATAAACCTTGATAAAATGCCAACAAGTACGAAGGAATTGGGGCATTGGCTTGAACCCACCCACCTTGACCACGTGGACCCCCTAAGTAGGTCCGTCCAGTACGAATTAAGAATGGGGAGAGTGTCCCCTGGGGCTGTTGTATTAACATGGATTAATCAACGCAATATCAGGATGTTGACTGGTGGGAGTTTACTGTGTGATTCACTGCAAAAAAAAAAAAAAAAAAAAAAAAAAAAAAAGGGTGGGGGAGCATTATTTCACACAACTTTTGCCTTAGCATATATTAACCATTTTGACCAATATTTTTGGGTCTTGTTACTATTGAGTCTTAGGGAGAAGGTAAGCATTTCCATTTCACAAATTTCTTTTACGGTGGCTGACCACTTGTTTATTGTCAGTGGGTCCCCATTAAGCCATTTCCTTCTTATTGATTCCCCCCCCCCCCCTGCTATCGGTAGTATTTTCAAAAGGTACTTATCCTGAGGGGGGATTTCATTTGGTAGATTACATAAATATATAGTTTGAAAGTTGTGTTCAGTTTCCAAGGCAAGAAATAATCTTGTCTCTTTGACTACCTTTAACCAATAGGAGTGAATCAATGGGCAACCCCAGAAAATATGAAAATGGTCTGCCATCACATTGTTGCATTGTCTCCAACAATGCCCAGATTCAACCCTGCCCGTATGAGAATGTCCTTTTGGGGGTTATAAAAAAACCTAACAATATTCTTCCACGTGAATTCCCTCCATTGCCCTGAGCTCGTGGTGGTGGAATTCATTTGGCATATGTTGAGCCACTCATTTTGTGTCAGTATTATTTTTGCCTCCTTTCCCCATGTAGTTTTAGAGTGTTGATGTTTTTTGTAATCCTCCAGGCACACACACATTCTGGATAGCCTCTTCTTACAGGATTTACCTTTGCAGGCATCAGTAAAGATATTAATGAAATCCTGATAGTTGTTTTCTAATGTTTTAAACGTTTTTATTAAAATGATGCCTGAGCTCAAATGACTGTTTTATTCAGCATACGTATTTGATAATCTAGATCAAATGCATGTTTGGTGTACACAAAGTCTGTGTGTAAGTGTCCTTTCTTTGCAGAGATGGAGTGAGTGAGTGCGGGTGTGTGTGTCACAGGGTCATTAGGTCAGTTCACCACAATCATCCCTCTTCAGAACGTATGAAGACAGAAAACCCATCGTAGAACAAGCACATAATTTAGGTCTCCTATTCACACGTGCACATGGACTGAGTTACAGTGTGATCATTGCTTTCACAATTACATTTGGAGATAGAGCAGATTAGAGTTGTGTGTGTGCAGAAAGTTCTTTTCACTTTGGTTATTTACTGATGGATTGGATATGAAAGACTTCCACAGACACATCCAAATAAGTATCGACAAATGAGTAGCCGCAGACATTGATTAAACACACATGCGTACTGTGAGGCTCTGGTCTTTTCATATAAACATTCATGTCCTTTTCTTTCTTACGTACACAAACGAGTATGCTTGGGGTGCTCTGATGTGAACAAACATGCACACGGAGCCAGCTGCAGTGAGGTAGTGGTTTATCAGGACCATGTGAGCCGTCTGGAGCTAATTAATTTGGCCCCGAAGGTACAGACTTGCGATCAGTGCACTTCTCCTTACACAATAACCTTTACCAGGGGAGAGTGCACAAAGTCTGATTCCAGTGCAGCAGCATGCCGAAATCTATTTAGCTTTGGTTGGACACAGTGGGGATAATCTGGATTCTATTTAATTCAGATGTGTTATATTTCTGCAAAATGCTACAAAACAACATTCACACTTTAAATGTCAGAGTATTATTTACCTTGTTTTGTGTTTTATAGATTGTTGAAACCTGTCCGGGGTGCTTAGTTTTTTCCCTCTTTGCTTTAGTTTCACTTTAATCAAATGTGATTGGTTAAAAAGACTGTTTAGTTTTTATACGTTATTCGTTTGGCTGTTTTGTTTTTTTCCTTCCAGTCATAATGAAATGTTTGAATACAGATAACCTTTGAAAAGCTTTTTCCTGGTATCTTATTTAATGGATTTGTTGTCAAGTATTTAATATCTTGACTTATTTGTTAATTTGTATCATGTCATAGAAGCACAGTGAAGGAATGTTGAGGCATTTTTGTTAGTTTGTTTTTGGTGTTTTTATACTCTGTTGGAATATTTTGTTAGCATTCACCTCAGAACTTGCATTTGTAAACATGTGCCTTGCATGCAGGGAGTTTCAGCTCAAAACCATCTAAACACACATACATATATTGGCAGAAAATCGGATCTTGGCATCAAGACCTGCAGTATAAATGCAGCAAAGGAACTGGCTTCACATTTAATTGAAATTAAAGTTAACAAATAACTAAGTGCCAAATTTGAATAAAACAATGTAAAGCATTCCACAGTATATGATTGTTTGCGATCCTGACTTTGCCACATGTACCTCATTGTTTCAAATATGAAAGATGACCCTGATTCTAAGACAGTCTCACTTTTTGAGACATAGTTTTTAGAAGACTTTCTGAAGACCATTTTTCTTGTTATATATAAAGAAAATGCTTTGATTTTAAAATAATCCAAATAAAAGCATATTTTATGGGCAGACCCTTATTTCTTTTTTCGACTACAAAGATACTGCTGCTTTTGCAGCCACGCAAAACATTTCTGATTGTCAGCATTTTTAAGACTTTTTTTTTTTACTTGCCATCTTGTCATATTACGCTCTACACTGTATTTCTTGGATGCTTGAGAGTTGTTTGACCATGCTGCATTTATCACTGTGAGCTTATTGCTTGCATCATAACACCTCCTCAGTTGCTAGGTGAATTTCCTGACTTTGGAAGCATGCTCTTTTCAGGAGAATCATGCAGTACGCTAAGCTAGTTAGAGGGGTGGGCCAGCACAGTCCAGAGAGGTACATTAATTTGACAGGCATTTACCGCCACCTACTTTTGCGGATGTAGCCCTATTTTTTTTTTTCCTTCTCAAAATGCATTTCCAAGAACAAAAAAAATCATTTGAAACAATACAGTGTATGTTGTACTTTACTCATCTCTATTTAATATATGTTATTCTTTGAAAGAGTCTAAAAGCTTCAGCCAGCAGACTTATTGAATAAATTGGTTGCTTTCCAGGGCTCAAAATAGTACGTGCATGTGCTAGTTTGTGCATGTATTATTTGAGCGGTCCATGTAATTTTATACTGCACTTGCACTGGTGCAAGTAACTTTATCCAAGTTTTATTAGCTATAAGCACCAGTAAAATGAACCAATAAAGGAATAAATAAGGAAAAAACAATTTCCAGTGTGTTGTCTTCGTCTTCCCTGCGTTTTGTGACTCAGACACACGGAGCGAGTTGCTGTGCTCCATTTGTTGTGCTCGCGCGCGCACATGTAAACAAAGAAAAGAAAAAAAAACTGGCTGCAGTTCCTCTCTCTGTCTCTGCCCTCAAACTCTGTCATCATTGTGTTATAAACTAGTCACCATTTGTTTTATTATACATCTGTGTAGTTAATAAAATTATCTTCACAGACGATTATTTCACGCGCGCACATGAAAAAAAAAAGTGGCTGTCGCTGTGGTTCCTTTACAGAACCCAGGAGGTGATATTTTTTCTGGCCATGATAATTTGTGCGCACGTTTTCCTTTTAATCGAGCCCTCGAATTAATAAAACGTGTTCTCAATAAAACGTGCGCATGTTTTCCTGGCCGTCATAATTCGTGCACACGTTTTCCTTTAATTGAGCCCTCGAATTAATAAAACGTCTGCAAGTTTTCCTTTTGTTCAAAATGAACTTCATAATATGACCTAAATTGTCATCCTCACGACGCTTCGACCTCAGCGTCCTTTTTAATGTGCTTAAACTCCAGATGATGTCATGCTGGGCGACTGGAGTTCTCTGTATGTCCTTGTGCACTCAAACCATGATGATACACCCTGACCAGATCCATTTCTAATGGGGAAATGTATTACACGGTCTCCTGGTTTGTTGACTGATAGTCAGCATTTATGTGTCAAGACAGTATTGAGTGCATGTTTTACAAATTGTGGCCACGTTTAAGTAGATCGTACCCTTGTTTTACTCAAACGATGCTTAAAACGTGCGCACAATATCATAAAATGAGCGCACAATATAATAAATCAAGTGCACAATATAATAAAACGTGCGCACATTCTTTCCACATGCAAAACATTTTGCGATGACACTTCCAGGGCTCCGTAGTTCCTCGCTTTCTCTCCCCTTAAACTCTGTCATAATTGTGTTATAAACCAGTCACCATTTGTTTTATTATACATCTGTGTAGTTAATAAATAAAATAATCTTCACGGACTATTCGTTTGCGCGCACGTGAAAGAACAAAAAAACTGACGGGAGAGCAGCAGCGGCAAACTCTCCCCAGAGAGGAATTAAGAGTCTGACACATCAGAGGAGAAGTTTTAAGGTTGATATAAGAGTGACTTTTGGTTGTGCAAGTAACTTTTTTTTGATGCAAGTAATTTTTTTTTGTTACTAGCACCAGTGCAAGTAGGTTAAAAAATGTATTTCGACCCTTGCTTTCTCAGCAGTCAGTCCTGCCTAATTGGCATTTAACACATTTTCTTTTTCCATCTATTATGAGCATTTCTGGCACAAATTACTTAATATTTGCTTTAAAATCTGGTGTTTTCAGCTTTATACACATTCATGTGCATGGGTCTGCACTGTGGCGCTGTGTAAACTGGTTCAAAGACCAGGTCGTTCGCTGCACAAAAGGTTGGAAGTTTATTTTTGGGATACTCTTCTCCTACAGTAAGAGGTGTCAACTTACTGACTGAGAAATTCTGTTTGGCTGGCTTCCATCCTGTGGGAGAAATCACAAAATGTAGGGTTATTTGCCAAACAACATCCTCAGTACTGGTAGGAAGTGGAGCCAGTGTCTTGCTCACTGATACTTCAGTGGGGCGGGGTGGGTGGGAGGGTAAGGGAGCTTACCAACAGGGGATCACAGACGCTGCATGTCTTGTTGGTTACTTTGCCATCTTGGCATAAACTGAAGTGACCACATGGAGACGTCCTGCTTTTGTAGCAGTTCCCATGGAAACGAGTGTCATTGTAAAGGTTCTGGCAAAATGGAGATTGAGAAAGAGAATTCTGAGAGTTAGAAGTCACACTTAGTGCTGTATTTGACTGTCAGGCTTCGTGTGTGTTTGTGTGTGTGCACTTTTTTTCATGACAATTCAGGACAGTTTTATGATAGCACACCTTCAATATCAGGACACTGGGAAAAACGGGGACATTTTCCATGTCCTTATTTTTCTGAGCACTCTAAAGCATTCTAGACACCCCCCCCCCCCCCGCTCCCCCAACATGCTCCCAGACCAAAGATCTCAGATGACCTAAAATATCACAGTTTTAGGAAAATAAGTCTCTATCTAATCTCATCTTCAATTTCACCGCCTAGTGACCAGTTTTGGAACTTAACACACTTTTCACACACTTTCAGTATGATAATATTTTACTCATAAGTCACAGAGTGTCTTCATATGTAGCATAAAATCACGTTTGACCAAAATATAGTCCTAGCTAAAAGCCCAACAGACATATTCATGTAAGCATGGGTTGGAATGAGTTTGATTCCCAGGCCTCTAGGACTTTGGGAAAGGCATGTTCCCATTTTTCAGATTTCTGTCATATGTCCTAGTGTGTGTGTGTGTGTGTGTGTGTGTGTGTGTGTGTGTGTGTGTGTGTGTGTGTGTGTGTGTGTGTGTGTGTGTGTGTGTGTGCGTGTGTGCGTGTGTGCGTGTGTGCGTGTGTGTGTGTGTGTGTGTGTGCGTGTGTGTGTGTGTGCGTGCGCACGCGTGCAAGCTACCGAATGCAGTGTAGCTCATCAAGCAAAATAAATAAGTAGTTTTGGGACTATATCCCCATCATTTCTTCACTTTTTAATACAACTTCATTTTCTATGTTTTAGTGAAATTTTATCATGTTTTATCACCTTTCTTTTGTCATATTTTTGTCTTCCTTTTCTGGGATTGCTGGCTGTTGGGATTATCAAATGTTCTCACTTGTTTTTTTTGAAGTAATCAATCTGCTAGTAGCTCTGTAGGCACGTATAATGTTCAACATTAAACAGCCTTTGAAGAGGGCGGGGGTGCAAGGAGAGGATGGAGGTAGGAAGGGATGGATGAAAGGTGGATTAGAAAGGGGATGAATAAGGACATCCTGCTATAATCTTTCTTTTTCTACTGTTATTGGATCTTGGTGTTTTCTTTTCCCGCTTCCTGAGCCTCAGTCTCTCCTCTCATTCTCTTTCAATCAGCGTAATCAGTCTAATTTTATCTTAATTAAGCTTCACTTCCCTACAGTAGCACCACACTGATGAATATGCCTGGGAACACGGTGTACCCTGGCTTACATGTACAGACGGGCAGCCTTCCTATGAACAGACGGCGGGTCAATAAGATCATCATGTTATCAATCATCCTTCAGCACCGCAGCAGCACTTAAGAAAAACAGTCATGTTATTGCGAATTGCTCCCTGCTGATTTCTGCACATTCGGCTGGTCTTTGGGAGTCTGAGGTGTCTGTGCTCGTGACTCGTGCATCGACGTGTGCTCACCCTCAAGGATTTCATGGATGTTTGGTTGTTTGTCTTTTGCAAAACAATGGTTGGCGTTGCCATATTGACCAAACTTGCGACGAGTGGGAAGTGTGGTCCACAATTCCAGTGGAATCTGGCTGAATTTTTAAATACATTTTTAGTCAATTTTATGTGATCTGTCAGTTTCTGTTTAAAACTTGGGAAACTGCGGTGGTTGAGAGAGACCACAATACTTCCAAACTGACCACAGGACTTTAACTGACTTCTACGGTTAGGTCTGTTGCAAATAAAATAAAACACAAGAAATAAAGCTAACTTGAGAATAAAATCATCAGTGAGCTAACTCTGTTCCACTGACCAGGTAGAGATAAAGATAATGGTGTTGCAGTGCGCTGAACAGTTAGTAAAAGTCCCCTGGGCGGAAACCTCTTTTGTTGTTGCTACTACTTCCATTGTGTTGTGGATATTTGCTATACCGCTGCATTTTTGCATGTGTTGTATGAATTGCCAGCAGAAATGTTGTCAGATTATTAGGGATGTGAATCGTACAACAACTCACGATTCAATTCGATTCCGATTCTTGGGATGACGATTCGATTCAGAATCGATTTTCAATTCAAAGAGCTCTGAGAAATAGTTATATTACTTAAAAATGTTTGTTTAAGAAAATGCAGCTTTACAAGGTTAATCAAGTGATTCTAGATGTAAATTTACTTATCTGCTTTGCTCGTTCAGAGTTGGCTGGCAGTTTAGTGAAACATTGGTCAGTAGTCGTCAGATACCACTGCTCCCCTCTTTTAGCTCCGGGTGATGGCGTAGCATGTGGGCTTGCGGATTTGAAGTGTTTCCGAAGTACTTGACTTTCATTTTGCAGATTTTGCACACTGCATAAGTCATGTCAAGCTCCTTCTTACGCAGCAAATAATAAAATCCAAAATGCGCCCAAACATTCAGCAGAGACGGTGCTGGCTGAATTAGCTCTTCATCCGCCATGCTAAGCTGCAGCTCACGAATGTTTGAAGCACGCCGGACCTTCCCCTCGCGGGGACGCTGCAGTACAGAAGCCGTTGCCTGACAAACAGTACGAGTAAGCAAGAAAATGTTAAAAAAAAAAAAAAAAAAATGCTTTTTAAAAATCGATTCTTGGACATTTTGGATCAGTTCAGAATCGTAATAAATAAGAATTGCGATTCAGACATGAATCGATTTTTTCCGACACCCCTACAGATTATATTGCTACATGTGCTGCAGGTCATGTTAGTTTATGTTTGTGTGTTTGCAAGTGTCGTCCCAATTGGCAAGATGTTTTGTTAGTTTTTTGTCTTTTTTATGCAACTACCTGTTGTTAAGTTGATGCACTTTTTTTCATTGGTGCCTTAATTCGTAAGTGGTGCCTTAATTCGTAAGTGTTGCATTTTTTTTTTCTTTTCAGTAAGTTTCGGAGTAAACTAATTGCAGAGTGACCTAGTTAGGAGTCAAATAATATTTTCACAGATAGGTTATTTTTGAGAGGTGGAGATGGACCAGTTGCCGTCCAAAACACGGGGTGGTTCCGTGGTCCGGTGGATGCGCAGTGCACAGCTCCTTGTTGGATCACAAGAATCAGAACACTGTCCCTGAAAAACCAGAGGATCATTTAAACAGGCTCTGAATGACTGTGTGCCCAGGATGCAGTAAACATGTTGCTTTATTGACTCATCTGTCCTTGTCCTCATGAGTTGTCTGTGTTTTCAGACTGCTTATTTTCCTTCTTTCTTTCTTTTTCTTTTTTTTTGTCAGTTTCACTCACTTGCTCTCTCCGTCTGTCCTTAGCAATTAAATAGGTTCCTGTTCTTCTAAAGCTGCGGCAATAAAACAATCCAGGATTTATCTTACCAAAGAGGCTTTTATGGAGAGCTCACTCTTTCCTCTGCTAACTATTAAGAAGGCGGAGCTTAATCCATGTTGCTGCTTTTGCTGTAATATTAAATTACATAAGATTAATAGGATGATGAGACACTTTAGGTGGTTTATTTAAACTGCAGTTTGGCAGCAACAGCTCCACAGGCACACACACACATGCATATGTAAAACTCATCCTAAAGCTATACCAATAGCTGTATTAATAGGTAATATTGATTATTTAATTCAGTGGTTATTGGCGGTATAATGTTCCATCCATTCATTTTCTATACCTGCTTATTCCAGTTAAGGCTCACGAGGGGCTCGACCCTATCCCAACAGTCATAGGGGACGAGGCGGGGTACACCTTGGACAGGACGCCAGTCTGTTGCAGGGCCACATACAGACAAACAAACACATTCACACCTGCGGATAATTTAAAGTTTCCAATCCACCTAACCTGCATGTACAGTATTTGGATGTGGGAGGAAGCCAGAGCACCCGGAGAGAACCCACGCAAACAGAGGGAGAACACCCAAACTACCACACAGAAAGGCCACAGGTGGGAATCAATCCCATGACTTTCTTGCTGTGAGGCAACAGTGCTAACCACTTACCCACCGTGCCACCCAGTATAAAGTTTTGAAATTCAATTATGGAGACGTCTGTTGGTCGTTTCAGCTGATACTTTGTGATACTTTTCAGCTCTCAGCCTTTGAAGGTGCTCTTGTCTCTGCCAAGTGGATATCATTTTTCTTTCCTCTTTCATCAAAGTTTGGTACTCCAAGAATCCTGACTGCTGTAATAAAGACAAGAAAAATACTTTGCCAGCACAGGAGATTAAAATGAGATATGAATGCTTCAGGGTTGACTCCCATTGGAACATCAGACACACTTGATAACATAAACGGAATAATCTCTGCAATTTATACTTTTTCACTTCGGTTTTCACACAAAGCTTGAATTCCCAGTGTTAACCTGGTCTGCATGCCTACCGTAAAGGAGTGGAGCCATCAAGATGAGCTGCTGTGGCTGTGATAATACTGTGTAAAGTACAACTTTTGTCTTTTCAACAGCTTCATGGTGGAGTAGAACAGAGAAGGATTTTCTTAAAAAGAAGAGGTGAAATATCAGCCACACTTTGCCAGAAGGCACCTGTCAGCCTGAGCCTGGATTTGTTTTCTTGTACTAAAATTCTTCTCTTCCATTCCACCAAGAAGTTGTGTACAGTTTAAACAAGAGCCTCAGAAGCCTCATGGGTGGTGTCTTGGTGGCTTCCCCTTATTGTTGTTGGGTCACTCCAGTGTCTTCATACATGTTTACCACACAGTGCCATGATGTTTGTATGTCTAATGATGGATGAATGATTGATGTAAATGAAGTCGAAGACTAATTCACTTGCTTGAAAGAAGGGCTCTGGAAGCATGAACATTTGCTCATGTTTGCGTCACCCTGACCTGGGTCACTTTTTCTTTGCATTTTCACTTTGTTTGCATGTAATTTGCCCAAAAACTCAGAGAACGTGCCATGTTTCTGATGGGGACAGACGAGAGCTGTCCCCAGATGTAGAAAAATTGTCATATGCATCATATTTTACCCCTTTAATGAGACTGTGGTGCCAAATTTAAAGTCCTTAGTGGTGGTGCACAAAGGCAAAATGACCTAAATTGTATCATTCTCACAGTACGTATAGACCTGACTATATGTGTGCCTGTGCATGTTAAAAATGTGTTCAAGGTTATTTTGAACACATTCGTTATACAAATTCTGTTATTGTTTTGTGCTGTTGTTAGTATTTACTTTGTGTACACTGTTTTACTTGTTATAAGATCAACAGTGTTGATTTTCAAACATGTTGATTTTCATTTGATTATAAATGTTAATCATGTTGCATAGATTTTTAAGAAAAAGTGAGATGCATCTGTGGAGAGAAATCTGTGGTTTGGTGTAAAAATGTATTTAAAATTGATTTTTTTTTTTTTTTTTAAATTGAATCAGTTTTGACAGAATCATCTCTGTTTTTGTTCTCCTTTATTATCTTCACACATTTTTCCTGTTATTGTCGCACAAACCTCTTTACTGCTTCTTCTTCTATCTGCACGTGCACACCCCACCTTTCTCTCCATTTATTTGACTGTCTCGGTTTGTACTCACCCTCTTCCTACTAATCCATCATTACACCCCCCCCCCACCCCCCCAGCAATCCCGTAGCTGCCAGTCATCAATGAATCACGGTTCATATTACATATAACAGGTGGGGAAGCTGTTTGTACGTATATTTGCATGTTTGTGCATTTGTGTTGATTAAAGTGTCCACACTAGGGATACAGTTTTATAATTTATTTCCTCAAAAACTATTTCCTGTATCATATTTAGATGACCTTTTAAAGTAACTAAAGTGAACTCACTTTTGAGCCAGCTTTAAAAAAGTTCACCCATGTTTGTACCCTTAAGCCCTGGTCAGACCGAATAATAAAGCCATGAATAATGAGCCACGTATGGATTTGTTAGAAATTTCAGTGATTACTCGAATAATGAGCCACGTATATGATGTTCTTCTGAAGGAATTGCAGGAAACAGATGCTAAAAAAAGGCTACAAGGGCTTTCTTAGAGTGGAATCTGCTCTGTTGCAGGTAGCCTGTGCTGTCCTCGTAGCCACCAGGTACTCGGATAATGGATCTCTAACAGCCTCGTACTCACCACAAACATGTCTCTAACGTCCTCGTAGTACCTCGTACACAAATCGCCCCACACTATTTTTGCTAAATTTTGAACTTCATGAAATTAGCACCAAGGTCAGAGATGAGCCTCGTTAGCCGAATAATCTGCCTGTAAGAGCCACTATTCTCCTACATTTCTTGAATAACTCCACTTGTACCAAAAAAATAAAAACATGTTATGTGGCTCATTCATCGTTCATTATTCATTGGGACCAGGGCTTTATACAAAACTTGTTTGAATATGGGGAAGGTTGCATAGCACTCATGGCTTTCAATAAATTCTTAGCATTTGTAAGACTTCAGTGGTGATTAGATTGTATTGCTGAGTCATCATGCTGTTTCCCTTTTTTGTTTATTATTCAACCAGGGTTCTAGTTGTTGGAAATCCACCTAAATGCAACAGATTATAGAAATTTCAAAGTCAGTCATGGATGAACTTTTTTGATCAAATACAAAAAAACATTGATTTTCATTGTTTTCTAGCAAAAACTCTTCAGAATGATACAGGGCTATGGGGTTGCAAAGAAATTGTATCCCTAGTCCACACAGGTTTGCCTCTGTGCACATGTGGAGGACCTTCGGCCAAGTGGCAACAGCAGGCCAGCCTCGCGGACACAACATGATTGTGTAAAACTCTCACACTTTTCTTTTGTTCTGTTTTTGCATGTTGCCTTGAGTCTCTTTTAGTGTCTAATCTGTGTATTTATTCCATTTTCAGTCTTCGGTTGACATTTTTCCCCCTTACTTCACTAACCTTTCTCCATCTTAATATCTGCTTCTTTCTCTTTTCTATTGTTATTCTCTCCACTGAACTGTCTTTGTGTTTCTTAATTTAATCATCTGCATCAACTATTTTTTTTTTTTTTTCAATTTATGGGTTGTGTTTCCTCTTTTTCTTTATTGCACATTGGGACAAATGTTAAGATTTAGCAACTTGCTCAAGGGCACCTTAGTCTGGCAGGGAGTCGAACCAAAGATCCTGTGATCACAAACATCTCTAGCCTAAGGCAACAACATGCCAAACTAGCCATCTTCTTTTTGTCATATTTAATACTGGGGAAAATGACTTTTTATGTAGGTACTTAGCTGTCTGGAATTGATCAGCAAGATAATACCTTGTTTTCAGTATACGAGGTCTGTCAATAAAGTATAGGTCTTTTTTATTTTTTTCAAAAACTATATGGATTTCATTCATATGTTTTTACGTCATACATGCTTGAACCCTCGTGCGCATGCGTGAGTTTTTCCACGCCTGTCGGTGACGTCATTCGCCTGTGAGCACTCCTTGTGGGAGGAGTCGTCCAGCCCCTCGTCAGAATTCCTTTGTCTGAGAAGTTGCTGAGAGACTGGCGCTTTGTTTGATCAAAATTTTTTCTAAACCTGTGAGACACATCGAAGTGGACACGGTTCGAAAAATTAAGCTGGTTTTTGGTGAAAATTTTAACGGCTGATGAGAGATTTTGAGGTGATACTGTTGCTTTAAGGACTTCCCACGGAGCGAGACGTCGCGCAGCGCTCCCAGGCGCCGTCGTCAGCCTGTTTCAAGCTGAAAACCTCCACATTTCAGGCTCTATTGATCCAGGACGTCGTGAGAGAACAGAGAAGTTTCAGAAGAAGTCGGTTTCAGCATTTTATCCGGATATTCCACTGTTAAAGGAGATTTTTTTTAATGAAAGACGTGCGGGCGGATTGCAGCGTCGGCTCGCAGCCGCCGCGACGCTCCGCCACAGGAAAAACACCTCTGTTGAAAGCCTTAAGGACAAGTTGGAACATGTCCAGCTGTTAAACAATTTCTCATATACTCACTAAACTGAAAGCCATCAAAAGCCGCCTGGATTTTACAAATGGTTATCAACACAAAGAACTGCGCTGTAAAAATGCACAGGAAGAGGCATTTGTGTGTGTTTGTGTACACGGTGCGTTGTTACTGCGCAAACAAACAGGTGTTCGTGTGTCTGTGTGCATATGTGCGTTATTACGGTGCAAACAGTAAGATATGCATTTCCACAGCAACGTGAACAGTAAACGGATAAATGCTGTTGTAAGCTGATTTAAAACTGAACTTACTGTAAGTTTGTTTTGGACCGCTCTGTCAGTTTGAGAAACGTTCCACATTGAAAGTAATCCACAAGAGGTCAAAAAGTCTCTTTGATAATCCACAGTTAAACGAGGAAGAGGAAAAGAAAGAGACTCAAAACGATTTGTCGTGTGATCACAAAATGTGATCCTCGCGGGTCCGAAGCTGAGAGGACCCACAAAAGGAGCCCATCCAGAGGGAGAAGCCACCTGCGAGGCGGGCCCGCCGGTGCGTGCCTTCAGCCGGGGGATAAGGAGGAGGTGACCGAGCGACTGCTTCTCCCGCCACAGTGCGGACTTTAGCCCAGCTTCTCACCCAAAGTTATGGTGTGGCGTAAAATCTATCCCAAAATGCTTTGCTTCAGGAAGGAGACCTGGGAACCACCAGAATAAGATCACAAAAGAAGGAAAAAGAAAAACCATTATTTGTTCTGAAGAAACACGATAACGTGTTTTTACAGGAAGACCTCACTTTTGAATGAAGGTGGACTTTTTTTCTGTTTGGAAGAAACCTTATTTGGACTTAATTGGAAATATTGGACAGATCTTTTAACAGCAAGAAGAAAATTAATGGTGAGTTTATTTTATAAATGTACTAAAAAAACGACTTTAAATTACATTGTACGTTTACCTCAACTATGATTGTCTTTTCAGTGGCTTAATTAAGCTGTTTCTGCTTGTAACAAAAACATTAATTAGCTCTTAGCTTTCGATGGCTAAAGCACTGTTTTTGTTGTAAATACATAAATGATTCACTGTGTTTTCAACCGTTTCATTGCATGGTACGTCCATCTCAGATATGACCGTCTGTTCAGTTGCTGAAAGAAGCAGTTGATGCACATTTTGTGCACTTATAGTGACATTAATTGGCTCATTAACTCTGCTCCTTTGCCTTATAAATGAATAATCTAGCGATTTAATCCATTTTGTGTCTTCTTGCATGAAGTGATGAATGCGATTTATACTCCGGTGCTCAACCTAAATACACCCCCCCCCCCCCCCCCCCCCCCCAAAGCGGCATTTTTGGAACAATGCGACTTATACTCTGGTGTGACTTGTACTCTAGGAAAATATGGTAAAGTGATTAATTGCATCAGTGCCACACAAAAGTTCTGAAATGTTAATTTGTTCTATTATATACTAAAATTTTATAATAAAGCATTTTGCCTATCACTTACTGCAAAATTAATTCCAGTTCTTTTTAGATTTTGTTTTTTTTTTTTTAATTTATGTGCATGTGTTTGTACACAAACTACTTTGTTCAGTTTTCTCACACTGCATGTCCACATACAGTGGCTTGGCAAAGCATGTGCAATCATCTCTCAATTTTTCACGTATTGAGCTTACTTCTATGTCGCGGCAGGAAATTGACACGTTTTGACACCACATTGTTCTCTGATTGAAGTGTAATCTGAGCTCTGCACCTTTCAGTTGCCATGCCAAATGCATTGTGGGTGTTCTCCAGGCATGATCCTATCTTCCTTTTACTTGAGTCTGTTCCATGGCAAATTGACAAATAATAGCAGGATATCACATTTCTCCTATCATAACTTTTCAACATTTATAGCGCGGCTCACACACATGCTCTGCAGCAGCACTAATCGATTGGGGGCCACACGCTGGCTCATGCTGGCCCCGTCTGTCTGCAGCTTTAATGGTTTGTGGGTGTGCATGTGCTTCCTTAAACATCCGTGGCTTTTCACACCCTGGTATGCACTCTGAAGTCTTATTTCTTTTACTTACACTCTCAGTTCTTTAATATTCTCCTTCCTTCACCTCCACTGGCACACATTATGAAATTAAGAAAGAAAAGCAACAGACAGGGACAGGAGAAAAAATACATTTTTGAGTCATTGTGTGCCTCAGGCAAGAAAGCACATCAGAAAGTGAGGGAAAAAAACGGCAGACATAACAGAGAAAATGAGAGACTGATTAAGGAAACTGAAGCTTATCTCCAGCGCTGTGCGGTCACTTGGTTTTTGTGTAACTATCAGCTGTTATTTAAATTTCAGTTTCTCCTTTTATAGGCGGCTTGATTATTTTTCACAAGTGCAAATGCTAATAAAAGGGAACAATTACGTACTTATCTGGCTGTGCATGTATAGTGTGTGTGTGTGTGTGTGTAAGATTGTGTCTAACATGATTCCCTGGTGTGTGTGTGTGGGTGATTCCTCGTGCTTATCCAGGTGATCACGACACACTTACATCCACCATGTAATACTGACACTAGATCTTACGTAATATAGCCAGCAGCGACATCCAGTATGTATGTTACTGTCTGTGGAAGCAGTTCTCAAAAACTGAGTGACTCTGCAAGACAGACACAAGTGAGGGGAGCTACCAAAACACCAAAGGCAACTCTGAAGAAAGCACAGGTATCTTTTGTCTGTTGCACCACCATCTGAATTTTCATGTCTTGTTTTTAAGAAAGTCCCTCTCTTCGCCACTCCACCATGAAGCTGTGTAACTGATGATGATGCAACAGACACACACATTCAGTACCAGAGTGATTAAAAATTTTTTTTGGTTGTTTCAATTAAACTCCATTGAGATAAAATCACAACATAAATAATAATAATAAATAGTAAAAGTAAGTCCCTTCGGCTGCTCCCTTGTTTTCCCTCGGGGTTGCCACATCAGATCCAAGTTGGATTTGGCACAAGTTTTACACTGGATGCTCTTCCTGACGCAACTCCACATTACATGGAAAAATGTGGCAGGGGTGGGATTTGAACTCGGAACCTCCTGCACTGAAACTAAGCACACTATCCACTTGGCCACCACCCCTGCCCTCAATAATAATGTGAATTTTTTTATTTATTTTTTTGTTTACTTATTTATTTTTTTAACAAGCAAACAAATAAATAAATAAAATCACAAATTATTATTGTCCAAATATTTATAGTATATATACACATTGGCAGTCATGTGGACAGTTTGTTCTACCAAATGACACGGAGAGGACGTTACTGAATATAAATGAGATGATGAGGTTGATGATTAGGATCCATGGAGCAAAGCTGTTATGCACTGCTGTCATTTATTGAGCATCTGATCACATAAATAATTTGTATGATTAATCTTTTTGTCCTCATCTGGAAATAAGAGTGAAAATGATTTTCACTTGTTTGCTTTATGAAGCAGAGGTAGTGTTGTTTCTCTCATTGGTGGCCTCATCCTGCAGAATCTTGTGTGATCAAAATCCAAATGAATAACATTCCCTTGTTGTCTTATGTCTCAGACCGCGGCTCCAGGCCCAGCGGAAGTTTGCCCAGTCGCAGCCCAATTCGCCCAGCACTACACCCATCAAAGTGGCTGACACGGGTGGCCTGAGCACCAGCGTGGCTGCTGTGCCATCCTCCGCCCTCTCATCGCTTCCCTCCTCCTCCCTGTCCTCTTCCATCCAGGACCTGTCCAGACGCAAGCCCAAGACGGAGGACTTCCTCACATTCCTGTGTCTAAGAGGTGAGACAGTTTGGGCCAAAATTGAAATCAGTTATTTAACATCATTTCTCATTTATTTTCAAACTTTGTTTACTGGGTGCCTAACTTTGGGCAAACTAACACAAGTAAGCTAAAAATTGAATAGTTACAACTGAACCAACCCCCCTTCAAGGACACACCTCCATATCCGCACAAATCTGAACTGCCTGATTACTACTAGAGGATAAGATGGTGAAACATGGCTTTGGGGAAATTAATTTCTTATTCACTGACCTAAATTTACTCATCTTTATTTATAACGAGAACAACCAGTCATAAAAGGTAGTGTAGTGTTTGATTTCCAGACTGAGGCTTTCCTTTCCCATCAACAACCAGGAGTAGCGGTGGTCGAGTGAAATAGACGGTGACGGGGAGGAGAGCTAACTTCACTCGGTTCTTTTTATCAGTCCCAACTAAGGTCTGAAAACACTGTTAAGATTAAATTTATTCAAAGTTACAGTGAGGTTACAGGCCTGGATTCTTACGGACATAGCTCATGCAGGGGTTCCACCTAGTAATAATCATGAACAAAAGAAGCAAGTAGTTTTTATTAAAAGCACTCATAGGTGGTACATTATGCAGGCTTTATTCTCACAACTCCTACATTTATTGGCTTCCTGTGGACAGAGAAGGAAGCCCATCCCATAAACCCACAAATGTATTTAACAGGGGGGAGTAGATAATCACCAAAATAAAATATTATATTCTGAAGTACAAATAAATGCTCATACCTACACAACTGTGTGGAAAGTTTTATTTATTCATTTTTCAATCTGTGTAGTAGAAGCAGAAAATGCTCCTTCTTTCTGCTTTGTGGCTCAGCCCCACTCCCAGATAGAGCTTGGATTAAATGCCTAGCCTCAGAAATGACGCCGTTCACGTGCAATGAGTGACATAGTGAGAATCAATTTGGACTTTCAGCAAGGAGGCAAATGCACACGGCATGAAAAGAGAAACTGAATGCAGTCAAAGCATCATTTTTCTTAATTACCTTCTTTTCATAATCACTGGAAGCCAAAATCATAACTGAAATCAAAATTACATGAATTGCCCGGCCCTAATGGACATCGACAATCTGTACAGAACTCGAGGAATGTGGACGAACAAAATTTAAGCAGGCGTGCAAATATAAATGTACAGCTTCAGCACACTCGAGGTGAAGATTTTAGTAACAATCTTAAGAACATGCACAAAAGTTGCCAAACATCATAAATATCAGTTTAAATGATTTTAAAGGCCTTCATATGGTGTGTGCAGCTCAGATGGATTGATCACTGTGCATTTTGTTAAGTCACACTCAGAATCACTTGCACAAAGTAGAAATAACTGTGTGGAAGCCCCAAGGCGACTGTGTCCAGTGTTTCATCAGTTTGCATATCTCTCCTCCTACTTTTCAACAAATATCTGTCTCTTTAACACCCTGCCTGTCACCCTGTAACATAGCAGCTGTTGTGCACAATCGCACACTCTACACTGCAAACAGGTTCATTGGCACTGTGTAACACCTTCCATGTCAAATGAAGTGGAAAGATTGTGGAAGAGTGATTAGCGGAATACTTTGTGTATGTTGTTCAAGCTTTTGTAGTTTTGTTGTTGTTGTTGTTGGTAATTGGTAGTCAGGGTACAGAGTTATAATATTTGGTGTTCTGTCTTTGAATTGAACATCTAAGGTTCTGTTCTGAAAAATTTGGGACCAACTTCCTGACATAGCCAGCAAAAGACACAACAGCTTTGTGGTTAATGGACTCATAGCGTGATGTTTATTTGGCCAAGGAAAAAGAAAATTTAGGTTGACTGATGGGATACTGAAAAGGTTCATCTTTTGTGGATTTAGTGATAGGTAATGTGTTGGATTAGAGTAACCTTTGCATTCGTGTCTTTTGTTTTTCTTGTGAAATATTTCAAGAAAAGAAGGGAATCATATACAGTGTGATGAAAAATAGAAGTGAGAGCCTGAGCTCTGCCTTCACATACTTCTTGTGATAGTTTTTGTGGAATATCCCACTCCTATTGTTAAAAATTAAAAAGAGAGAAGAATTAAGTTGCATGGGAGGCATTTAGATTAATTTTCTGTCAACATCATTAACCTCTGCTCATCTTATATAGTAGGACGACGACTCGGGAGCAGCAAATTTAGATTGAAGCCATCCGGGACACGTTGGCTCTACAGTACGTTACTATTCTGACGAGAGTAATTCCCTCATGGAATGTCTTTTTAAGCTTACAGAGTTCATTCAGGAACTCATAATTGGAGGTTACTGAAACTGACTGCAGCTTTCTGTAAGATGGGCTGTGATTTGCACATATAGGCCATGTTGTTGTAGACTCTAATGATGTAATGCCCCATATACTTTGAAGTTTATTGGATGAAATTATTCAGAGCTATTTGTGCCAAGATGGCCCCACCCTTACTTGTAGAGTAGTAGACTAATGGGTTGTAGGTGGCTGATCGACGCTCAGTTGCTGTTTTCTCCCTTAATACTAGCATCGTAGGGCATGTGGAGTGGGTTGGATTTCAGTGGATCAGTGATCAAGCTTTCCAGAACTAAATGTTCTCGCTGAGTGTTCAGATCAATCAGAGAGAGGATGTTTCATTGTCATTTTCCAAAGGATTATGAGAGGTTAAAAAATTGGATTTCAGCTGTGAAAAATGACCATCTGACGACTCTGGGTTTAATAGCCAGCACTTTGTAACAGGTAAGATTTTAGTTCCAACATGGACTTGGAGATGAATGGTTCTAGCATTAATGGGGGGGGGGTGTTATTTCAAAAATGTCACCACATCTATTCTGCACCCCCAAAAAAGTGAAAATACACATGAAAACAATTAGAATGGTATACAATATAGATCATATGGGCTTAAAAACCACATGGACTTTGAAGATTCAACAGACAGTGTCAGGAGCAAAATTTCAATAAATATCAATATTTCGTAAATGGTTAGAGCTACAGACTTAAAATTGGGCTTAGAATAACTGGAAACCATATGTTTATATTCAACTTCAATAGTAACTATATGCCTATCTACGACTGGTTTCAAGTTATTTGAGAAAAAACTATTTTTCTTATAATTTTATTTAAAATTGCCAACAGTGAAGTTATCACATCACATTAAAGTGTATCCTATGACATTGTGACCGACAAATACTTGAAATACCTATTAAATACAAGCAGAACATATATTCAATTGCACATCCTCATTCAAGTTCACTTACTTTCACTATAATCTTATATCAAATCAAAATCAAGTCAATTTTATTTATATAGCGCCAAATCACAACAAACAGTCGCCCCAAGGTGCTTTATATTGTAAGGCAAAAGCCATACAATAATTACAGAAAAACCCCAACGGTCAAAACGACCCCCAATGAGCAAGCACTTGGCGACAGTGGGAAGGAAAACTCCCTTTTAACAGGAAGAAACCTCCAGCAGAACCAGGCTCAGGGAAGGGCAGTCTTCTGCTGGGACTGGTTGGGGCTGAGGGGAAAGAATCAGTAAAAAGACATGCTGTGGAAGAGAGCAGAGATCAATCACCAATGATTAAAAGCAGAGTGGTGCATACAGAGCAAAAGAGGTGAGTAAAAAGAAACACTGGGTGCATCATGGGAAACCCCCCAGCAGTCTAAGTCTATAGCAGCATAACTAAGGGATGGTTCAGGGTCACCTGGACCAGCCCTATCTATAAGCTTTTCAAAAAGGAAAGTTTTAAGCTTAATCTAAAAGTAGAGAGGGCGCCTGTCTCCCTAATCCGAATTGGGAGCTGGTTCCACAGGAGAGGAGCCTGAAAGCTGAATACTCTGCCTCCCATTCTACTCTTATAAACCCTAGGATCTACAAGTAAGCCTGCAGTCTGAGAGCGAAGCGCTCTATTGGGGTGATATGGTACTATGAGGTCCCTAAGATAAGATGGGACCTGATTATTCAAAACCTTATAAGTAAGAAGAAGAATTTTAAATTCTATTCTGGAATTAACAGGGAGCCAATGAAGAGAAGCCAATATGGGTGAAATGCATGATTATATGATAATACATGTGGTTTATTATCAGTTTATCATTTAACTGCAACACTTAATCTGTTTGAGAATAAATTGACATGAAAGTCACATCTTATTTCTAAATATTGTAATGATAGTTGTATTGAGAAGCTTAAAATTAGATTATAAAATAGACTACAAGCTCTATAGCAATTGAAAATGTGTCATTTACATATCATACAAGACCACGACAAATCATATTCAAAGTTTCTAGGCACTAACCCCCCCCCCCCCCCCCCCCCCCCCCCCCCAATGTGGAACAGAAAGCTGCCACATTTCCACAAAACTTTACAGAAGGTTTTTGGAGCACAGACAACGCAGTCAAAATTCTGCATGCGAATGAAATTTCAGCTGCAGCATTAACACTGTGGAAGAGTGTTCACTGAAATGGGGCTGTCGCCTTTGGAGTGCTGATGTCACAGTCAAATCCTCCATAGTCGGTGTTAGAAATTGTGCTTGCAGGCTGATTTTTAGTCAGTTTTGAGGGTTTCTGTACTCTGCTGCACTTCTAAAGCTAATTTTAGAGCTTGGCTGCTGAGATAATGATTTACTGCTGTATTTATTGTAGACCTTGTTGAGCTCAGTATGTCTGTGCCGTAAGGATGACATTTTCCTAAACGGGGCTGGGTGTGTTTTTGCTCCCCCCGCCCAGTCTTTTGTGTGACCCGAATGCAGCGTCCCTCACCATGAGAAGAATATAGCAGCAGAATGTCAGCAGAGCCCTTGAAGTTGTATATGCGCGCGTGTTCAAACATGTGAGTGCAACACGAATGTTGTGATGCCGCAGTGTCTGCATGCGTGCATTATTCACTGTATGTGACTGGAATAAGCCTGCAAGGACATCAGAGTTAGCTTGGTTAATCTTTTCAAAGGAACTCAAGTCTTTGAGATCATCTGAAACCACAATACCCTTTAAGATTCTGATAACGCATCTCTGTCTTGTAATCTCACGACCACACACAGCCTCCATTACATCTACAACCACGGAATCTCTTACGTAAATCTCAAATCCATTAACTGCCTGATTAATTCCCCCCTCTTTGCCATTTGATTTTGACCCATTTCATTCCTGTGTTTAAAAGTTTTGGCCATTTTGCACCGTGAGACCCCATCAGTGGCAACATCCCGGGTTAAATGTTCAGAGTGCAAACAAATAACCCCGCACTGCTATGTTTGCTTATTGCATCTGGGAAACATTAGCGTCCACCTCGGAGGTCGCTGTCATCGCTCTTTCTGGCAACCCCATTAGTTGTTAAAGTCTGAGATATAAAATGATGAGCAGCAAGAAAATGAAAATAACATGTTGAGAAAGCAGCACCCTGGTAGCATTCAGTATCGTGAAAACCAGTGGTGAGCACAGCTAATCCAAAAGCTAGCTTCGATAACCGCAAAGCCGCTAAACAAAAAAGCTATGAACCAGTAAAACATTTACCAGAAGCTACCAGTAACTGCTAATGGCTAAAGCCCCGTTCACACATAGACGGTAAGAGCTCCCGGAAGCGTCCCGGAAGAGTTTTTGGCCGTCTTAAGGATCACACGCCATTGTTAACGCCGGCACTAGGTGGCGTGACTTAGTTCCGACTTTACCGGGAATTGTCGAAAAAATTATTCAACATGTCGAATAATTCCGGGAGCGCTCCCGGAGAATTCGCGTGAGGACAGAGACAACGCAAACAACGCCGTTTGATACTTTTTAATCGCCGTTTCATCCTGCTCCTTCCTGTAGTGCCGCAGTTTACACTGCCATAATTGGCGGCCGGTGTTGTATCCCTAATCAACGGCGTGTAAAACGGCGATAGAGCCCACATTGGCGTCCTCAAGGGCGTTTTAACCGGCGACAGAGGCAGACAAAATGGCGGCGCTAGCGGACAATACGCCGTTCTAAACGCCACTTCCCGGTTAACGGTGTTAAAAACGGCCGATAGGCGGCGGTCAGTATAAAAACGCTAGCGCGCTGCATGCAGGCCTCTCACTCGCGGCCAGCTCCAGATATTTTTGCAGAGAAGCTCCAGTATGCCTCCTAAAAGAAAATTGGCAGCGGCAAGGACTTACCAAGAGGTCTGGTTCAGAAGCAGAGGGTAGCCTTGTGGTGGAGACGAAGTAACACGTTGAGGAGGGGAAAAAGGAAGAAGAAAAGGCTGAGTATGATCGCCCTCCCCCTGCAGTGACAGAGGCTTCAGCCTATTATACTCTGGGGGCGGTGCCTATATGCAAAAGTTCCTGGAGTAACGCAGGATTTGCCTGGATAAATCCAGCAGTACACAGGGCATTATCAGCGGCAGCAGAACACCGCTGTTCTCATGCGCGTCTTAACCTGCGATTGTAAAGGATAGAACTGGGTATTAACCCCCATTGCCTGGCGTGTGCCGGATGCTATGGCGTCAAAACGCTGCTTTATTCGGCGGATTTAGCGGCATTTTATCCGCGTATTTTCGGCTAGTACGGCTGTCAAAATGCCAGCGAAATGCTCCGCCCCTTTCCACCGCCAAAACAGCCGTAACTACCGCGAACTTCGGTCTACGTACTACCCGCCGACAAAACCGTCTATGTGTAAACCATGCTTAACCTTTATTATATGAATCAAGAAAATGGGGCTTTAATGAATTTGAATTATGAATTAAATATGAATTTAATTGCAACATTTTAAATGAAGCTTGGCTGTTGTTTCTTTTTGTTTGTTTGGGGGGTTTTTTGGTGGTGGAGTCTGAAACCCTCAAAACTAGATATATAAAGAGCTGAAATTTTAATGTGTTGAAGTGTAAACTCGGATGTTCCAAAGTGGTTTAGCATACCAAGATCACATGATGTTTGGGATATACATAAATAATTAAATAAACACATAAAAATGAAACAGAAGTTTACACTTAACATACAGTTTATTCACAATACAGAAAGTAATAAATATTTACCATACACATGAAAAATGATTTTACTCCTAAGTATTGCATTTTTTTCTGGCTTGACCTCCTGCTAGTCAGTCTCCTCGAGGTTACGCTTGTTGTTTTCACCAAATGCGTCGATTTTGCTTATTGGACTACTGTATAAGCTCTGAGAGGAACAAACATTTTTTTTAGGGTTTGCAAACATTTTTGGCTGATATCTTCATTCAAAAAAAAAAAATGTTTGTTGATTTAAAATCAGCAGAACTTTTCAAAGTCAGCTTTGCTAATTAGCAATTAGCTGATTAGCTGAACTGTGCACAAAACTGGTGAAAATACAAGGTTTTCTGTCATGCTGCAATTGACTCGTGCACCTTTGCACCAAATTGCAGGAGACGAAATTGTATTCTTTTGGGATTTCTTTTCCAAAGTAATGAATTGGCTGACTGCTGCGCCTGTTGCTGTAACTGAGGGAAAAGTTATTTTTAATTACTCCAGGGGAGCGCACGGGCGCTCTCTGATTGTGATGCAATGTGGGAGTAACCGGACAGAGAAGTGAAAAACAAGATTTCTGCCTACTATATCGAGAGATGCACTTCATCTGTGCCCACCGCCCACACTGTCTGGAGTATACATTGTGTATTTATCTCAGTCTTCATATAGCTCACTTGCAGAAGGATGCACACACGCCTGCGTGTACAAGCTGGAGCTCCGATTCTGTGCTTGTGTTCTGAGAATGGTGTTTATGTGTGGTCCAGGCCTGTTTATATCCATGGAGAAAGCCATTTGGGTGGTAGCCAGACAGTCTGCCTCTGGTAACCTTAGGGGTGCACAGTTCCTGCTGGTGTGCTGGGGGCAGCACTGAGATTGACATTAAACTGCTTGTTGCTGTTGGCTGCTTTTTCAGATCTTGCCCGGATTTTAGTTTAAAGTCACGATAGCTACTGTGTGTATGAGGAAGGCTTGTCACATTTGTGAACAGCTCGCCCTAGAGTTCATATTGTAGTTTAGTGACGGGCACAATACAGTCTAAGAATACTGTTGAGGTTATTTATTGTGTTTTTGCAGACATCGCAGACATTTTGTAAACATCGATATTCTTGTCCTTCTACAATTTGTATAGTACATTGTGAAATGCGATTATTTGACGGTGTTTATTGTCAGTGAAGCACAGACCCACATTGTGTAAACACTGACACAGATAAGGCTAGATTAGAAAATAAATGAATACGTTTCAACACGCGTTCATAGAAATGAGGCTGTTATCCAGGAGTGTTGGGTTTTGTGTGTGTTTTTACCTGTGTGCCCTGTGGGTCTTATCTGCTCAACTCGGGTTCATCAAGGCCAGTTTCATTTGCAAAACCTCTGAATGGCTTCCCAGTGAACCTTGGGTTCGTAGCTCATATTTACTTGTGTGAGTGTGATATGCATTTATTCACATCCAGTTTTCAAGAAAAGCTGTAAATCTTAGGGATTGAGCTTCACATCTAGTGTGGGATCAGTTCTGGTTCACAAAGCTAAGTTTAACCTGTACTGTGTGTTTTGCTTAAAATAAAAACTGGTTTGGAACTGAAACATTTATTTTGAGGAACCAGCAAACACAGGAACCGAGAGGGAAAATGTAGTGACATAGAAGTGTATGACATAGAAGTGTGCTTGAGTGAGCGTATATTTTTCTACTTCTGCACAAAGAAAATGACAGTTGTAGTGTTTCAGTGGTCTGTTGCAAAGTCTTTGTACGTCAACTGAATTTCAAGACTATTTTGAAGGTGTGAAGAGAATGAGTGAGTTTTACACCAAAATAACTATGGTAGGGTAAACAAGAACCCCCAACCAAATGATAAATAAACCAAAAAAAGCTGCATGAGTATCAAGATTGTAAAAAGGAGTTATTGAGGAGTGGTGCCACAGGGAGCAGTGTGAGGAACTTTTATGAGATGTTGGATGGAATGCTGGGATGTCAACCAGCAAATCACCAAGTCAGGGTGCTTAATTCAGTGTCAACAAAAGTGGGGTTTATGGAGTCTGTCAATATGTGTTACCACTCCATCGGCAGCATTGATTTGTGTGTGTGCGTGTTGACATGTACATGAGAAGGTGACATAATGGTGCTGCTGTAAATTGTTGTGGACTTGGTTTGCTCGTGGCACTGAGCGTTTCATCACTTTCAGCAACCAAAGTGGTTGCCTAATTCAGGAGTTGAACTGCCTGCATTGTCCATAAACCAAGCTGGTTTTTAGTACAGTGGAACCTCGAGTTTAATTAGTTACGTGACCAAGTTCATAAGCCAATCTGCTTGTATTTCAAACAAATTTTCCCCATTGGAAAATAATTAAAATAATTTTAATCTGCTCCAGCCTTATAAATATCTCCAGACCACTCTAAATTATGAAAAAAATACATTTTTTATGAACAAATAGACATGTATCCTGTGCATAATAAAATATATCAAATAGAGGAAAAAATTTTATTAAGTGTACTTACCTTAGAAACAGACGACTGCGGTTAAGGGAGGTGGGTGACGGCAGAAAAGGGAGGGAGGAGGAAGGTTTGCGCACACTGTAAACACAAACTAAACTTAAACTGTAGATCCTTAAAAGGATCATACTGGCGTAACTTGAATTGTAAATTTACTGGTCTTTTGTCTTGTCTTTTGTCCAAGGAGGTTTGCCTTTCAAAATGTTGCGGAAATGTGACGGACAAGTGTCATTAAAAAGTGCTGAAGCATGACCAGTGGACACTTTTTCTGGGTGTTTCTATTCAGTGAAGCAGCTTCTTCTCCTCTGCTGTTTATATATGTCCTCCGTGGCATTTTTTCCAGAATAATCCGGTTTTGTCACAGTTAAACGCCTGTTATGGGACATAGGCTTCCTTTGCAACAAGTGCAGCAAAACGTATGCCGTATTCATATGCTGCCTTAACTTCCACAATAGAAGCTTCTCCTCCTTCTCTCTGGTGGCATCCCGAAGCGTGACTTGTAAGTCAAATTTCTGCTCGTATTCCAAACAAAAATATGGACCAAAATATGCATTTCAAAAAACTTGTACATTGATTCGCTAATATGTCAAGGTTCCACTGTACTACCAGAGTTGATCCAATGACAATCTACTCTGTTTCCTCTGGCCTACACAAAAATGTATGATATCCTTTCCAGAATGGTAGCTCTAGGAAGGTATGGATCAGTTAATAATTAGACAGGGGTAAAAATAAAAATGCTACACCACAGCTGTAAAGCATTCCACATTATCTTATCGTAAAGATATAGTTTGTTCTATCTATGGTTAAGAATTATTGGATTATGGCGTGGGGAAAAATTGTCAATTTTGATGTCAAAAATTACACTGATGAACATGATTTTTCTTGCATGTTTTCTTGCATGAGTTTTTCATCGGATTTTGGGTAATTTGGGGGTGCTGAATCAAAATCTGGTGTTAGTTTTTGCCAATCACATCACGTTTTTGAAATATTCAAACACATTTCTTGTATCAGGCATTTAAGCAAAAGGTGCAGTCTTGCACACCTCTTCAGTGCCATAAATTATATTACAGCTCTTGTTCACATTTTGCGACCCTGGCTTTGTGCATGATTAATTGCGTCAAACTCGTGAGTAAATGAACAACTTTTATGCAATCCATCAATAAGGAACATGCAGATTGCAAAGAAAAGTGATGTGATAGAGGAAATCTGAGCCCAGATTCATATTCAGCACCCCAAAATTACCCTAAATCAGTTCTCAAAGTCCATGCAAGAATTTTTTATTATTATTATTATTAATTAATTGATTTATTTATTGGACCAGTGTTATAGTGGCTCATTTTTGGTTTAAAGACAAAAGTAATGCAGTAGCTAATAGGATTTATAAAGGAATAGTTTGCACAATCTGTTCTGCTTAGTTACTGTATGTTATGTGGTTCCATGGAAGCCAGTGGGCATTGATCTTGTTTGCACTTTCCTTTGCAAACCAAACATTCAGAAAAGTCTACACTATTTTTTCTAATACTATTAGGTCAGCCAATAATTTGCATTACTATGGAAAAAAAAAATAGGAGCAACTATAAATTTAACCGCTGTACAACCTGAAATTGGCCTTTGTCACCATTTTTACCCCATAACATTTGGTTGTAGATGGTACAAATTATACCTTTTTTGGAATTTTTTCTGATCAGCCAAATTATGTGATATACTTTTAAACATGATTGGAGCACTTTGTTTTGTTTGTTTGTTTGTTTGTTTTTAAGTTTACCCCTGAGTAATCTTTAATTGACGACTACCTGGTTGTTGATACCACTCTGTGAAGGTTATCATACATCTTTGTGTAGGCCGTGGTATACTGAGGCTGGATTGAAAGTGTTGTTTGGTCAACTCAAGTGGTTCTAGTTAGGTCAAACTAGACTGTGTGCCCATGGACTAGCTGGGTTAAGGTGTTTTTGTCTTTATATTGTAGCACTGCTGTCTGGATTTTTAGCCTTTTCTTTTAGACACTGGCTTTGCATGATGTGCACTTCTGACTAAATTTAATCTCCTGCCTTCTCTACAGTAGTGGAGACCTTGTTTGTGGGGTTAATGGTTTTGCTGACATCAAGGAATTTGAATTGGGATGGGTGGGGGTGGGGGGTGTAATTTTAAATCCTCTCCCATTTTCTCTCTGTTCTGACTTCCTCCTTTAGAGATTGTTGTCAAGTTTTGCCATAGATCAAGTCTCAACAGAACATAGCTTACTTTTCAGATCTCCATACTTCTTGTGCACATGTGGTCTTTTTTTTTCCCTTCCTCCTCCCCTCAGTCACCCTGTCTGCATGTCCTTATGGTAGCTCTGCTTTCCTGACTATTTACATTGTCCTCATTGTCTAAAGTTCTAGTTTAGGGGACAAAAGAAGGGTATCCAGAGAATTGAGTATTTGTAATTACGCCCCTCTTCTTAAAGCCCAGTTTAAAATGACAATCCTAATAGTCTCTTTCAGACCTAATTATGATTTGTCTGCAGCCAGAATGAGGTGGATGAAAAGCCAGTGTAATTGGGGGATTGGGCTTCAGCCCTGTTGGGTATTTCCGAGAGGGTCTGCGTCTAATTTTTTTTTTCACCACGTCTGTTTGTGTGTGCATGTATGTGTACTCCTGTGTGTTTTTCTAGGAGCTGATGGATTCGGGGTCCCCTTTCCAGAGATGAGGGCTGTAAATCTCTGGTATTGGCCCCAGACGTATGGCTGCCGTTCCCGTAGTCACGATGCCAGTGGTCAGTATTGGACCACTAGATCTCTTTGGCAGGCTGACTCTCTGTCAGATTGTCCTGGTGTGTATGTGTTTGTGTATTTACAGTCCTCTGTTCTGTGACTTTCTTCAAAATCCATACATGCATGTTTTTGAGTCTTTGAATGTAAAAGAGGATCCAGCTGTGCTTTTGTTGTCTCATCTTTAGGTTCCATTTTTCTTATGCTGTTTTTTTTTTTTCCCTCTTTGTCCCATTTTTATATCTCATATTTACAGTCTATTCCATCTGTTCACCACATGCACGCGCACACACACGCCTCTCCTATTTCTGCTACAGGCTGACCCTGTGGTCTGTTTACCATTGGCCCACTGACCTCTGATCAGGGCAGTAAATTACAACCATTTAGCTAATGAAGCGAGTCATTAGAAACTGATTGAACCAATGTTGCCACATTGGATTTGTTTGGTGAAAGAGTGGAGCGTATGCTCTGCCTCCAAGATAAATGAGGTGTCTACATGGTGTGTTTGTAGCTGCGTGTGCTATTAAATGCATTGGTGGCTGTTAGGGGTGCGAGTCTCTCCCTTATAAAACAATTAATATATATTTAGACACATGAGCTATATGATATGATTCAGGGATTATACTTATGGAAGGATTTCATTCAGCACAATATCATACACTCTTCTTTCTTTCTTTCTTTCTTTCTTTCTTTCTTTCTTTCTTTCTTTCTTTCTTTCTTTTTCTTCTCTTTCAAGTTTTACTACTGTGCTGTAGCAAGTTGGTGCTGCCTCTGCAATTGTATTTTTTCTTCACCACTGGGGGACAGCACCATACACAGTAGCATACATACAACACCAATTCCAATGAAGTTGGGACATTGTGAAAAATGTAAATAAAAACGGAATACAACGATTTGCAAATCCTCTTCAACCTATATTCAGTTGAATACACCACAAAGATAAGATATTTAATGTTCAAACTGATAAACTTTATTGTTTTTGTGCAAATTTTTGCTCATTTTGAAATAGATGCCTGCAACACATTTCAAAAAAGCTGGGACAGTGGTATGTTTACCACTGTGTTACATCACCTTTCCTTCTAACAACACTCAATAAGCGTTTGGGAACTGAGGACACTAATTGTTGAAGCTTTGTAGGTGGAATTCTTTCCCATTTTTACTTGATGTACGACTTCAGTTGTTCAACAGTCCGGGGTCTCTGTTGTCGTATTTTGCGCTTCATAATGCGCCACACATTTTCAATGGGCGACTGGTCTGCACTGCAGGCAGGCCAGTCTAGTACCTGCACTCTTTTACTACGAAGCCACGCTGTTGTAACACATGCAGAATGTGGCTTGGCATTGTTTTGCTGAAATAAGAAGGGACGTCCCTGAAAAGACTTTGCTTGGATGCAGTATGTGTTGCTCCAAAACCTGGATGTACTTTTCAGCATTGATGGTGCCATCACAGATGTGTAAGTTGCCCATGCCATGGGCACTAACACACCCCCATACCATCACAGATGCTGGCTTTTGAACTTTACACTGGTAACAATCTGGATGGTCTTTTTCCTCTTTTGTCCAGAGGACACGGTGTCCATGATTTCCAAAGACAGTTTGAAATGTGGACTCATCAGACCACAGCACACTTTTCCACTTTATATCTGTCCATTTCAAATGAGCCCGGGCCCAGAGAAGGCAGCGGCATTTCTGGATGTTGTTGATGTATGGCTTTTGCCTTGCATGGTAGAGTTTTAACTTGCACTTGTAGATGTAGTGACGAACTGTGTTAACCAAGGTTGGGTAGGATTACTTTGAAATGTAATCCAAAGTAATCAGATTACAAGTAATCCAAATGTATGTACATACATACATGTAATCCACATGTATTCTTTCAAAGTAATCCTACCCAACCTTGGTGTTAACTGACAATGGATTTCTGAAGTGTTCCTGAGCCCACGAGGTAAGATCCTTTACAGAATGATGTCAGGTTTTAATGCAGTGCCGCCTGAGGGATCGAAGGTCACGGGCATTTGGTGTTGGTTTTCAGCCTTGCCGCTTACATGTAGAAAGTTCTCCAGATTCTCTGAATCTTCTGATTATATTATGGACTGTAGATGATGGAATCCCTAAATTGAACATTGAGAAACGTTGTTACACAGTTGGACTATTTTTTTTCCATGCACTTGTTCACAAAGTGGTGATCCTTGCCCCGTCTTTGCTCGTGAATGGCTCAGCCTTTTGGGATGCTCCTTTTATACCCAATCATGGCACACACGTGTTTCCAATTAGGTGTTCTTTGAGCATTCATCAACTTTACCAGTGTTTTGTTGCTCCGTCACAACACTTTTGAAACATGTTGCAAGCATCCATTTCAAAATGACCAAATATTTGCATAAAAACAACAAAGTTTATCAGTTTGAACATTAAATATCTTGTCTTTGTGGTGTATTCAATTGAATATAGGTTGAAGAGGATTTGCAAATCATTGAATTCTGTTTTTATTTATATTTTACACAAGGTCCTAACTTCATTGGAATTGGGGTTGTAACACCATGTTGAAGAAACCCATAAGTAGAAACCAGCTGGTTTTAGCCTGTTAGCATATCATATATTTTCCATGGGTTTTAATTAATCTTTTTTTAAATGTATCTTCTTTGTTTTGTTATGATTCAAGCCAGTTTTGCAGAGACAGCCCAGTGGTCCGTCAGCGACAAGCGATGTACACAGGCAGCAGCGTGGGAGTGAAAATGGGCCTTTAACAATGCTTAATTGGACTTCCCTGTTCTGAACCTGCAAGAGTATCACACTGATTATTGAACTTTTACAAGAGTTTGAAGATGCGGAAGTAGCAGCATAACAACTTCAGCCGATTGATAACATGAAAATCAGGCCATAGACCCCTGTCCCGACGAGATGAACTACCCGTCGAGATGAGCTGCACCGTGCAGCTACGCATGCACACGTCATGCGCATCGCTCTCTACCCAACTCACCTGTCAAGTTGAGCTACCTCTCTTTACTGCACGATTGCGTATTGCGTATCTCCCCGTCGAGATGATGCATGCACAGGTGCGTGGTGGAGCTCATCTCGACAGGACACCTCACCTGTTGAGTTGAGCTCCCCACCGAAGAAAACCCACATCAGTTTGGTCTTTACATAAAAATACAGTAATAAGTGTCTTTTTAATTTAAAAAAGTAAAGATTTGCATGTACACGCTGTCTTTAAAGCAGAATGTTGTCGTTAGATGATGGGGAGCTTATCTTGACGGGGGAGCTCAGCTCGATACACGTAACTGTTGATTTACGCTACGGGGAACTCAACTCAACAGAACACCGGTTCACAGTACATTTAGATCGATTGAGGGGTCCATAAATCATTATCGTTATATTCTTCAACTTTAAAACAGATTTTCTATTCATATCAATGATTTGTGATTGATTTTGCACAAATGTGTGCCATGAAGAAGCGCTCATCCAAACCCCAAGGCCTGAACCATGAGGTAATAACCAGAAAATTCTGTTTTGCTCTAAAGTTCCTCTTACAATTATCTACAACTCACTGCAGATTGTAAACACCAAGAAACCATAACATGCACCGCATGTATGGACTGTGGTACATGTTACCATACTTCTATAACCAGATGTGTATGTAACTCTGTCGTGTCCTGTCGAGAATTGAACCGTACCATGCGTGCTACTCAGGGTTACGTAAAAGCCCTGTTTCGTTATGGTTGAACAGTTTCATTACAGGCCGTGATCAGAAGTTAAAGAGCAAGTAAAACTATGGTATTAGCCATGAAGGGAATCTGCTGCTGCTGCTGCTTGAAAGTTCTCTCTGAGGGAATAATTAGAAACTGGCATAGTTGCTGTGTAAAACGTGTGATCCAAGACCCAGCAAGATTTATTATTACCAGACATGTGTATGTGAGTGCAAGGGTAAAAAAAAATAAATTTGATCAGGGAACTCATAGTAAGTGTTATGACAGGTGGCAGCCACTGGTATGAATGGCCGAAACAACTTTTTTGTTCAATATCAGATCAGTATGTGTATAGTTTATTAGACGTGACATCATCATGCTTGCATCTGTGTGTGTAAACACGTTCTTGTCAGCATAGTACAATTATATGCAGGTATAAATAACACAAAGAGCCCTGCACACATAGGCATGCTCATTAGATTTAAGTGAAGTTCTGTGCATTAATTTGCAAATGAATTAGTTCAACCTGGTTTTGGGAAGCACAATATCTCAGGTGTATTAAGGGGTATAGCGTTCATACTTATGCTGTGTGTACCTAATGCACGTGCTGCAACATGAGTGTTGATATGAGGTCAGTGATTGATATATTTTCATAAACTTTAATGCCAATGTAGTCAAAATTTATTTGTAATCTAATATTTGTCCTGCTGAATAGGACAGAAGTCACATTTATACCTAATATACCTCATATGGAGTATGCTGTGAGTTGCTGTCAGGTTAGTTAGGGTATTTTCCAAACTATAAACTGCACTCTTTTAATTGTAAATTTGTTTTGTTGGTCCTATGACTTGTATTTTGGAATAACCTATGTGGAAAAAATACTGCATTATCACCTACAGCCACAAGATGGCACATTCTTCATACATGACAAGCTGTTCTTGTATACTGATCAGATTGAGGTAGTGTCTGATCTTTACTCTGGAGCAGAAGGTGGCAGTAATGCACCATTAACTTGAACGGCAGCCACCATAAAGCAAGGAGACTATATGAATGAGGTCACCAATGAGTGAAATTAATAAATCATGGTCTCAACCTGAAAGACCGCAGTCTTGAATAAAGGGAGGGCATAACCTTCATATCTCTTGCATAAAGAGAGGGTATAACTTTCATACTTTCTTGCACTTTGTGGAACAGCTACAACTGCAACAAGGACAGCTAGGCTAAGGTAATGCTAATTATGTTTTAAAAATGCACAGATGTTTTAAAATGCCTGATTACATTTTTCTCAGTGGTGGGCACAGTTCCACTAATCCACTCACTAACCACTAATAATCGAAGCTAATGTTTTCATTATCGGATTAGCTTTTCAGATAACTTTGAAAACCATCAGCAGACTAATTATCTTCCGATAATTTTTAGACTGCATATTTTTGCAGGCATGGTGAACAAAGCTTAACAGTTACAAAAATTTATTAAGTCTAAAATTTGAGTACCTACCTGTTGAATGTTTTGTAGTAGATGTGCAGTTCTATCCTCTGCAAACAGAGGAGAACTGGTTACAGAAAAGAAAATAGGTCATTTATTTTGACCCCATACTGATACGCTGGCAATATCACCCAAGTCATCCAGAGGCATACAGTTTTAACTTATGGTTAAAATTTTAACCAAACTAATTTCAGACAAGATATTTAAATTAATGTTGCATCTGAAGTTTTCAGATACATGTTTTAGTTTTAAAGTAATACACTAATTTTTGAAGGTTTTAGTGTGGACATGCTGTGACCAGGTGCATTATGGGTAATCTCAGTATATTCACGACAGAAGAAATGCATTTAAGACACTCTGGTCAGGCTCCACGCGGACAACAGCATTAAACGCTTTGTATATTGTGCCTAAAACTCTCGTGAATATATTCTCTTGGTTTATAGACATTGTTATTGTGTTTTATGTAAAAATGTCAGAAGAAGCCCAGGTTGCTTCTCCATTATTTTCAGTTGGAATCATTGCAATCGATTCTTGTTTGCTCTTTAGAGTCCTGCTTATGTCACACACTGTTTGTCGTCTTTGTTCCAGAGTAATATATATATATATAAGATGTCTGAAATTAATTTTGCGTTTATTAAATTCCATGCATCTTAAATGTAGCAGACATGGATTATCTGGAATTTTGTTTTGGCAGGTTTTCACGGTCTCTACTGCCATCTACTGGCCAGTAGTGTTCATGGCAGTATGAGCATCTGGATGCCAGTAGATGGCAGTCTTCTATTTATTTTCACCGTTGTTATATCAGCCAGTTGTCTAATCACAACTTGACTTTTTGGCTTTTTGCAAATGGCTTTTTTATTACAAATAAACAAAGGCATATTTTACAAAAGCACACCAACACAGCTCACATTAACGTGTTGGTTTTTACATAGAATGAATGAGTCAACCAATCACTGTTAGCGGAGGCTCATTTACCCATAATCCCTGTGGCATCTGTCTGTGTTTGTTACAAAACTTCAGAATTAGTGCGTATATTAGAAGATATGTGTTATATTTTAACTTTGTACAAATGACAGAATTGACAATAATGGAGTTATTCTATCCAGAATAATTTGATGATTTTAAATCAAAACCATAAATTAAACTGCTTTATTTTCCAAGACCTCTGCCTCACTGCGGCATGGCTGTATTCTTTTAAGGAATAATGGCTTGTTATATATATAACATGCACATGATTAGCTCCAAACAGATGTTTTCGTTTGTGCAGTGGTGACAAGAAGCAGTTTACATTTGAGGTCTTTGTGCCTCATACTATAACCTTAACTAGCGTGTTACCTTCTGCACACTAAAGTGGTGTTTGCGTTATAAATAAGTAATGCAACGATTAAACTCATTTTGCTTATTGTTGCATGAACCTCCCCATGCTGGCACATTTTTGGGCAGATGTGACTAATTGTGAATGATGTATAGTCTTCATAAATTTGCATACCAATGAAGTCATTATTAGCTGGAATCCAGTATATTTCAGTAATACAGAGTGATAGAACATTCATATTTATACCATGTAATCCACACGTAGAATACATTGTTGCTGCATGAATGTTGCTATCAGGTCAGCCACTGTTGCAGTGATATTTTATAATAATGAGGGAGAGCTTAATTTTTGAGTTCTGTCTTTACTCCTAATGTGGAGTAGTGCTTTGTATTTTGTGTCAAACAGCCTTAATGTGTTGAAGATCATCTTAGTACGTCTGCATGATTGCTTTTCACAGCATCATACCCTGACACTTTTGAGTGGTGCTATTTTTTGGTTTAGGTTGAGTCATTATGTCACTTAGGTGGTTTTATCCATACAATTCCTACATGCTTCTATGCCCAGCTCTGTTGTCCACTGATGTTGCAAATATGTTTGTGTACCACATTGTAGCCAGTGTGGTTACACACTGCTGGTTACTAAACAGTTGTTCGTCCCAACGAGGCTTCACTACAGTTTCACTATTCATATTGATGAGCTTATTCTTACTCATTTATGTAACAGCTCTTGTTCAAAATAAAGAATGCTGTCTTACTGATGCCGTCCTGTGTGCAGTGTACCGACTCTCGAGTCATCCAACAGGGAACAAATGTTGTCCAGGAGTTGGATGCACTTATTGAAAATTCAGTTAAAGTTTGTGTGACTTATTGTGATAATGTATGTACAGTACACAGCCTTTACATCGGTTTTTAAAGGGATTCATCTTGATATTCTGTTGAAGCTGTTTAATGTAGTGGATGCTTCAAATGTATTAACTGCTCATCACCCTCAGAAGCAACTGATAAATTATTTACTTTGCTTATTGCACTTTCATTCTGCCTAATTTTAAGTATTCCATGTATCTCAATGAAGGCTACAGTATTTAAACTGACTTATCATCAGGCATTGCTCACTGTTAATGCATCTTATAGACTCAGTAAAAGGGTAATTAAACACACAGTATATCGATTTAGTAACAAAAAATTAAACTTCTTCAAATTCACTGTTCTGTTGTTAGATTTAGTACAAGTAGAAAGAATGTTATAAAAGCACTAACCAAAAATAGGCAATTATAAGCATTCAGCCATAAAATCACAAAGGGTAAATGTATAAAAATACTCATTCTCTTACAGCTGGCTGATTTCCTGTCATGAATGTTTCAGCAATTCACGACTCAAAGCAGTTTAGGCCGTTTATTACCCCCCCAATCATTGTGGGCTCATTTTTCGCTGCGTCTGCAAGTCCTGCACCTCTAATGAAATGACACATATATAGTTAGAAGCAGGTGGAACTCTAAAAAGCCTTTTGTGCAGTAAAAGACACTTGTAATGTCAGAGTTAAATTTTTTTTTATTTTACAAAAATTTAAGACATCTCACGTATGTACACCCTACAGCCAAAATCAGGTGTACAATGGGTGTGTCACATGGGCTAAAAATAAAACCATCTCATTCAACAATAATTGTCATCAAAGTGGAGTTATATACCAGATTTCTTCAAACTCATTGAAAAAAGTTGATGGAATCTAAAAGATATTGCGTTACGTGTTGGTATGGTTACTCTGTTGAAAATAAATCCGACTTATTTGTAGAGGAAAGGTTTTATGTCCTGTCCATAAACACCATTTAATGAGCTCAAAATTACTATAATTTATACATTTTGAATATCTAATCATTATATTATGAGTATATTAATGTGGTCAATATGATAAATAGAGGATTTATGAATTTTTATGACGTTTATGAAACAAAAGTTTTCATTTTAGTGAGCTTTGGCTCCTATATTTTTAACCTTTGTCAAAAAAAAAAAGGTGAAAAAGTCAACTCAATTTCTCTGTTCAACATGTATACATTTCATTATATTAAATTTATAGTCTAGATTTTATTGATAATATAACAGTAAATGTGGTGTCTATGGACAGGACACCTGTCTACAGACAGGACATTGACATATTATTCATCTCCTAGAAGCCCAGTTATTAAATGTTTTTGGAATTTTTGCAACTCATGCAAAGAGTCAATAGTAGCTCATGTACCAGCAATATGTAAATCTATTTTCTACTGACACAACTACTAATATGAACAAAACATTTTGTCTATGGACAGGATATCCAATCTAATGTTCTCCCTGAAAGTCAAAAACACACACACACACACACACATATATATATATATATATATATATATATATATATATATATATATATATATATATATATACACTCAACAAAAAATATAAACGCAACACTTTTGGTTTTGCTCCCATTTTGTATGAGATGAACTCAAAGATCTAAAACTTTTTCCACATACACAATATCACCATTTCCCTCAAATATTGTTCACAAACCAGTCTAAATCTGTGATAGTGAGCACTTCTCCTTTGCTGAGATAATCCATCCCACCTCACAGGTGTGCCATATCAAGATGCTGATTAGACACCATGATTAGTGCACAGGTGTGCCTTAGACTGTCCACAATAAAAGGCCACTCTGAAAGGTGCAGTTTTGTTTTATTGTGGGGGATACCAGTCAGTATCTGGTGTGACCACCATTTGCCTCATGCAGTGCAACACATCTCCTTCGCATAGAGTTGATCAGGATGTCAATTGTGGCCTGTGGAATGTTGGTCCACTCCTCTTCAATGGCTGTGCGAAGTTGCTGGATATTGGCAGGAACTGGTACACGCTGTCGTATACGCCGGTCCAGAGCATCCCAAACATGCTCAATGGGTGACATGTCCGGTGAGTATGCCGGCCATGCAAGAACTGGGACATTTTCAGCTTCCAAGAATTGTGTACAGATCCTTGCAACATGGGGCCATGCATTATCCTGCTGCAACATGAGGTGATGTTCTTGGATGTATGGCACAACAATGGGCCTCAGGATCTCGTCACGGTATCTCTGTGCATTTAAAATGCCATCAATAAAATGCACCTGTGTTCTTCGTCCATAACAGATGCCTGCCCATACCATAACCCCATCGCCACCATGGGCCACTCGATCCACAACATTGACATCAGAAAACCGCTCACCCACACGACGCCACACACGCTGTCTGCCATCTGCCCTGAACAGTGTAAACCGGGATTCATCCGTGAAGAGAACACCTCTCCAACGTGCCAAACGCCAGCGAATGTGAGCATTTGCCCACTCAAGTCGGTTACGACGATGAACTGGAGTCAGGTCAAGACCCCGATGAGGACGACGAGCATGCAGATGAGCTTCCCTGAGACGGTTTCTGACAGTTTGTGCAGAAATTCTTTGGTTATGCAAACCGATTGTTTCAGCAGCTGTCCGAGTGGCTGGTCTCAGACGATCTTGGAGGTGAACATGCTGGATGTGGAGGTCCTGGGCTGGTGTGGTTACACGTGGTCCGCGGTTGTGAGGCTGGTTGGATGTACTGCCAAATTCTCTGAAACGCCTTTGGAGATGGCTTATGGTAGAGAAATGAACATTCAATACATGAGCAACAGCTCTGGTTGACATTCCTGCTGTTAGCATGCCAATTGCAGGCTCCCTCAAATCTTGCGACATCTGTGGCATTGTGCTGTGTGATAAAACTGCACCTTTCAGAGTGGCCTTTTATTGTGGGCAGTCTAAGGCACACCTGTGCACTAATCATGGTGTCTAATCAGCATCTTGATATGGCACACCTGTGAGGTGGGATGGATTATCTCAGCAAAGAAGTGCTCACTATCACAGATTTAGACTGGTTTGTGAACAATATTTGAGGGAAATAGTGATATTGTGTATGTGGAAAAAGTTTTAGATCTTTGAGTTCATCTAATACAAAATGGGAGCAAAACCAAAAGTGTTGCGTTTATATTTTTGTTTAGTGTAGTTTGTTCAAGGACCCATGAAAAATTTTATTTGTGTTATTATACTTTCTGGCAATGATAAATTGTGTGTTGTTTTTTCTTCTCTTTTCAAGAAAGCATGTCTTTCAAATGCACTGGCAACTTGTGAAGTTCAGAGTGTTGAAGTGTGGGGAGCTTGGGGATTCTCCATCTTCTCGGCAGCTGTTCACAAAACATTTAGTGCTAATTTGACATGTTTTTAGCCTAATATATTTACAGCTCAGTTTTACCAAAGGTTCTCACCACATGCCTTAGAGAACATGTGTGACTATGTTCGTATTTTGTAATGAAGTAGCTAAATGTCCTCTCGGGGTTGCAGACTGTCTCCACTGTGGACTCAGGATTTAAATAGTACATGATGTAAGAGATTTCAAAAATTTATCACGGTTATACTCACAAACACACATGAGCAGTGAAATACTGCCCTGATCTGCTGTTTTGTACTTCATGCCACATATTAAGCTACTTTTCAAAAAATCCCAGGTGATTTACACGTTTGTTTTTGCCGAGCAGCTCCGCTTACTGTCTGCCTTAGTTCCTGCATCTGTGTGACTGAAACAGCTGTTTGCGCGCTGATTTACGAGTGCAGCATTATGAGATTTAATAACATATCTTTGGGTTTTATGACCTTTTTATGAGGGTGTGCATTTGCATTCAGCTAACTGAAGAAACATTATAGCTGATCTGCTGCCAAACACAATTTACCTTCATGCAGCTTGTACTGAGCTCGGTTTCTCAGTGATGACAATGAAAGTGATTGAGTATGACGGAAGAAGGAAAGAGTGAATGTCAGTTTTTCCTCCCTCAGACGGATTGACAGTAATCCAGCTTGGAAGGCTGAAAGGAGTAGATTTGGGATTAGTCCAACAGTGAGGCAGAAATTCTTTGGTTTCTAAAGTAACTCTTTTCGGGAGTTGGATAGCAGTGGACATGTACAGTATATACGTCTTAGTGAAGCTTTTGACATTTACAGTCTCTACAGAAAGATGGACTGCTCCACTCCACTTTTCCATTGTTCTTTATATACAGTGGCTTGCAAATCTATTCAGCCCCTTAGTATTTCATACATTTTAATTTGTTTATGCCATTTCAAATATAAAAAGTAAACTAGGCTTCTCATTATTAAAGTTTTATTGCCAGTTTTCTTCAGACAAGTCAGGGGATGGATACATGAACATTTCCAAGTCACTAAATATGTCTTAAAAACTGAGTGACTGTGCAAGGAGGAGAAAAGTGAGGGAAGCCACAAAGACACCCAGACAACCCGGAAGAAATTGTAGGCTTCTGTGGCTGTGATTGGAGAAATTGTGCATAGTGCATGTTTTGCATTTTGTATCCCAGTTATACAGCTTCATGATGAAGTTCTATAGAGGAGGATTTTCTTAAGGAGACCTGAAAGTTCAACTTCAAATTTGCAAATGTTGCAAATGTGATTGAAACAACAGTTGCCTTCCGTGGTACAAATTACTGGCAGGGGAAGCAGAACTTCTTGTTTTGTCATGAGTGATTAGTAGAAAAGTGTAGTACTAATAATAATAATAATAATAATAATAGAGCCTTTATTGTCATTGCACGTATACATACATAGAACAAAATTTGTCCTCTGCATTTAACCCAACCTAATTACAGTTAGACACAATCCAAGCACTAGGAACAGTTGACAGCCAAAGTCCAGTGTCTGGGGATGAAGTCCAGATGTAGAGACGCTGCCTTATTCAGGGGCAGAGAAAGGAGCAGTCATGTTTTTGATTGTGGGAGGAAACTGGAGTACCCAGAGGAAACCCACTCAGACATTGGGAGAACATGCAAACTCCACACAGAAAGGGCGGGAAGTGAACCCACAACCTTCTTGGTGTGAGGCACCAGTGTTGACCACTAATCCACTTGCGCAGCACATGCAGACACAGCTCTTTGAAAGCCTAGTCTACACATCATAAAATCTATTCTGATTGAATTGCTTTGACAAGTGCTTATGCATTTTTGATCAGGTTTTTTGTTTTGTATTGTTATTTTGCACTCCTGTAAATGACATCTTCCCCTCTATTGAACAGAATGATTTTATTCTGAATTAGAGGAACACATTATAGTACTTCTATTGCTATCATGTACACGATTACCACTACTTATTCTAATTCGCAAATTGTGAAATTAATGGTAGCATGCAAAAGGGAGAAAAAAGGTAGAAGTGTGTTGATAAATACAGTATGCTCTGAATAATATGTTACAATTGTACATCAGCCTGCCACTGATTCAAGGATTAATGTGGAAGCTGCTGCTTTACTTTGACTCAAAATGTAAATGCTGCTCAGTTAAACCTATAATTGATATAAAAATCATTTTAAGATTGATGTTGTGGGTTCTTTCTGTGTGAGTGCATATAATAATGGCACTGCAGTGAGCATATACCTCGCCTTAATAGGCCACCAGCTGAGATAACGACGGATGGAAAAAAGAAACGGCACAATCACTGATATTCAGTAATGCTTAGGGAACTTATACTTTTATATTTCATCACTCACACACCAATATTCAAGCATGCATTCAATGCATGAAATTGGAATAAAGAAGAAAACCTGAAAAATATTTTCCAAACACGAACTGAATAATATTTTATATCAACACGTTTCTGTGCATCCAGTTAAACTATGATGTTCAATTCATGTCATTTCAAATTGGCATCCTTTTCTCTCTCTTCTCCTTCACCTCTTCTGCTTTGGTATTAATCTCAATTCCTCCATTGCCTTTCTCATTATTCCATCCACGTCTTTCCCCTCAGGTTCGACAGCCCTGCCCAATAACATGGCCTACTTTGGAAGCTCACAGGAAGAGGAGGATCTGGAAGAGGAGGAGGAGGATGAGGAGGAGGAGGTGAAGAATGGAGGTGGTGTTCACGCCCACGGTGTAGGAAGCAACAGCCAGGCCGCGGCCTCCTCGTCCTCCTGCCATTCGACTCCTCGTAAGGGCAAACCTCCCACCAGACAGCCCCTTAATGGCCACGGTAAGAATGAGGCCAGAACTCCAAACAAAGGAGATAGCAGTTTAGTTAACAAAGCATGTCTTCTGTGTTCACACGTGGGACTTCAGTTTTGGAAATATCAGGAGTATCTAATTATATATCCATCACATCTACAGATGGTTTTTGGGGAAATGCGGTTGTTCAACTGCAGTCTTGGCTGATAAGTTCCTATGCTAACCATAATGCCCTTGTGGAATGAGACCATGTGTGGGCTATTTTTCAACTTGTCTCCTTTGAGGTCCATGCACTACTAACAACGGTGCTGCAGCGCTCTGATCTCATTAACATAGAAGCTTTCATTCTGATGAAGTGATACCAGTCTGTCATCGCTCAGGTATTCCCAGACACATTTTCTTTTTAATGTTTAGAACCATCAGATGCTGCCAAATCAGGAGCGTATTGTTGGTGGTCAACCAGGTGGAAGCCACAATCACAGGAACCACTGACTTGTCAGCTAAGATATTGTCCAAATGAAACAAGATCCACTTTGTCCGTTTGTCTGGGTATTTTCTCCCGATGTCTTTGTGTAGCTGCCTCAGCAAGCTGGTACTTTGTTTATGGTTTGGTGCATGAACACAATCAGTGATGTACACAGCACTGAGGTCATCACCTTCTCTATACACAAAACAACTCTGAGCTGTTTTGGAGGACCCATTCCCTCTACATGGGTTGCCTCTTTGTACCTGGCTCAAAGTGATTGACTCAACATTTCTGTTGGGAAACATTGTTTAAAAAATGTATGTAGATCTATTTCAAAACTTCTGATTCCTTTTCAGAAGATGTGTTACCTACCACTCTGTGAGAAGCTTTTGACATTCCAAGTTCTTTGTGGAGAAAGTTCTCATCACTCTCATAGAAGATTAGCATTAGCTCTCTGATTGGTACTTGATGGCCTAACCTTCATCACAGTGTGGTGAGCACAGGTTTCCCTCCTCCTTGGTAGCAGTTGCAAGCTGTTCAGGTTTCTTGATGACTCTCTCTACCATTCCTAAATTTACCTGCCTACTTGCACACCGTCAATAAAGCCAGAGTGTCATCCTCGAATGTAGGAACCACATCAGCATGAGTGTCCTTCAAAGTTAAAGACTTCTTCTGGAGGTACTTGGTGGTACTACAGTGCCAATATTCCTTGCCACCCACGCTGAATATCTTTTACAAAGCAGTTAATGCAGCCACTTTGAAAAAATACCTGTAGTAAAGTGTTAATGATTTGACATTGCTCTTCATAGTCAGCCTACAAACCTTTCAGAGCTTTACTGCTGCGGTAGTTTTACAGCGAAGAGTGGCCAAAGGGATTCAGTTTTTCTGATTCTATGTCTTCTGCTGAAAACATAAGGGTTTGGGGAAGTGATGAGGAGAAAGACAACAGGTCTAAAGGAAAGGAAACACAGGAGTGATATGTATCGAGGATGGAAAGATTTCTATAAAGATAAAGATCAACTTATTTATCCCGAAGGAAATTATTTTGCCAGAGTACTGAAACGGCTAACAATTGTTAGTTAAATGCACAATTACAGGAAGTGCTAGTATTAAATAGAAATCAATCAATCAACTTTTTTAAAACAATAAGTACAACAAATTTATGCAAAATGGCTGGAAGATACATTGCACAAGATGTTTGGCAATATTGCACATGAATAACTGAATAAATTAGAATAGCTCTGTTTATGTATTCATTCTGCAGAAGGGGGAGGAATTATAGAGTCTGATTGCCACAGGTAGGAAAAACCTCCTGTGGCATTCTGTGGCACCTCAGTGGTCTCACTCTATGGCTGAAGGTACTCTGACTGGACGTCACTGTGGCATGCAAGGGGTGGGAGATGTTCTCCAGGATGCTGAGCATTTTCCTCAGCATCCTCCTCTCTGACACCTTCACCACAGACTCCAGCTCAACCCCCCAGGACAGATAATAATTAATTAAATGATTGGAACAGAGAAGGATTTTAGTTTCATGTGCCAAACTAAATTTCAATTAAAGGTTTGGGTTGGCTGCAGAAATAGTCTGGTTTCAGAGTGGGCTGCTGTGTTCTTAAATTTGGGATTGAATGTGCCAGATAAATCAAAGGGTAGAAAAATCTACATCAGAAAAAAGTGGGGAGGAACGATGAAAAAATGACAAACAGAACCTCAGCATGAGTAATGCCCAGTAGCATGTGGCAAGGCATGTGAGAGTGTGGATTCCTGTTTCTGTGCATGTGAGCAAGTCGAGAGATCGAGAGAGAGAGATCGAGAGAGAGAGAGAATTGTGAGCGCAGGTTTTCTCACACATCTACAGAATCTAATTGTGCACCATGAAAGTAAAAACACACAGTTCATACAAATATTGGCATTCCATTTCTCATTTTTAATAACATAGCACTATAATATATATTAAATTTTTCTAATCAGTTTGTTTTTATACACTAAGGTGTAGGGATAGGTATAATTAAGATTTAACAGTACTGATACTGCGACCCAGACCCAGGTAAGCAACTGAAAATGAATTAATGAATGAATACTCTTGGCACTTCTGCTCATCTTTCTGGTACTTTAATGGTATTGTTATCTGTACTTGTTGGAGAAAAAAGTGTCAAATTAAGAATACAATTAACAATACTTTATTTTCTCTACCATTTAACAATTAGTAAAGTGCAATCACACTTTTGAGTTTTTAATTATCTGTCACTGTGTGTGTGTGTGAGAGAAAAAACCTTTGAAATATAAAAAGAGAACTGAATGATCAGCCATTCGCGCTCTCTGAAATGCTCAATTAAACCCTTAAGCAGCACTCTGTCTTTGCAGTTGCGCAGACAGTCGGACACAAACACACACACACACTCTCCCAGCTCACACAGACGGAGAGCTGAGTGAGCTGGCTCAGAGGCAGCCACACAAATGCACACAATCATGCACACAAACTGCTGGTGAGAGAGAAACGGAGACAAGATGTGATATGTGATAAGAAGACCTGCTTTCAGCTCTGCACACAAGGCTCCAAAGGAGAGAGTGAACTCTAACTTTATTTTCTTAGTTTGTCCAGTACAGAAAGCAGTACTGTTAAGGGTTGGAGCTTCTCAAAACTCCAGTCTTTAATGATTTAGCACCAGGCCCATTTAATACCCATCCCTGCTAAGGTGCCAGTATACTTCAGACAGATGTGAAAGACAGAAGTAATCGGTGAACATAGAATTCAGTCCTTACAGATGTTGAAGCCGTGAAGGAAAAGTGGTGCATTCATCAGATCTTTGACGTCATAAATGCCACATTTGTGTGGTGTGTTGTGGTGTCATTAGTATCAGAAGATACTTGGGTTGAATAATCTCACTGTGCTGACATTGAGCTTTAAATTCAAGGTATTTTCATATAAATCTGGTGTTAAAGTAACTGAACATGTTTTACAGTTGTCTGCTCAGCAATTTCATCATTGGTTATGAGTTATTCTCTCATAATTGTATTTAGAAATAGAGGGCATAGGTCTAGAGTTGATTTCAAGTGTGGTTCTCCATCTTTTGCGTTCTCAGACATCAACATTACATAAGATGGAGCACCATGCCCTACTTCTTCAGAGTCAGGTTTTAAACTTCAGTCTCCCCTCGTAGGTTGGGCAGTTCATAGGTTTGTTTCCACTGGACTCTAGTGGAACATGTGGGGTTTACCACCTTAAATGCACACATTCAAGGCAAATCCTTGACATGGACATTTATAGCTACATCCTCACATGTACTCACTTTTTTTGTTTTGAGAATCTAGAGTAATGTGGCATATCCACCTTGAGTGTATTCAGGGTTGTTGTATTTGTGAGGAGAGTTTAGTTTCCTCTCTTATCTCGTATACCGACACTGTTTGGAAAGCAGCTTTGTGCACTCACTGAGATACGCTAAATAAATAGATGAGAGTGAAATAGACAGGTATACTGAGTAGAGGACAATGCAGATGACTGTGTTACAGACACGTAAATGGAGGATTGTGCACACACAGTCCAGACTGGCTTTACCAATAATGTTGGCCATCAGGCACATACACATAGGGGCAAACGTTTGACACTTCTGTATGCAGGCCATGTAGCTACATATTGATATAGCTAACTTTAACATCTTTTTTTTTTTTAGAGGCTTGATTTCCTGCTCAACTCCCCTTATCAAAGTGACAGAATTTAATATCTCATTGAGCCAGGGGCCCATGAGACCTAGATGTGCTCAGTTATGGTTATAAGTGGATGTAATCATACAGTGCAGTGCACTCAGTCATGCACACATGCTGTAATGCAGAGAACACGCTCCAGTGCTCAAAAATGCACATACAAGCTATTAATGCATGTTGTTTAGTGTACATACTGTGCAGTGTACTGTATGCACTCTGTGTCGGTATTTGTGCTGCACTCTTTCCATATGTCTTGTGCATGTTAGTATTAATAAGCAATGAAACATTAATTCCAGCCTCATAAAAGCTAAAGAGAAACCCATAGAGTGTGTTTGTTCATTGCTTCAGTCTTGCTTAACTCTCTTAACTTCAGTTTTGGGGTTGATATGGGCTGCACTTTTTTTTTCTTCTTTAAAACAAGATCATTGACCTGTAACAGACGTTTTCATGTACACCTTAGATCTTGCATATTTTGTTGATTGGAAAATATATGATAGCTAGAAGCCCATCAGTACAGTGTTTGCATGGGCCTTTCCATTTGGTTGCTGTGGTTTGTACTAGGATTTGTGAGATTTCCTGCACGATAGGGGGGTACTGAGTAGGGCTGGGCGATATGACCTGAAATTCATATCATAGTATAAATTGAATCACTTCATGGTAACTGTATATATCGTGATATAAATTTAAGTGCAAAAATTCTAATACACGTGTTTCTGATTGGGTCTCTTTGCAAAGGTAAATTGATAAAAAAAAAAAAGAAAAGACAAAAAACAAAACAAAAACAGATGTCATGTAATTTTGAACATTTATTGTGCAGATCTCAAAACGACAGTTACAAAACCTACCTGTTGAATATCAGCTGGCACACCCCCTCTGAATACATGAGCCATTTTCAGGACAGTCACTGGTGCATTTCCTTAGTTCCAAGTTCGGCCCTCGATCTACCTTCTTGACGCTCTTAGTTGTCTCCCTGTTGCAACACACCTGAATCCAATGTAAGGCTCATTAAAAGCTTGCTAACGAGTCTTTCATTGGATTCAGATGTGTTTGATCAGGGAGACAACTAAGAGTGTCAGGAAGGTAGATCTCGAGGACCGAACTTGGGCACCCCTGTCTTAGAGTATGAGTTGTCTTCAGTGTGTAGATGCTGAGTAGACTGAGGCGGCATGGTTGATTAGTGGTTAGCACTGATGCCTCACAGCAAGAAGGTCGTGGGATCCTGCCCTTTCTGTGTCTGTGTGGGTTTCCTCCCACAATCAAAAACATACTTATTTAGGGCCTGCTCCTTTCTCTGCCCCTGAGCAAGGCAGCGTCTCTACATCTGGGGTTGATCTCTGCTCCTTTCTCTGCCCCTGAGCAAGGCAGCGTCTCTACATCTGGGGTTGATCTCTGGGTGCTGAACTGTGGATGCCCACTCCTCCTATATATGCTGTACATATGCAGATGTATTGTCATGTATTTTATAATTTGACTTTGAATTGCATATACAATTAAGAACGAAGCAACACTTTAATCGGATTTTGTTTTGATTTGCCCACCAGTGTTCAACAGCCACAGTAAAGCAGGCACCAGAGAGAGTCCGAGGGCCAAGGCTCATTGCAGGGAGACACCTGCCCCGCCACTGCCACCTCCTCCGCCTCCACCTCCGCCCCTCCTGAGGGAGCGCAGTGAGCGGGCGGAGGCACGGGAACTGGCTCGGGCCATGGCCAGTGGTCGTGCTTCAGCTGCTAATGGGCTACCACCAAGGAGAGCTGCTGAGGAGCTTCGTAAGCAGGTAAAGCAGAAAGCACCAACATATTACAGTACAGCGACCTTTAAATGTCACAACAAGAATGCAAATACATAGTGAAAGGATTTGCAAGCTTCCACTTTGAGACCACAGTGAGTTGTTGTCACTGTGCTTTAGCTTTAGTTTGCAGAATTCTGCTTGAAGTGGATATGGTGGTGCTGTTGAGGTATAATTACACGTGGTTAGTCATTCATGCTGTCCGTGTCGTCACACTGACTGCACAATCTTGAAATAGGGAACACATGGAACAATCACATAGAAGTTTGTCACTGCAACATTCCTCCAACAACCATGATAATTGCCCTTTCCCTTTTACGAGGTCTGTCCGTAAAGTATAGGTCCTTTTTATTTTTTTCAAAAACTATATGGATTTCATTCATATGTTTTTACGTCAGACATGCTTGAACCCTCGTGCGCATGCGTGAGTTTTTCCACGCCTGTCGGTGACGTCATTCGCCTGTGAGCACTCCTTGTGGGAGGAGTCGTCCAGCCCCTCGTCGGAATTCCTTTGTCTGAGAAGTTGCTGAGAGACTGGCGCTTTGTTTGATCAAAATTTTTTCTAAACCTGTGAGACACATCGAAGTGGACATGGTTCGAAAAATTAAGCTGGTCTTAAGCGCGGTGGCACAGGAAAAACACCTCCGTGTTGATAACCATTTGTTAAAATCCAGTTGCTTTTGATGGCTTTCAGTGGAGTGAGTATATGAGAAATTGTTTATCAGCTGGAGATGTTCCAACTTGTCCTCAAGGCTTCCAACAGAGGTGTGTTTCCTGTGACGGAGCATCGCGGCGGCTGCGAGCCGACGCTGCAATCCGCCCGCACGTCCTTCATTAAAAAAAATCTCCTTTAACAGTGGAATATCAATCAACTTCAATCAACTTTTTTCTTGTATAGCGCCAAATCACAACAAACAGTTGCCCCAAGGCGCTCCACATTGCAAGGCAAGGCCATACAATAATTATGAAACACAGTCTACGTCTAAAGCAACATAACCAAGGGATGGTCCAGGGTCACCCGATCCAGCCCTAACTATAAGCCTTAGCGAAAAGGAAAGTTTTAAGCCTAATCTTAAAAGTAGAGAGGGTATCTGTCTCCCTGATCTGAATTGGGAGCTGGTTCCACAGGAGAGGAGCCTGAAAGCTGAAGGCTCTGCCTCCCATTCTACTCTTACAAACCCTAGGAACTACAAGTAAGCCTGCAGTCTGAGAGCGAAGCGCTCTAATGGGGTAATATGGTACTACGAGGTCCCTAAGATAAGATGGGACCTGATTATTCAAAACCTTATAAGTAAGAAGAAGAATTTTAAATTCTATTCTAGCATTAACAGGAAGCCAATGAAGGGAGGCCAACACGGGTGAGATATGCTCTCTCCTGCTAGTCCCCGTCAGTACTCTAGCTGCAGCATTCTGAACCAACTGAAGGCTTTTTAGGGAACTTTTAGGACAACCTGATAATAATGAATTACAATAGTCCAGCCTAGAGGAAACAAATGCATGAATTAGTTTTTCAGCATCACTCTGAGACAAGACCTTTCTGATTTTAGAGATATTGCGTAAATGCAAAAAGGCAGTCCTACATATTTGTTTAATATGCGCTTTGAATGACATATCCTGATCAAAAATAACTCCAAGATTTCTCACAGTATTACTAGAGATCAGGGAAATGCCATCCAGTGTAACGATCTGGTTAGACACCATGCTTCTAAGATTTGTGGGGCCAAGTACAATAACTTCAGATTTATCTGAGTTTAAAAGCAGGAAATTAGAGGTCATCCATGTCTTTATGTCTGTAAGACAATCCTGCAGTTTAGCTAATTGGTGCGTATCCTCTGGCTTCATGGATAGATAAAGCTGGGTATCATCTGCGTAACAATGAAAATTTAAGCAATACCGTCTAATAATACTGCCCAAGGGAAGCATGTATAAAGTGAATAAAATTGGTCCTAGCACAGAACCTTGTGGAACTCCATAATTAACTTTAGTCTGTGAAGAAGATTCCCCATTTACATGAACAAACTGTAATCTATTAGACAAATATGATTCAAACCACCGCAGCGCAATGCCTTTAATACCTATGACATGCTCTAATCTCTGTAATAAAATTTTATGGTCAACAGTATCAAAAGCAGCACTGAGGTCCAACAGAACAAGCACAGAGATAAGTCCACTGTCCGAAGCCATAAGAAGATCATTTGTAACCTTCACTAATGCTGTTTCTGTACTATGATGAATTCTAAAACCTGACTGAAACTCTTCAAATAGACCATTCCTCTGCAGGTGATCAGTTAGCTGTTTTACAACTACCCTCTCAAGAATCTTTGAGAGAAAAGGAAGGTTGGAGATTGGCCTATAATTAGCTAAGATAGCTGGGTCAAGTGATGGCTTTTTAAGTAATGGTTTAATTACTGCCACCTTAAAGGCCTGTGGTACATAACCAACTAACAAAGATAGATTGATCATATTTAAGATTGAAGCATTAAATAATGGTAGGACTTCCTTGAGCAGCCTGGCAGGAATGGGGTCTAATAAGCATGTTGATGGTTTGGATGAAGTAACTAATGAAAATAACTCAGACAGAACAATCGGAGAGAAAGAGTCTAACCAAATACCGGCATCACTGAAAGCAGCCAAAGATAACGATACATCTTTGGGATGGTTATGAGTAATTTTTTCTCTAATAGTCAAAATTTTGTTAGCAAAGAAGTCATGAAGTCATTACTAGTTAAAGTTAATGGAATACTCAGCTCAATAGAGCTCTGACTCTTTGTCAGCCTGGCTACAGTGCTGAAAAGAAACCTGGGGTTGTTCTTATTTTCTTCAATTAGTGATGAGTAGAAAGATGTCCTAGCTTCACGAAGGGCTTTCTTATAGAGCAACAAACTCTTTTTCCAGGCTAAGTGAAGATCTTCTAAATTAGTGAGACGCCATTTCCTCTCCAACTTACGGGTTATCTGCTTTAAGCTACAAGTTTGTGAGTTATACCACGGAGTCAGACACTTCTGATTTAAAGCTCTCTTTTTCAGAGGAGCTACAGCATCCAAAGTTGTCTTCAATGAGGATGTAAAACTATTGACAAGATACTCTAACTCCCTTACAGAGTTTAGGTAGCTACTCTGCTCTGTGTTGGTATATGACATTAGAGAACATAAAGAAGGAATCATATCCTTAAACCTAGTTACAGCGCTTTCTGAAAGACTTCTAGTGTAATGAAACTTATTCCCCACTGCAGGGTAGTCCATCAGGGTAAATGTAAATGTTATTAAAAAATGATCAGACAAAAGGGAGTTTTCAGGGAATACTGTTAAGTCTTCTATTTCCATACCATAAGTCAGAACAAGATCTAAAATATGATTAAAGTGGTGGGTGGACTCATTTACTTTTTGAGCAAAGCCGATAGAGTCTAATAATAGATTAAATGCAGTGTTGAGGCTGTCATTCTCAGCATCTGTGTGGATGTTAAAATCGCCCACTATAATTATCTTATCTGAGCTAAGCACTAAGTCAGACAAAAGGTCTGAAAATTCACAGAGAAACTCACAGTAACGACCAGGTGGACGATAGATAATAACAAATAAAACTGGTTTTTGGGACTTCCAATTTGGATGGACAAGACTAAGAGACAAGCTTTCAAATGAATTAAAGCTCTGTCTAGGTTTTTGATTAATTAATAAGCTGGAATGGAAGATTGCTGCTAATCCTCCGCCCCGGCCCGTGCTACGAGCATTCTGACAGTTAGTGTGACTCGGGGGTGTTGACTCATTTAAACTAACATATTCATCCTGCTGTAACCAAGTTTCTGTTAGGCAGAATAAATCAATACGTTGATCAATTATTATATCATTTACCAACAGGGACTTAGAAGAAAGAGACCTAATGTTTAATAGACCACATTTAACTGTTTTAGTCTGTGGTGCAATTGAAGGTGCTATATTATTTTTTCTTTTTGAATTTTTATGCTTAAATAGATTTTTGCTAGTTATTGGTGGTCTGGGAGTAGGCACCGTCTCTACGGGGATGGGGTAATAGGGGGATGGCAGGGGGAGAGAAGCTGCAGAGAGGTGTATAAGACCACAGCTCTGCCTCCTGGTCCCAACGCTAGACAGTCACAGTTTGGAGGATCCCAAAAAATTGGCCAGATTTCTAGAAATGAGAGCTGCTCCCTCTAAAGTGGGATGGATGCCGTCTCTCCTAACAAGACCAGGTTTTCCCCAGAAGCTTTGCCAATTATCAATGAAGCCCACCTCATTTTTTGGACACCACTCAGACAGCCAGCAATTCAAGGAGAACATGCGGCTAAACATGTCACTCCCGGTCTGATTGGGGAGGGGCCCAGAGAAAACAACAGAGTCCGACATTGTTTTTGCAAAGTTACACACCGATTCAATGTTAATTTTAGTGACCTCCGATTGGCGTAACCGAGTGTCATTACTGCCGACGTGAATTACAATCTTACCAAATTTACGCTTAGCCTTAGCCAGCAATTTCAAATGTCCTTCGATGTCGCCTGCTCTGGCCCCCGGAAGACAATTGACAATGGTTGCTGGTGTCGCTAACTTCACATTTCTCAAAACAGAGTCGCCAATAACCAGAGTTTGATCCTCGGCGAGTGTATCGTCGAGTGGGGAAAAACGGTTAGAGATGTGAACGGGTTGACGGTGTACACGGGGCTTCTGTTTAGGGCTACGCTTCCTCCTCACAGTCACCCAGTCAGCCTGCCTTCCCGACTGCACGGGGTCTGCCAGGGGGGAACTAACGGCGGCTAAGCTACCTTGGTCCGCACCGACTACAGGGGCCTGGCTAGCTGTAGAATTTTCCACGGTGCGGAGCCGAGCCTCCAATTCGCCCAGCCTGGCCTCCAAAGCTACAAATAAGCTGCACTTATTACATGTACCGTTACTGCTAAAAGAGGCCGAGGAATAACTAAACATTTCACACCCAGAGCAGAAAAGTACGGGAGAGACAGGAGAAGCCGCCATGCTAAAACGGCTAAGAGCTAGTAGCTACGCTAAGCTAGCGGATTCCCAAACAGGGAATCCGACACTAGACAGGCTGTGGAGCAGCACAGGTAACGCACGACAACAGCGCTAAATAAAAATCCACTGGACAGGCTGTGGAGCAGCACGGGTAACGCACGACAACAGCGCCCAAAAAAATAAAATAAAAATCAAAATCCACTGGACAGGCTGTGGAGCAGCACAGGTAACGCACGACAACAGTGGTAAAAAATAAAATAAAAATCCACTGGACAGGCTGTGGAGCAGCACAGGTAACGCACGACAACAGTGCTAAAAAATAAAATAAAAATCCACTGGACAGGCTGTGGAGCAGCACAGGTAACGCACGACAACAGCGCTAAAAAAATAAAAATAAATAAATAAATAAAATAAAATAATAAAATAAAAATCCACTGGACAGGCTGTGGAGCAGCACAGGTAACGCACGACAACAGCGCTAAATAAAAATCCACTGGACAGGCTGTGGAGCAGCACGGGTAACGCACGACAACAGCGCCCAAAAAAATAAAATAAAAATCAAAATCCACTGGACAGGCTGTGGAGCAGCACAGGTAACGCACGACAACAGTGGTAAAAAATAAAATAAAAATCCACTGGACAGGCTGTGGAGCAGCACAGGTAACGCACGACAACAGTGCTAAAAAATAAAATAAAAATCCACTGGACAGGCTGTGGAGCAGCACAGGTAACGCACGACAACAGCGCTAAAAAAAAAAAAAATAAATAAATAAATAAAATAAAATAATAAAATAAAAATCCACTGGACAGGCTGCGGAGCAGCACAGGTAACACACGACAACAGTGGTAAAAAATAAATAAAAATCCACTAGACAGGCTGTGGAGCAGCACAGGTAACACACGACAACAGTGCCAAAAAAAAAATAAAATAAAAATCAAAATCCACTGGACAGGCTGTGGAGCAGCACAGGCAACGCACGACAACAGTGCTAAAACAAAATAAAAATCCACTAGACAGGCTGTGGAGCAGCACAGGTAACGCACAACAACAGTGCTAAAAAATAAAATAAAATAAAAATAAAAATCCACTGGACAGGCTGTGGAGCAGCACAGGTAACGCACAACAACAGTGCTAAAAAATAAAATAAAATAAAAATAAAAATTCTCTGGACAGGCTGTGGAGCAGCACAGGCAACGCACGACAACAGTGCTAAAACAAAAAAAAATCCACTAGACAGGCTGTGGAGCAGCACAGGTAACGCACGACAACAGTGCTAAAACAAAATAGAAATCCACTAGACAGGCTGTGGAGCAGCACAGGTAACGCACAACAACAGTGCTAAAACAAAATAAAAATCCACTAGACAGGCTGTGGAGCAGCACAGGTAACGCACGACAACAGTGCTAAAACAAAATAAAAATCCACTAGACAGGCTGTGGAGCAGCACAGGTAACGCACGACAACAGTGCTAAAACAAAATAAAAAGCCACTGGACAGGCTGTGGAGCAGCACAGGTAACGCACAACAACAGTGCTAAAAAATAAAATAAAATAAAAATAAAAATCCACTGGACAGGCTGTGGAGCAGCACAGGCAACGCACGACAACAGTGCTAAAACAAAATAAAAATCCACTAGACAGGCTGTGGAGCAGCAGAGGTAACGCACGACAACAGCGCTAAATAAAAATCCACTGGACAGGCTGTGGAGCAGCACAGGTAACGCACGACAACAGCGCCCAAAAAAAATAAAATAAAAATCAAAATCCACTGGACAGGCTGTGGAGCAGCACAGGTAACGCACGACAACAGTGGTAAAAAATAAAATAAAAATCCACTGGACAGGCTGCGGAGCAGCACAGGTAACACACGACAACAGTGGTAAAAAATAAAATAAAAATCCACTAGACAGGCTGTGGAGCAGCACAGGTAACACACGACAACAGTGGTAAAAAATAAAATAAAAATCCACTGGACAGGCTGTGGAACAGCACAGGTAACGCACGACAACAGTGCTAAAAAATAAAATAAAAATCCACTGAACAGGCTGTGGAACAGCACAGGTAACGCACGACAACAGTGCTAAAAAATAAAATAAAAATCCACTGAACAGGCTGTGGAGCAGCACAGGTAACACACGACAACAGTGCTAAAAATAAAATAAAAATCCACTGGACAGGCTGTGGAGCAGCACAGGTAACACACGACAACAGTGGTAAAAAATAAAATAAAAATCCACTGGACAGGCTGTGGAGCAGCACAGGCAACGCACGACAACAGCGCCAAAAATACAATAAAAATCCACTGAACAGGCTGTGGAGCAGCACAGGTAACGCACGACAACAGTGCTAAAATAAAATAAAAATCCACTAGGCAGGCTGTGGAGCAGCACGACAACAGTGCTAAAAAATAAAATAAAAATAAAAACGAAAGCGTTAGCAAGCTAGTTAGCTTGCCAACGCTGATGAAGGTTAGCTGATAAAAGAGCTCCGTCGCGATGCTTCGACCGTTAGAGGTCTTCTTTAGGCGTTGGAGCACGGTGAAAAAGTAAAAAAAAGTAAAAAAGTCTTGAAAAAGACTGTTAATTCAAAGAACTCAAACAGCTCAGTTCAAACAGCTAACAGATACAGCAGAACACCGCTGTGCTCCGGAACCAGAAAAAAGTCCACCCTCCACCACAATAAGGATATCCGGATAAAATGCTGAAACCGACTTCTTCTGAAACTTCTCTGTTCTCTCACGACGTCCTGCATCAACAGAGCCTGAAATGTGGAGGTTTTAAGCTTGAAACAGGCTGATGACGGTGCCTGAGAGCACTGCGCGACGTCTCGCACCGTGAAAAGTCCTTAAAGCGACATAATCACCTCAAAATCTCTCATCAGCTGTTAAAATTTTCACTGAAGACCAGCTTAATTTTTCGAACCATGTCCACTTCGATGTGTCTCACAGGTTTAGAAAAAATTTTGATCAAACAAAGCGCCAGTCTCTCAGCAACTTCTCAGACAAAGGAATTCCGACGAGGGGCTGGACGACTCCTCCCACAAGGAGTGCTCACAGGCGAATGACGTCACCGACAGGCGTGGAAAAACTCACGCATGCGCACGAGGGTTCAAGCATGTCTGACGTAAAAACATATGAATGAAATCCATATAGTTTTTGAAAAAAATAAAAAGGACCTATACTTTACGGACAGCCCTCGTATTTGGACATAATGATACCATCACTGAAATATGTGTCAAGTTGACCCAAACCTAGATATTTATTCATCAAATATTGAAAGGATTTTCCAAAAAGAAATACACAAATGATCAACCAGTAACTGTGAACACGCACCTCTGGCCTTTGAGCAACAAGAGTTCAGGTCTGGAAATGAAAGAAACTGACAAGCAAGCTCATTTAAAGCGATATGCAAGGATGCTTATTCGCCGTCTTTGGACGGTTTTCGTCTTTTTGTAAATTCTTGCCATCTAAAAGAACGCTCTTGTGAAGGTAGTAAATGCGCAACAATGTCTCAATGTTCCAGACAATTTCCTGCCTGCTTCCCACGCCAAATCTCATTGCATCGTTCAACAGATTTTCTACCCCGCCAGTTTCTCATAGTTTACTTCAAATATTACACAAGATAAATACAGGTATGGCAATAATATAAGCTGTGAAACAATCAAGAAATAATGGTTTACTTCTCTATTATATTTCCATACAGAAATGGCCTGGGGTGTCTAAAAGACAACCATGCCTGTTTCTAATCCATCATCAATCCAACATCCACTATTTATCCTGCAGGTGGTAGACATGTCTGTAGGATATTACATAAGCAAATCAAAGTTGCTTTTTGAATTGATGTGGTGCTCCACAACTCACTCAATGTTAATGAATTTGTCCTTTTATAAAAAATGCTATTTTAATTGCGTAAGTTACAAGATGATAGTTTGGAGTTATTTTGTGAATAAATGGGAGAGGATGGAGTCGATTATTGTTCAACACATCAATCCATCCACGTACTGTGTATTGCAGGTCTCTTATTCTGAAGGTAATACATGTATCTCTTAAGGCATGTTGGAAGTTTACTTTTAATTTAACGCTGATATCATTTAAACAAGTAAATTCTGTGATATTTTGGTATTGTTGTATGATAAATGTAACGCTTAGTAAGGTTGGGTGTCGAAACCTGGTTCTCTTCGTGTATTGTTAAGAAATGCTTCCATCCACCAAGATCAATAGCCTTTTTGCTTAACGGTTCCCTTATTGGTCCTTCAGAGTGGCCGTTGTTTTTGGGGGGTGTTTGTCAGGAAAATGATCATGTTTCTACGTTGATTACAGAACCCCTGCAGGGTCTGTTTATGCAGCATGGCTCTTCTTTGAAGCTTGAAGCATTGATCTGGCCCGCTGCTTCTATGGTTTTATTTCGCTTTATCGTAATTTTTCCCCGCTGAAACCCCAAAGAGCACGTGTGTGTGAGTAATATTTACCTTTTTTTATGTTAAATCAACCTGTTATGGTCTTCTGAAACAATTGATAGATGCATTTTATAACTTAAAAACGGGACCGATGCTAATGTGTTAGCATGTCTAAGGCATTGTCAATGTTAAAGTTAGCATTAAGCTGTTCGGATCTCAGCACGTTTGTGTACATTTGTTTTCTGTATAATAATTAATGGCTCAGCGTTTGTTGTCGTAGAAGAGTCAAATGTATTACAAATTATAATTTTTTTAATTTATTTTTGTTTAGCTATTATTAATAATAATAAATAATAATAGCAGCAACAATAATAGTAATAACTAATAATGCTACAATACAATTTTAGAGAAAGAGACAACCTGATTTAAAAAACAAAACAAAATATAAAACCAACTAACGTTGAACATAAATATAGAAATAAATGTTTTCTGTGAACACCTAGTGACTCTTACACCTCCACTTCATCCGTTTTATTTAAGTTTAATGATGATTTGTCAAAACCTATTTTCAATTTGTTAATTACTTCAGTGACTTCCTACAGAACTATCTGCCAAGCTAGAAAACTCCTGCTTCTTAGTAAGGGCAGAATATTACTGGAAAGAATTTGAATAAGGAAAGTTGTTTTTTTTCTTACTAAAACAGATGCTGCAATCACTGCAGTTTATTGTCTGGAATAGTCCCAGATTCCATTTCAGAGCTTCTAGAATTCAAAAATTTTTGTGCGGGTGGTGTTGGGGGGTAATTTTGTGTTACAGCTTTTTTTTCAGGTAAATATGTTTAGTAATATATATTAACAGGTGGTGGTAACAAGCTAACATGCTGGTGGTGATATGGTTATTCCATTTTAGAATTGTTTTGTAGACAGTTTAAACTGTTTTGTAAACTATTGTGTTGCTATATTCTGTACACGCTCCTTCAGGATGGCACAACATGTTGTGCCATACTGCATGAGATCCCAAGAGAAATTTAACAGCTGTTTCAGGTCCAAATTTAGTCCAAAGAATGCACCACAGGGCACTTATATTCTCAAAATTTCATGGGGGGGGGCCTCCACCTTAGTTTTCCAAATGCCTACGGCGTTCAGGGTAACTTTTGCTGTCTTTAATATTATAGATGAATCACATTGCCGTCTTTTTTTTTTTTTTTTTTTTTTCCTCCTAAGCATCCATGTATATGTAACTTGAACCAGACATATGCAGAGAGAGACAGTCGGGGAAGGGAAAAAGTCTGCTTGGCTGCATTGACACAAAGTCATTACCACAGGGTTGTGTGGCCTTGTGCCAGTGTCTGTTTTAGAACATAACTGCTGTAAAACTATCAGAAAATACCAATTTATTGCTCTGGGTTAGTAAATTTATTTGTAGAAGCTGCTTGCTCTCTGTCACAGACCCCATTCACTCAATCATCTCCCATGTGCTCTTTTTCTTTGCTACGTTTTTGCAGAATCCTTTCTGCAGAGTTATGTGATGGACATAATATTAGAAAGGTGGGATGAGAGTGCAAGAATACACAAGTATGGCTGGGCTATTTGCATCTTATATAGTAACAGCTATGAAACAATCAAGAAATAATGGTTTACTTCTCTGTTATATTTCCATACAGAAATGGCCTGGGGTGTCTAAAAGACAACCACGCCTGTTTGCAATCCATCATCAATCCAACATCCACTATTTATCCAGCAGGTGGTAGACATGTCTGTAGGATATTACATAAGCAAATCAAAGTTGCTTTTTGAATTGATGTGGTGCATCACAACTCACTAAATGTTAATGAATTTGTCCTTTTATAACAAATGCTATTTTACAAGATGATAGTTTGGAGTTATTTTGTGAATAAATGGGAGAAGATGGAGTCGATTATCGTTCAGCACATCAATCCATCCACGTACTGTGTATTGCAGGTCTCTTATGCTGAAGGTAATACATGTATCTTTTAAGGCATGTTGGAAGTTTAGTTCAGTCTGTATTCTGTCACAATTTTCTCCTCCCTTCTGACAGTTGTGTGCCCATTTGCTTTTACAGTTCTAAGTCACCACTTGGGGCAGTGCTACATGATCCTGCTAGAAAACGTAGTGGTAGAAGACCATACTGTAGTTAGCTGAGCATAATGTTGGTTAGTATATTACATCTCCTCGAGGATGTTATACAAGAAAATACCTCATCTTACTGTGTACTATTCATCAGCGTTTCTTGGTGTTTGGTATAAGTATGTAGCCATTACTTGGTTGTGGTTCCTGTCCACCTGGGCAGCGCTGTAGCACAAGCAGTTAATCTGCTTGCCTCCTAAACTGAAGGTCTCCAGTTCAAGGCCACCATTCTCCATCTACATCTGGAGGCACACTAGGAAGAGCATCCGATGTTAGATTAGTGCCAGATGAACAAGACCGTGAGCAAAAACTGAAGCTCGCACACCTGTCTCTTGACCACAGTGGGAACGTCGACCAGTCAGTTGCACATCAGTGCTTCAAAAATCCTGTTGTCATTATCCCTGATTCTCACCTGGTAGAGCAAAAACCAGCCTTTTCTTGGTGCTTGTTTTCCCCCTTTTCACATGCTTTCTGCACCTTCTCCCCAGTGTTTCTCTCCTTTCCTCCTCCTCTCTGTTGTGTCTGGGAGAGTAATGATTGTGTTTTGGCCTGCCGCGCCTTTCACTATATTTAGTAGTTCTGGCTAGCGGCTATCAAAGTCCGCCTCCCTGTCCACTTAGCAGGTTTCAGAGAACCCAGCAAAGAAGACAGACAAGTAAAAACAGTCATAGTCATTTTGAAAAAAGCTCTTAATTATGTCCGTGAATCAAAACCAACTGTTTTCTCAGGGTACACATTTTCTTCTCCATCACAGTTTTGTCTCCCTACTTCAGTCTCTTTTTTCCCCCCTTCGCTACACTGCAAAATTTTGTCGAGGATATTTGTCTAATTTCTATTCAAAATAATGGAATTTACACTTAATATGCCGTAATAACGTAAGTAAAAATTTTGGTAAGACATAAGGACTTTTTTTTTTTTAAATAATACATTTTAAGTCATGAAAAAAATGTATTGGAAACAAATTGTTTGGGTCATATCTGAGATGAAATGAGCTTTTTTGAATCAAAGGATTTCATAAGATGCTGAAATAAGTGAAAATCCATTTAAGATTTCTTGGAATAAGGTTGAAAATTAGTTAAGGAAACTCATTTTGAGCCTTATTTTACTATTATTAAGAAGCATGGAATATTTTACAAACAGCAGCTTAAAAATCTTATGGTTAGTCACATACAACTCAAAATAAGATGCTTCAAAGACTCTTTCACTGAAGGTGATTTTTCAGGTGTATTTCCAGTACGTAAGATATGTTAAGACAAATCAATGTCTTTGTTTTATTACTTATGATTTACATTTTAAGTCATTAGTTCAAAATTGAAAATCAAAGACACTTACCACCTGCCCTGTGGCCCACATTTTAGGAATTACTGATCGGAAAATGAATCTTGATATCTTACTGAGTGATTGTGTCGTGTATTAAGTGTAGTTTAGATGTTTTGACTACAAATTAGACAAATGTACTTGCTAAGATTTTGCAGTTTGACTTTACCGCCTTTAGCTTTTTGTTTATGACCAAGTTGGTCTGTGTTGCTGTGCTAATCTGCTGCTGTTGCTGCTACAGACTTGGCCATGTGCTTCAGGTTTTTAAAGTCACCAGAATTGTTGGATAAAACCAACAATGAATCTCAATGAGAGCGACTGCCTGCCAAGACAAACTTTAGCCTCACTTACTCACTTGCCTTTGTTCTGCGGCACTTCCTTCTACTGCCTCTCTTTTTCAATTTGCTGTTGGCACCTCGCGTCCTTCATTTGATTCTGCTTACACTCTCTTTTTTTTATTTTGGTCTCTGCCTCTCATCCCACCTTTCTATCATTCCATCTCCGGCTGTCTTTCTTTTCATTTTCTCTGCTTCTGTGTCAGACAAACACATCGGGCCCTTGACAACACGGCTCCAGTCATTTGGAAGGATTAGTGCCTTTCCCGTCCCTCCGCGCTCTCCTTCCAATTAGCATGAGCAGTACGTGCGTTAAACACACTTATACACACAGCCGTGAAAATACAAGCTAAGCCATATAAAAGGTTAAATGATTATATCGCCGTAAAACCAACTAGACCTTGTGTATGTAAAACCGAAGGGTAAAGGCATTATCATAATTCAATCCGCCATGATTCAGTTCTCCTTAATTTAATCTCTGCTTGTATCAACAGAATGCCCGTGTGGTAACAGGACCTTTTTATAAAACAGCATGTTTCTATCCAATTTAATTAAATAAGAAAAGCGGAGATGTCAGCAAAGCTGCGAGTGCTGTTGCGCTGATGCGTTATTAATCTCCCTGCACATCACAAAAAAGTTTTAAGTTATCGATTGCAGATCAATCAGTAAGCATTAACTGCCAGATGAAAACAGTGTAGTGTCTGTGTGTGTAACCATCTTTGCTGCACAAAGTTCTGTTAGTGCATTGTGTTGTTGTTGTGGGACTATAGTGACCTTTTTTTAAAAGTCAGTCTGCCTGGGGCTACTTTGCATCACGCCCATAATGTACAGAGAATCTTTAAGGCATAAGATTAATGCTTCCCCACTAAGCTGTTCAACCGTCACTCCACAGCGTCGCTAACACGGCTGTGCAAGGATTAAACTTTTCTCCTGTAGCCTGATTCTCTGTTATACCTGAGGGATGGTTTGCATCATCCCCCCCCCCCCCCCGCCCGCCAGGCTTCAGCCCGGCTATAGCAACACGTGATGTCATCTAGACCCACCTCCCTCTCCCTCCCTCTCCATCATGCTCACGTGCGACTGAAATCCACTCCAGAACTGTGTAAGGCTGCCTGTGTGCATGTTCTACCCCCCCCCCCCCCCCCCCCCCCCCGCTTCATTCTCTTGTTCTCTTTGTTGTCTTTGCTTGTAAGAGTGGCTGTTAGCTGGAGTAAAATTATATATCCATCTCAGCACTGTTCTTTCTCATATTTTCAGGCTTTTCCCCCCCTCATTCTTCTTTTCCAGTAGATCAATTTTATTAGAGGAGACTTGCAAAGGTCCCCTGAGGAGAATGGGTCCAGTGAGCCCCCCTGTGGCATGATGCAGTCATAACAACTGTGTCCGGGTCAACGCTTCGTCAGCAAACTGACTCGACAGTAAACATCTGAACAAATGCTGCTTATGCAGTTAGTTAAGGATAAATATGATATGAAATGTGAAAGAAGCTTTGACATTGAACATGTTGATCTGCCCACAAACCAGGATACATATGAGGTTATACATTAGATTGACAATGGACTATATGCAGTGGCAGCTCCAGAGATATGTGTTGGGGGGATATAAGGGTGGATTGACAGTTTTTCTAGACTTGGTTGGAATATGCAGTTTAACTACTGTATACATGGTATTTATTTACACATACAACACACAATTGGAAGAACTGACAGTTTACATTTACCCTTCTAACCCAACAAAAAATGCAAATGTGAAAAATTTGAGATCATGTACAGGTGGAGCAACAGAAAACATACACAGCATACAACAAGTGACAGTCAGGATGGAGACTGCTGTTTGGCACACAAAAGTAAACGGGATAATGGAGCATAAACAATGACACATTGATGCGATGGAAACTGGAAGCACTATAGGACCAGATCAGTCAGGGAATGTGAGAAGCTGAAGGATTTTGTGATCAAAATTCCCCTCATCTGAAAATAATTTGTGTCAGGACGGGCGACTGCCCGACAACCCTAGCGGCTGGACCCGCAATGCAGACTCCCGGACTTGGTGTTGGAGTAGGAAAAAACATGGTCTTTATTTCAGGCTTAGGTTCGGTGCACAGGTGGTCAAGCAGTGGAGCAGAGGTACAATTGGGGTCAGACAAAAACGCAGTCATGATCAAGCAGGGGTCAAGGCACGAGCAAACACAGTAATCAAGGTCGAGGCAAAAAGCATGGTTGAGGAGAACAGAGCAATAATCAGTACATGGCTTGGCAAAACAGGACTGAGAACAAAAGGCTGGGATGTGTGCAAGAAGCGACAACAAACTGGCAAAGGAGGAGTCTAAATAAGCAAGTGTTAACAAGTTGCACGTGAGGAGAAGGATCTAGAAAGAGGGTGTGGCTAGTGAACAGAGTATAGCTGGTGCAAGAGCGTGAGTGAATAGAAACAAAACAGACTGAATCAAAGGCAGGTGCAGGGCATGGAGTGAACCTAATTAACTGGGCGTGGGGGAAACTGAGAACTATGAACAAAAGTAAAATAAAAACTGAGGGCAGAATAACATAACCAAGAACAGGGTTTGAACATGGGGACTGAAAATGGAACATAAATACTTAAGCAAAACTAAACTAGGAAGACAAGGTGGTAAACAAGCTATAAGAAAAACAAACTACAGAAGGCAAAACAAACAAGTGAAAAACAATGATCAATAATGCAACCACAAACCGGCAGAACAAAACTAGAATGGAACTGGATTGTGGCTCAATAATGAAAAATAACACAGAAAAAGAACAGAAAAAAGAACAGAAGATAACCACATGATGACAAAAAATAACTAATACATCAAAGCAGAAAGTGATGGACACAACAAATAAAGGTAGCCAACCAGAGACCCTGTTGAGAAGAACCTGCCCATATTTCACACAAAAGTTTTACTGGATATCTGATGGACATGTAAGATGATGCTACTTGGATCTACTGTGTCACCTGTCAGTTCTAACATTCTTTATAGTTTCAGCATTTATAAAATACACCTGTGGGGAGACTGACAGTTTTATCATGGCCTTATGAGACTCTGTAAATTTATTTTTTTCCTAGTTGTAAGTATTCACAGTTCCAAGTTTCCACTGAATGCAGCATGAGTTTCAAATATCACACGTGCTTCTTCCATCATGTCATCTGCAATATCTCAATGTGAAATCACTGTATTTGCCAGAGATTCCCCCTCCCCTGAAAAAAATGCTTTACCAGCTATAAAATTAGCTGTAATTTTGCAAAAACAACCCTCCAAAAACACATCAATAAAGATACTCTATAAAAACTACCAGCTATAAAATTAGCTGTAATTTTGCAAAAACAACCCTCCAAAAACACATCAATAAAGATACTCTATAAAAACTACAGAATGCAACACAAAGTACATTTTGTCTATTTGTGAAAAATAGCACTTTTCTTAAAGATCTGAATTTTTTAAAGCCACCTGCTGACTTATATTAGGTGTTTTATGACTGTTCTACTTGCACATCCTGTCTTTATGCACACATTGTTGCATCTCTATTGGAGTCTTCTCTTTTTTCTTTTTTTTTTTACTCCCACCCCCTTTCCTCTTTTTCCCCTGTCACCATGTGTTTGTCCATTGTCAGGTGCGGGGGAGGTGATTGACGGAGACGGGGTTAGATTTCATTCCCCCCTTATCTTTTAATGGCCTGGTCTTTGTGTCGGCCCCCCGCCACCTGAGACGGACGCCATACAATATGCACACACACATACACTTGCACACATACATTACAAGGGTGACACAAGAGCCCTTCAAAGGCAAACCTGTCAATGGGCCGGCTGTCACCTCCCTCCTGTGGCGCCCCAACTGTGATTGATACCTCCATCTCCTCCAACCTCACTCTCTTCCTGCTTCCAGCTGGTCTACACAGAGCGACGGTAACGTACTTTAGGTAGAAGGGAGCTAAATGTAGATTTACAACTTTCTGCTTTTGAGAATTTGGCGCATTGTATTTACACTTTTTCAAGTCCATCCATATTTAGTCTGATTCCTGCCATGTTTGCTAATAAGTAGAACACAAAAATGTTTGTTTTAACACTTGGCTCTCACTGCGGTATTGTATCACTTCCTGTTCCGGAGCACAGCGGTGTTTTTCTGTATCTGTTAGCTGTTTAATCTGCGCAGTTAGATTGATCTAGTTATCTAGATTACGATTTGTTTCCCAGTGTAATCTTTACGTGCCTTAACTAAAGCACTCCTTCTGCTGAATCACCTCTAAATTATTTACACATTATTCACTTTGCGTGTTTTTAGGAATCCGCTAGCTTAGCGCAGATACTAGCTCTTAGCCGATTTAGCATGGCGGCTTCTCCTGTCTCTCCCGCACTTTTCTGCTCTGGGTGTGAAATGTTTAGTTATTCCTCGGCCTCCTTTAGCAGTAATGGTACTTGTAATAAGTGTAGCTTATTCGTAGCTTTGGAGGCCAGGCTGGGCGAATTGGAGACTCGGCTCCGCACCATGGGAAATTCTACAGCTAGCCAGGCCCCTGTAGTCGGTGCGGACCAAGGTAGCTTAGCCGCCGTTAGTTACCCCCTGGCAGATCCCGAGCAGCCGGGAAAGCAGGCCGACTGGGTGACTGTGAGGAGGAAGCGTAGTTCTAAACAGAAGCCCTGTGTACACCACCAACCCGTTCACATTTCTAACCGTTTTTCCCCACTCGGCGACACACCCGCCGAGGATCAAACTCTGGTTATTGGCGACTCTGTTTTGAGAAATGTGAAGTTAGCGACACCAGCAACCATAGTCAATTGTCTTCCGGGGGCCAGAGCAGGCGACATTGAAGGAAATTTGAAACTGCTGGCTAAGGCTAAGCGTAAATTTGGTAAGATTGTAATTCACGTCGGCAGTAATGACACCCAGTTACGCCAATTGGAGGTCACTAAAATTAACATTAAATCGGTGTGTAACTTCGCAAAAACAATGTCGGACTCTGTAGTTTTCTCTGGGCCCCTCCCCAATCGGACCGGGAGTGACATGTTTAGCCGCATGTTCTCCTTGAATTGCTGGCTGTCTGAATGGTGTCCAAAAAATGAGGTGGGCTTCATAGATAATTGGCAAAGCTTCTGGGGAAAACCTGGTCTTGTTAGGAGAGACGGCATCCATCCCACTTTGGATGGAGCAGCTCTCATTTCTAGAAATCTGGCCAATTTTCTTAAATCCTCCAAACCGTGACTATCCAGGGTTGGGACCAGGAAGCAGAGTTGTAGTCTTACACACCTCTCTGCAGCTTCTCTCCCCCTGCCATCCCCTCATTACCCCATCCCCGTAGAGACGGTGCCTGCTCCCAGACTACCAATAACCAGCAAAAATCTATTTAAGCATAAAAATTCAAAAAGAAAAAATAATATAGCACCTTCAACTGCACCACAGACTAAAACAGTTAAATGTGGTCTATTAAACATCAGGTCTCTCTCTTCTAAGTCCCTGTTGGTAAATGATATAATAATTGATCAACATATTGATTTATTCTGTTTTACAGAAACCTGGTTATAGCAGGATGAATATGTTAGTTTAAATGAGTCAACACCCCCGAGTCACACTAACTGTCAGAATGCTCGTAGCACGGGCCGGGGCGGAGGATTAGCAGCAATCTTCCATTCCAGCTTATTAATTAATCAAAAACCCAGACAGAGCTTTAATTCATTTGAAAGCTTGTCTTTTAGTCTTGTCCATCCAAATTGGAAGTCCCATAAACCAGTTTTATTTGTTATCTATCGTCCACCTGGTCGTTACTGTGAGTTTCTCTGTGAATTTTCAGACCTTTTGTCTGACTTAGTGCTTAGCTCAGATAAGATAATTATAGTGGGCGATTTTAACATCCACACAGATGCTGAGAATGACAGCCTCAACACTGCATTTAATCTATTATTAGACTCTATTGGCTTTGCTCAAAAAGTAAATGAGTCCACCCACCACTTTAATCATATCTTAGATCTTGTTCTGACTTATGGTATGGAAATAGAAGACTTAACAGTATTCCCTGAAAACTCCCTGCTGTCTGATCATTTCTTAATAACATTTACATTTACTCTGATGGACTACCCAGCAGTGGGGAATAAGTTTCATTACACTAGAAGTCTTTCAGAAAGCGCTGTAACTAGGTTTAAGGATATGATTCCTTCTTTATGTTCTCTAATGCCATATACCAACAGTGCAGAGTAGCTACCTAAACTCTGTAAGTGAGATAGAGTATCTCGTCAGTAGTTTTACATCCTCATTGAAGACAACTTTGGATGCTGTAGCTCCTCTGAAAAAGAGAGCTTTAAATCAGAAGTGCCTGACTCCGTGGTATAACTCACAAACTCGCAGCTTAAAGCAGATAACCCGTAAGTTGGAGAGGAAATGGCGTCTCACTAATTTAGAAGATCTTCACTTAGCCTGGAAAAAGAGTCTGTTGCTCTATAAAAAAGCCCTCCGTAAAGCTAGGACATCTTTCTACTCATCACTAATTGAAGAAAATAAGAACAACCCCAGGTTTCTTTTCAGCACTGTAGCCAGGCTGACAAAGAGTCAGAGCTCTATTGAGCTGAGTATTCCATTAACTTTAACTAGTAATGACTTCATGACTTTCTTTGCTAACAAAATTTTAACTATTAGAGAAAAAATTACTCATAACCATCCCAAAGACGTATCGTTATCTTTGGCTGCTTTCAGTGATGCCGGTATTTGGTTAGACTCATTCTCTCCGATTGTTCTGTCTGAGTTATTTTCATTAGTTACTTCATCCAAACCATCAACATGTTTATTAGACCCCATTCCTACCAGGCTGCTCAAGGAAGCCCTACCATTATTTAATGCTTCGATCTTAAATATGATCAATCTATCTTTGTTAGTTGGCTATGTACCACAGGCTTTTAAGGTGGCAGTAATTAAACCATTACTTAAAAAGCCATCACTTGACCCAGCTATCTTAGCTAATTATAGGCCAATCTCCAACCTTCCTTTTCTCTCAAAAATTCTTGAAAGGGTAGTTGTAAAACAGCTAACTGATCATCTGCAGAGGAATGGTCTATTTGAAGAGTTTCAGTCAGGTTTTAGAATTCATCATAGTACAGAAACAGCATTAGTGAAGGTTACAAATGATCTTCTTATGGCCTCGGACAGTGGACTCATCTCTGTGCTTGTTCTGTTAGACCTTAGTGCTGCTTTTGATACTGTTGACCATAAAATTTTATTACAGAGATTAGAGCATGCCATAGGTATTAAAGGCACTGCGCTGCGGTGGTTTGAATCATATTTGTCTAATAGATTACAATTTGTTCATGTACATGGGGAATCTTCTTCACAGACTAGGGTTAATTATGGAGTTCCACAAGGTTCTGTGCTAGGACCAATTTTATTCACTTTATACATGCTTCCCTTAGGTAGTATTATTAGACAGTATTGCTTAAATTTTCATTGTTACGCAGATGATACCCAGCTTTATCTATCCATGAAGCCAGAGGACACACACCAATTAGCTAAACTGCAGGATTGTCTTACAGACATAAAGACATGGATGACCTCTAATTTCCTGCTTTTAAACTCAGATAAAACTGAAGTTATTGTACTTGGCCCCACAAATCTTAGAAACATGGTGTCTAACCAGATCCTTACTCTGGATGGCATTGCCCTGGCCTCTAGTAATACTGTGAGAAATCTTGGAGTCATTTTTGATCAGGATATGTCATTCAAAGCGCATATTAAACAAATATGTAGGACTGCTTTTTTGCATTTACGCAATATCTCTAAAATCAGAAAGGTCTTGTCTCAGAGTGATGCTGAAAAACTAATTCATGCATTTATTTCCTCTAGGCTGGACTATTGTAATTCATTATTATCAGGTTGTCCTAAAAGTTCCCTAAAAAGCCTTCAGTTAATTCGAAATGCTGCAGCTAGAGTACTGACGGGGACTAGAAGGAGAGAGCATATCTCACCCATATTGGCCTCTCTTCATTGGCTTCCTGTTAATTCTAGAATAGAATTTAAAATTCTTCTTCTTACTTATAAGGTTTTGAATAATCAGGTCCCATCTTATCTTAGGGACCTTGTAGTACCATATCACCCCAATAGAGCGCTTCGCTCTCAGACTGCAGGCTTACTTGTAGTTCCTAGGGTTTGTAAGAGTAGAATGGGAGGCAGAGCCTTCAGCTTTCAGGCTCCTCTCCTGTGGAACCAGCTCCCAATTCAGATCAGGGAGACAGACACCCTCTCTACTTTTAAGATTAGGCTTAAAACTTTCCTTTTTGCTAAAGCTTATAGTTAGGGCTGGATCGGGTGACCCTGAACCATCCCTTAGTTATGCTGCTATAGACGTAGACTGCTGGGGGGTTCCCATGATGCACTGTTTCTTTCTCTTTTTGCTCTGTATGCACCACTCTGCATTTAATCATTAGTGATCGATCTCTGCTCCCCTCCACAGCATGTCTTTTTCCTGGTTCTCTCCCTCAGCCCCAACCAGTCCCAGCAGAATACTGCCCCTCCCTGAGCCTGGTTCTGCTGGAGGTTTCTTCCTGTTAAAAGGGAGTTTTTCCTTCCCACTGTAGCCAAGTGCTTGCTCACAGGGGGTCGTTTTGACCGTTGGGGTTTTACATAATTATTGTATGGCCTTGCCTTACAATATAAAGCGCCTTGGGGCAACTGTTTGTTGTGATTTGGCGCTATATAAAAAAAAAAAATTGATTGAAAAATTGATTGAAATTGACTTACCAAATCGATATTTATGCTCCCCCGCACTATCTTTTTTTTTTTTTTTTTGATACCTGAAGACGGCCTCTCAGCTGTAATACCAGTCAACCAGCCGTGGAACCAGAAACCACAGTACTTGGCTTCTGATCTGCAGCAGGAAGCCTCAAAGACGAGATACAAACACTCTTCCATGTTCAGACACATTCACAATTTCATGCTCCCATTGGCTGCGTCAGTCTCGCACACAGAAACGCAGTCATATTCTGTGCAGCTCAAAAATTAAATTACAGCATGTAAGGAAAAGTATAGAAAGTCTTCTTATGTGGCTGGACTGAATGTTTATCCCAACTCAGAAGCTCCACCTTTAACTGTTCAGCCATCTGCTCACCGAACGCATCCCCCCCCCCCCCCCCCCCCCGGGTCTGCATCACTCTGTTTTTTCCAGGGTGTAGTGGTTGTGGTTGGTCCTTATCTTCATCTAAGGTTTTGTGTTTCTGAAAACGTCCTGGGTGCTGAAGTGTAATAGAGAGTTGACTGATTGGCTGTCCAATGAATAGTGTCGCTTACCACAAAAATCTATGGCGTGACCCTCTAAAGAGTAGTGCAGCAGATAAGAGAATATTTAGAGCGGAATCCTGCAAATGGTGATAAAAGCATCAAATTCGGCAGAAATAGTCCTCAGACAATCCTCTTTTGAAAAAACTGATTGGCCACTTGAATTTTCAGTTGGCGTTCAGGTAGAGGTCAATTGAAGAATTACACAGGAGTCAAAATTAAAAGATGCTCCAATCATATTGAAACCTATGCCACATTATTTGCCTAATCATAAAGATTCCAAAAAGGTATGGTTTGGATGGTCTGTAACTGAATTCTATGGAGTTATGGGATAAAAACAGCAAGAATGGTGACAAAGTTCAGTGTCGGTTTGTACAGGGGTCAAAAGTTAAAGTTGCTCCAATTTTGGTAAAAACTGATGCAAATTACTAGTTGAGTTAACACGGTTTTAAAAAGGAATAGTTTGGACCATGTATCATCCTTACTTATCACGTTACGGGGTAACATATGTCATATGTCACAGAATCCAATAGACGTAGACCTTGTTTGACCTTTACTTTGGAGACCAAGCATTCAACACTGTCAAAACTATTCCATTTATTAATCCTATTAGCTCAACCAATAATTTGCATCACTTTTTACCAAAATTGGAGCAACTTTAACTTTTGACCAATGTACAAAATGAAACTGAGCTTTGTCACCATTCTTAAGGTTTTTACCCCATAACTCCATAACATTCACTCACAATAACATTCACTCACAGATAGTCCAAACTATACCTTTTTGGAATCTTTATGATCAGGCAAATAATGTGGAATATTTTTCAATATGATTGGAGCATCTTTTAATTTTGACCTCCGTGTAATTCTTCAACTGACCCCTACCTGACCACCGATTGAAAAGTAAAGTGGCCAGTCGTTATTTTCAAAAGAGGAGTATCTACTGAGTATTTCTGCCGAATTTGATGCTTTTATCACCATTTGCATGATTGTTTCAAGTATCTGCTGCACTAGAGATGGTGCTTGAAACTTTGAAACTTCTTCAGTGTGGCGTACAGACACGCCCATACCTCTCAACATGTATTTTTAATTTGGCACACTTTCTTCACTTAAATAAATTCTTATTGTAATGATGCTCATTAAAATTTTCTAATGTTTCATATCTGTGTCCAACTCAGGTCTCTAAAGTGAATGGACTGACACGGGCGGGCTCTGCCCAAGCTATGGGTGGTGCCAAAAAAAGCCGCGACTTCCGACTGCCGTCCAAAACTGTGAAGAAGTACACAGCCACCGTGTCCAAGGGCCACGTCACCTACACCAAAGCCAAACAGAGAGAACTGGGCAGGAAAACCAAACTCAGCAGCAGCAACAAAAACAGCAGCGCCCCCTCGGCAACATCGTCAGCGAACAATCACAATCAGCACAGCCAGCCAGCAGCCAGCACCAGGTTGGCCAACTCAGGAAAAGCAGCGGCTCAAGCCCACCACAGCAATGCAAAAACCCGCAAACAGGTGCTACTATCTAACGGGCTGCACAATGTGGCTGCCAGCGCTCGCCTTAACGGCAGGCTAAACGGGCAGCGGCACAATGTCTTGGCCAAGGAGGACGGACAGAAACGGTGCCAGCAAAGCCAAGGAGAGTGCCCAGGCCGAGAGGGACTGCGTAACTCTAAGAGACGTCTAGAGGTGGTGCTCAAATCAGTGGGGATTGGCGGAGTTGATCCAAAGGCCAAAACCCCTGGCACTGACGTCAAGAAGGCCAAGCTTCAATCCCCGCCTCTGGAGACGCGCAGCAGCAGCAAGAAGGTAGCCAATCAAGATAAAGCTGCCGTGAAAACTGCCACCCCCACCACTCCAGTTTCTAATGGACATGTATCAGAAACACTCCCTCCACCGCCGCCTGCTACACCAGTTCCTCCTCCTCCAGCGCCTCAGCCTCCTCAGCAGACCCCACCCCCTTGTATACCAGCAGCCAATGTGGAGCCGGTGAACCAGCGACCCAAGCGGGCTTCAGCCGGCAAGCTGATGTTGATTAGACAAGCACAGCAGCAGCAGAGCAGGTCTCACAGTCGAAGCTCCTCCTCCTCCTCCCCTTCATCAGGCCAGAATCACCCACAGAACCCCAGTCACGCCAGCACTACCTCAGACTCCCACCAAAACTCTGTCTCCTCCTCCACAACCTTCTCACCTCTTTCTTCCACCAACAATGCTGGACAGCTCAAACCAGCAGCACTGCGGCTCGCTGACAGAGACAAGGAGTGGGAGCGTGAGAAGGAGATGACGCGCCAGAAGGAACGCGAGCAGGAAAGGGAGTGGGAGCGCCAGCGGAGCAGGCCAGAGGGCTGGGCCGCACTGGGTGAAGTACCTGTCTTCAGGCCAGTGCCGAGAGAGTTCCAGGATCCCTTAGTGTATTTGGATGCGGTTCGAGAACAGGCTGAGGTGGCTGGCATGTGCCGCATAGTGCCACCTCCTGATTGGCGGCCAGAGTGCAAGCTGAGTGAGGAAATGCGTTTTGTGACACAGGTGCAGAGGGTCCACATGCTTGGCCGGCGCTGGGGCCCCAATGTTCAGCGGTTGGCGTGCATCCGCAAGCACCTCAAATCTCAGGGTATTACCATGGACGAGCCACCTGTCATTGGTAAGTCAAAGCTCTTTCTTGAATCCTGATCAATAAAATCTCACATCAGTTTGTGCATTTTAACAGAAAATGTGTGTGTGAGTTGATGTGGGATAAGTGATATGTTGCTCTTCCGTGCAGGTGGTTGTGAAGTGGACCTGGCACGTTTTTTTCAGCTCATAAATGACATGGGTGGCATGCAGCAGGTGATGGACCTGAAAAAGTGGACCAAGCTTGCCGACCTCTTGCGTATCCCTAAGTCAGCGCAGGACCGTCTAGCTAAGCTGCAGGAGGCCTACCTCCAGTATCTGCTCGCCTATGACTCCATCGGTGCTGAGGAGCGCCTCAGACTACAGGCCGAGGTACTGCAGGAAAAAAAGAGCTTGGAGGTGCGCCGGGGCCCTCTAGAAGGTCTCTCAGACTCCTCAGCATCGAGTGCGCTGGTGCTTCCACGCTACGAGCCCAAGAATGGGCTGGTAGGTGGGATGGTGGGCGGGGCCACAGGGCATCACCGCACCAATGGAGTGTATCACCATCTGAAGGAGCTGGAGGCTCAGGTCAAAGCAGGCCGGCGCCGGCTGTTTGCTCAGGAAAAACAAGGCAAAGAAGACAGGCAGCATGGAGAGGAGCAGGAGGAGGAGGACGACAGGGGTGTTCTCAGTGACCAGCACAAATGTATTTACAAGGTTTGTCTGCTGTGTATATGAAGCATTCATACAGGAGGTGTGTACGTCCACAGCTCTGAATGAGAAGTAATGTGTTTGCGTTTTTAAATCCATCAGAGTAAAAAAAACAAAACAAAAAAAAAAACAAAACAAAAAAACCAACCCTCGGACACTGATGCATTGATAGTAAATGTATTTCCGTGCTTTTTCCTACACATATAGTACATGAAATAAAGCAGTAATAGACATGGAATGAAAATGTAGCTGTTTAATAATCACCCAGTAAGGGTATTAATGTTAACTAAGGTATTAATGTATACATTTAACTTAAGATACCAGTAATCATTAACAGATATTACAAAACACACGAGTTAAGTAATAAAATGTTATTGCTTGTTGTATATTTGGTCTTGAAATGTTATAATGTTGCATTGTTTGGTCCCAGGTTAAAAAAATTAACTAATTAATTGCAAGTTTGGAAAAATTAAAAAAAAATTAATCGCGATTAATCGTGATTAATTTTTTTTCATCAGAATTTAAAAAAATGACAGACTATAATATTTTAAGTTTATTTTAACAAAATTGCATATAAAGTGCATTAAACCTGTGTAACAGAAATAAAAATAATTTATCATGTCTTTAAACTTCAAAGACAAAGCTTTTATAACAAAAACATTTGTTATTCAAAACATAGAAGTACCATTCTGTAATATAAACAATGAACATTAGTATTAGCTGTAAAGCTGCCACAAATAGCTTATTTAGGTATTCCTTATGAATCAAAACCCAGTCACTTTATTTGGACCATAGGCAATGAAAAAAAGAAAAAAAAAAAAAAAAAAATATATATATATATATATATATATATATATATATATATATATATATAAAATCCAACAACTGTTTCAGCTGTGCTAGTTTAATTTAAACAAACCTCTTTCACATTGAGCCAACTGTTCAGACACACCAGTCTCTCCACATTAGAAGCAGACAGAGGCCCTCTTTTTCTGAATAACATGTCCTGAGAGGGAAAACAATCTCTCACAGGGCACTGTGGTGGCAGGAGAAGAGAGATACGTGCGTGCAAGGAGTGCTAGTTTAGCAAAACTGTCCATTTATAAGCATATCTTTTCTCTTTTTCATTGCTGGCTCACGTTGCTACAGTGCTGGCCTCAGGGACCGGAAGTGTCTCTTCTTTTGTTAGAGCAGCGCATTGTGAGTTTATGGTGCGCTGTTGCCACTGTGTGCTTCGGAGGTTATCGTACGCCATGAGAAGGGATTATTTGTACATTTAATTGATGCGTTAATTATTTTAACGCACTAAAATGAAAAAAATAATGCAAAAAGTTAACGCACTAATTTTCCCAGCCCTAATATATATATATATATATATATATATATATATATATATATATATATATATATCCTTTGCGTTTCACAGCAAAACAAGCTCAGTAAAAGGAGGGCGAGAAGTTCAGAGCTATTGCTTTGTGTCATCATGAACACACACGTGATGTTTTAAAACAAAACATTCTACCTTCATATGAAAATGAGACCAGCCATGCAACCGTCATGCACATGCAGTGTTGTGCAACAGGTGTTATTGACAAAGGTTTTTATTAGAGTTTTTAGTGCCATTTGTTGTCGCATGATCATGTCTCGAGAAAAGATGTCTAATGCGTAAATTCTGTTAGGGCCCGTTCATTTATCTGTGGGGTGTCCAACATTTTATTATGTCGATAAGCATCGAAATGTGTTGACATTAAAAGAAAAAAGTGAATAATAACTGGATTATCAAATATGAGGAACATTAAGTTGGAGGAGTTTCTGTTTTCATACATTTTTTTGGGGGTTAATTGTCCAGCCCTAATTTTGTGCCTTATCAATTGCTGCTGAGTTGTGTTTCCCACAACACCTGTTTAGAACCGTTCCCTTGTGGAAACGTGTAGTACGTTTTCAGACAGGTACTAGATGCCTAGTACTAAGATCTGTGTGAGAACGAGTGCCTTGTTGTAGTGTTAAACATTTTTGTACACACACACACACACACACACATACATACAGAGTGTATTCTATCCTCCTCAGCCTGCTGGCAGCTGTGTTGATTCTGCACGGCTGGAATGTAGGTCAGTTTCCTAACCAGCCCTTCCCCACTCCTGTCACACCCCTTTGAAGCCCCGCCTCTTCACCATTAATCGGCTCCCTATAATCGTATGCATAGCAATTGCTAAATCTATTCACGTGTTTCAGTCTTTGCGTACTATCGCTGACGAGATGTATTCCCCAATTTCTGACGTGTCAGCCCTCGTCCTACCCCAACTCCAAACCCGCACCTTGGAAAAAGTGAGTAGCAGCCACAGTGTCCTCACTTGAGAGCTATAAAACACAAAGTGGTCCTTGTAAAGATGGATGTAAAAATGAAACCACACATGCTGCACAATACCCCACCCAACTCAGTTTTTTCCCAGCGGCTTAAATCTGTGGGAAAAAAAAAAAAATTAAATCTCTCTAAATGGTCTCCTGAGCTGTCGTCAACAGATTTGACCCACTACAGTCCAGGAAGAGACGTGTCGGCATCCCACTAGAACAGTCGTGCCTCTATACGACCTGTCGTGTTTCTCGGTGACTCTGATTAATGCACATTTGTCACAATGAGTGGCCCCTAAGAGGAGGTTGTGTTTCACTTGTCCATCAGGAGAACAGCGTGGATGTCACGACTGTAATTAGCTGTAATTACTGCAGGAAATGCTTGGATAAGTGCAGTTACAGATCCCTGCAAAGAATGCCTTCTCAGGCCATTATGGAAGTGCATGAATTTACTCCTCTGCAGCTTTTGTTGTGTGACAGTATCTTGGACACCGTAGATTGAAGGAAAAGGAAAACTGATGAGGGCGAGGATGAGGACTCCCATCTATCAGAGGAGAGCTTGAACATTCTCGTTGCCTTCAAGAGAGGGAAGGAGGCGCAGCCGTAGAGATGCAAACTGTCTCCTCACTGCATTTTTGTGACTATACATAGACACAGGCACCCATGTAGATCATCAACAGTGCAGCAATCATTTCTCATTTCTCATTTATTATTAAAACCAGGAGTAGCAGCTTCACTTTCTTTTTCTTTTTTTTCTTGTTACAGGGAAAATCTGTGTCGTTGACTAACTTCTTCAGGATAGCTCGGAACACCATGACCATGTGCTTTAACAAGGAACCGGGAGCTGCTGAGGTTGAGGTTCGAGTACCTGAATTACTTAAATATCAGTTACATTTTATATCTTAAAGCTACAGTGTGAAGGATTAAGCGAAAATGGAACATAACCTTCATAACCATCTGTGCTTTAGTGCATAATTACCTGCAACAGCCAGTCTGTCTTTCATGAGCTTAGAAAGCGGCCTTCATATCTGTGAGGGAGCGGGTCCCCTCATGGAGGCCACCATGTTGAGTAGCCCAGTAGCCCAAAAGGAACATATACAACAAAACATCAATAGAAAAAGTTTCCCAATTTTCTCAGTCTTGGTTCATTTACTCAGCATTGATGTGGTGATGCGTTCCCTCACCGATTGGTTTTACTTTTTATCGTTTTGCAGCAAGAGTACTGGAGGATTGTGGAGCAGAGAGACAGCCATGTGGCAGTGCATTGTGGGAAGGTAGACACCAGTACGCATGGTAGTGGTTTCCCCACAGGAAAGTCAGAGCCATTTTCAAAGTAAGGGGATTCTACATCATTTGAACAATTAAAATATATATATGTCTTTTAAAAATTTAAGTAAGGGAACATTTTTCTCCATTCCTCAGACATGGATGGAACCTCACTGTCCTTCCCAATAACTCTGGATCCATTCTGAGGCATCTGGGTGCTGTTCCCGGTAAGGACACCTCAATATTTTGGTCCATTTCTGCAACAGACATAAGAGAAAATGATGTTCAGCTGACTCTCTCATCCTGTGTGCATCAGTGCTAACAGCCAAAGTGACAGATTTTACTTGGAAAAAAGTTTTCATCAGATCTGTGATCAGTCTGTATCCATGACAACTGTGTCTGACTGACAGCTGTCTTCAGATTTGTTCGTTGTTAAATATAACCTTTATGTGTGTGTGTGTGTGTGTGTCTACAGGTGTGACCATTCCCTGGCTCAACATTGGCATGGTCTTTTCTACCTCATGCTGGTCTCAAGACCAAAACCGCCTTCCATATATTGATTACTTACACACTGGTGCTGATTGCATTTGGTAGGCGTGCACCTCCTTGTTGCTCCTTCATGTGCAGATGCAGAAAATACTCACCTAAACTTGCATGGAAAAATGCATACTTCTAGGAGGCAAAAGGAATAAAAAATGTTTTTAAATAGAAGTGTGTTTGTGTGCCGTGAGTCTGACTGTGCGTTTGTGCATGTTCTCATTGCTCCTGCAGGTATTCTGTCCCTGCTGAGGAGAAAGCTAAGCTGGACACGGTGGTCCATACACTGCTTCAGGCCAATGGAACCCCAGGACTAGAAATGCTGGAGAAGAACATCATGGTCAGTGTGTTTGGCGTCCGTGCAGCGTTTTCACTTCATCCCCTAGATGCATTCTGAAGAATCTTTCAGACGTCACGTCTTCACTTCACACATACAGATGGTAACGTGTTTTCTTTCTCTCTGCTGCTGCAGATCTCTCCAGAGGTGCTGTGCCGTGAGGGCATCAAAGTTTACCGCACAGTCCAGCGGAGCGGCCAGTTTGTCGTCTGCTTTCCCGGTGCCTTTGTCTCCAAAGTGTGCTGTGGTTACAGCGTGTCAGAGACTGTGCACTTCGCCACGCCACACTGGATGAACCTGGGCTACCAGGCTGCAAAGGTCAGAACGGGAAGAAAAGGAATTGTTGCCTGATGCTGATGCAGTGTCCCGTCTCATAACACTGCCCTCCAGTGGACATACTTGTTTTGAAAAATAAAGGAATAAATGGCTTTAGAACCAAGAGTGTTACTGGACAGCTTCACGTCACGTAGAGAAGGATTTTCTTAAAAAGATGTGAAATTTCAGCTACATTTTATCAGAAGGAACATGGGAGACGCAGTCCTGGATTTGATTTTTTTCTTGTATGAATCCTTCTCTATTGAGTGTTTCATAACATCCCATAATGCCCTGCACACAGTCGTTTCAGTGTGTCAGACTATTTTCTTTTTAAGCAAAAAGTGTATCAATGATAATAAAGAGAATATTAGAAATAGTCCACATAAATCACTGGCGGTATTATGTAAAAAGGGATCAGGAGGTGACTTTTGTGCAGTAATTCACCAATGGACTGTTTGGCACAAGGAAGAAGGTAACCTTCTGCAGATTTCCCAGCACTGAACACCCAAACAAACTGGTTCAGTCCAGTCAGCAAGAATGAGGCAGATGGGACACCTTGGATTCCCAGAAAGCATTCAAGGATCTGCAGTGAAACTGAAAGCGACACAAGATTAACGGGGCTCTTGAGACCCAGCATTGTATTTTTGTCCTCTGTAAGAGACTATATTTCACAGCTTTATTTTGAAAGAATTATTCAGTTAGCACAAGAGCCCATTGTTCGCTGCAAAGGACATTCCATAAAAATAAATGAATAAAAAAATGTTTCTGACACTTTATTATTTTTACCCAAGACAATTATTTAATGCAAAAAGGCAAATATTGCAACACTTTTATTTTTATGGTTTTCAGGAAGACATTGAAATTAAATGACTGAAACGTACCGACAATCACATTTCTTCAGCAGATAATGGTAAAATGGAAAATGGACTACATTTATAACACGCTTTTCCATTGGCATCAGACGCTCAAAGTGCTTTACACATCAGTGCTTCACATTCACCCCGATGTGAGGCTGCTGCCATGCGAAGCGCCTGCTACACACCGGCAGCAACAAACAGCGGTCAGTCCCTCTCGGTGTAAGTCGCAGAATGTCCCCTCCACAGGTAGAAATGGCACAATCCTGCATAAGAAGCACGTTCAACACCTTAAATCCCACACGATGAAGCAAGCGCAAAGCTTTTTCACTCACACTCCGGAACTGCTGCGTGTGCAGGGCATTACTGGAAGTTGCAAACTCAGCTGTGCTAGTCTCCCATGATGCTGTATAACTGGTGATGCAACAGTGGTGCCGTCACTGTCCAAATTCTTATGGTGCTGACTGCATTCTTCTGCTGAACTTGATTGTATCTATAAACTCTGAGGAACCATGCATTTAGCTTTGTTTGCGATTATGAGCTCAGCATGTGGACCACTGGACCTCATTATTGTGCCGATAGGAGAGAAAATGTTCCTTACTGCCATTATTAACACGATGTAGTACTTATTAACCGCAGTACTACTCTAAAGCACTCTAGGGAATTACGAGTTTCTTACAGTGTTGTTATGCACTGGCTGAAAAGATTTCTTCTGTACACGTCTGTTTTAACGAACAAGGAACTGTAACGATCCTCGTCTACATGTTATGTGGTTCGGTTTATGGAGCAGATCGGTCGGCGTGCGGTTTGGTACCGCTGGAACAACATAATGCTTTTTAATTCTTCTTCCAAATTCATTAAACAACTCGTGTGATGTGCCTCAATTTTCACCTACAGGACCTGAAATGCCGTCGTATAGCCAAACCTTTCTCCATGGAGAAACTACTGTATCAGATTGCTACAGCCGAGTCAAAGAGGGACAACGGCCTTCTTCTCACTACCATCTCTGCCCTACTCAAAGATCTCAGGTAGGACCAGATGTTGGGCAGCTGTACACTTATTTAACAGAGATTTAGTCCACAGAAGTTGCTGATATTGCTTGAAAGTTACATCACAAACAAATCTGGCTGTGCTTCCATCGGGCCAAGAATTAGGAGCTGCTTCTAGCAAAGCTTCTGTGCCTCAAGGATCCATTTCTGTTCTCCACGGTGATCTTACTGATGAATATGAGAATGAGCTTTAACTATGCTGATGACTCAGTCATTTGTGCATAAATAAGGTCTCCACAGAGGACATTCGTGGAGACAAACAAATGAACATCATGCGTGAAATCAACTCAACTTGATGATCTTTTCTGTGTCACAGGAACATAGAGATGCGACAACGGCAGGAACTTTATAAGGCAGGGCTGGTGTCCTCGGCCCGTTACGGTACACATGACGGCAGCTTAGGGCCAGGCGAGGGACGCAAAAAGCCCCGCGGCAAGTGGCTGGCACTGGAGTCGTCTGAAAGACGCTGCCAGATCTGCCAGCATCTCTGCTATCTGTCCATGGTAAGAGCAGAGGGGCGGGCCGGAAACACTCGAGCTCAGCCTGGACTTGGGTTCTAAAGTCACGTCTCTGTCTGTGCAGGTGGTTCAGGAAACTGATAACGTGGTCTTCTGTTTGGAGTGTGCGCTACGTTACGTGGAGAAGCACAAATCCTGCAGAGGGCTGAAGATGATGTACCGTTACGATGAGGTGAGCTGCTGCTGTGATTCTCATTCCATCCAGATGGGGGCGACATCAGCCTGGTTGATCATTACTTCAGGACTGTGTTTATACAGTACAGTCACTGTGTGTGTGTGTGTGTGTGTGTGTGTGTGTGTGTGTGTGTGTGTGTGTGTGTGTTTTAGATACAGACAAAATGTGACCACTTTTCACCTCTTAAAATCCCAAATAGCTTCTAGGTGATCTCCAGCTATTTGTAAACCAGGTTTTTATTGTCGCTTTGGGTGTTCTGACAAAAAAGTTGGACAATAAATGCTTGAGTGTTTAATGTCAGCTTTTTTTTTTTTTTTTTTTTTTAAGTAAATATGGTTCCTCCTCCCCTCAGGAGCAGATAAACAGTTTGGTGAGCCAGGTGTGTGGCCGGGCCATGTTGAAGAGCAGCAGTGGAGCAGGAGGAGGAGTAGTCGACTCCTGTCACAGCCTCAGTCCTACCAAAGCCTCGCCGGCCAAGCGAGGCCCCCGTAAGCACACTGCTGTGGAGGTGTCCCTGGCCCGCCTGTCCTCCAGCCACATGCCCAAGGCCGCAGCTGTGTCCTGAAGGGGGCGCAATGACATCACCCCCCTGTTCGCCCCCTCGTTTATTTTTTTGTTTTTAAGATTGAGCAGAATCACTATCGCCCCCCTCCCCCACAGTGCATCATATTTAAGATGTTGTTTTTTTTAAGATTTGAAGATGCCTCTCTGCTTAAGTCACCCCCCCAACACACACACACACACACACACACACACACACACACACACACACAAAAATCTACACTTCCCTTTTAGTACGACAGTCTTGTTTACAAGAAATAAAGCAAGTTGTTGTTTTGCACTAGATTTAGTTCCTCTGCCTCTTAAAATGTGACAGGCATTAAAAGTTCACGAGAAGACTTGACGTTTTCCTTATCCGCTGTCCCCCCCACCCCCCGGGACCGAATCCCACTGCTTCTCATCAGGCATCACTCGACTGAACATGGAACAAATGAAGAGGCAGTACTTTATTAAAACCCCTCCCATTTTTGTTGGCGGGGAGTCGAGGAGTAGTTACCCAAAGTTTTTCTCGGCCATTCCCCTCAGAAGTAATATTATTTTGTTTTGTTCTCTCGTGACCCACCTCCTGCTTTCTTTTTTTTTTTTTTTTTTTTTTTAAGGGAAAAAAGGGGGGAGGGGCAAACGAGGTAAAAACTTGAAAGATAAACTGTGTTGCTTTATTGCTGATTGGTTCTTTTTTATTTCTATTTTAAATTTTAGCTTTGTTTTTGTTACATTTTTCTCTGTGTGTTTTAATTTTGTCATTGTGGATGTTTCTCTGTTCATTGGCGGATGTGCGTAAGGGGGTGGCGGGGGGTGGCAGAGTTCAGCTGCTTGACCTTTGAAAGGTCACCGCTCACCTCACTTCCTGGTAGTATGGAGGAATCCCTCCTTCGATAACAAATGATAACTGTGCCTGATTCTCGGCGGGGAGATCTATTTTATTGGTGCTGTCGGTTCTAATTACTGTATACAAACACAAAAATTAAAATCTGGGGGTTAGCGCCCGCTAGCCGACGCGCCCCCTGCAGGGCAGAAAGGCTTTTTTGAGGCTTTTCTCGTTCTAGATGTGCAATCGTGTTAACATTCCATTCTTCCAGTCCTCTTGTTTCATCTGTACCAGTAAACATTAATTATTATATTATATTATTATTATTATTTTGTGCGTGTGCCTGTATTTTTTTTTTTTTTTTACTTTTGTTCATCTGATGTTATCTCAAGTAGAGCCACTAGTCGAAGAGTGTAAAATGTGAACTATCCAAGTTTCTCATGTTTCTTTTCCATGTTTCTTTTTTCTTCTTCTTTTGGCTTTGGCATATTTTTCCCTTTTCCAGATATGAGTTGTTTGTTTTTTGTTTTGTTTTTTGAGAGGAAAAAAGTCCAACAAACAAAATAACTTTTTTGTACATAATCCTGTAAATTTCTTTAAATACTTGAGCCTTTTCCTGGGGTTAAGGAAGAAATGAAAGAAGGAATAGAGAAAGAGAAAGTTCCAGAGGAGAGTGTTGGATGAAGAAAAAGCCTTACATTTCCCTTTCTTCATCTGCGTGAGTTGGATGCTTACAGGGTTGCTCTGGTAAACGTGTATAAAAATTTTTAAGTGCTGCTTATATCACTAAGATAGAAGATATTGAGTAGCCAGCGACTGCCCCAACCTAGTTTTGTTTGTTTAGCTTTACTTTTTTAAAGAAAAGGGAAAAAAGATATGTTCACAAAAATAGGTTTTTACATTTTCATTACTGAAAATTCAACAATGTAGTAGCTACTCATGTTGCACTGAGCTTGCCAGTGGTGACTGTCAAGGAAAAATCCTATAATCCAGTTTGTTGGTTGTCGTCCCTCGCAGAAGACTGAACTGTTTTAGAACTATTTAATAAAATACCAAGTCGGGTGTTTTTAATATTATGAAAAAAAGTGGTTGTCAAGTTTTTATGGCCTTACAATATATTTTATTCTGACAGGATTTTCTTGTTTTTCCAGGTTTTGTTTTGTTTGTTTTCCTTCCATTTTCTATTTGCTCACAGCGGGGTCTCTGGTGACTTAATTTATTAGTGCCATGTATCGGCCTTTCCCTCCACTTGGAAAGAGAGTCTCATGTTTGTTATTGACATTTTTTTTTTTGTTTTTTGTTTTGTTTTTTTAACTTTTGCAGTTTGTACTTAAAGTTTAATAAAAACTTACCGACAATTCACTGTCATTCCTTCCCAAAGTGTCTGTGCGTCTCTTTCTATACAAATTTCTGATGTCTGCTGGAAGAAAAGTTTTTTTTTTTGTTTTTTTTTTTAAAGCAGCACATGTACTTAACACAACTCCACCGGTCACACACTGCGTAGGAACGAATGACGAAAAGAAAACAGGCTTTCATCATAATGCCACAAATGCACCAAAATATTTGGGAGAAGCAGCAAGAAGCTATTTTTGCACACAGAATACCACTTTTTTTTTTCTTTTTTTAAAAGCAGCTGCCCTTGTCAAACACCTGTTTTTGTTATCTTGATTTGACTAGATTTGATCACAATTTTTGCAAAGGCTTATGTAGCAGATAACTGGTAATAGCAAATAGCCAGTTTATCCTGATTTTATTTGCTCCGTCTGTCAAAATGCTAATCAAGAGAAGTCTTGTTGTCTGATGCTACGTTCACATGTTGTTGGAAGAAAATTCATGGTAGCAGCCATTGCAGCAGAATTGCTGCAAGTAGTTAATGATGACACACGAGTCACTTTATTTTTAACTGACAGAGGTCCATACTGTCACAGCCAGTGTGGTGGAATTTCCTCGTGTCCTCACATGGACACGATCAGAACACCTGGTTTACCTTCTGCCGCCCACATGTGAATGCAGTTTTTAACTTACAGAATCTTGTCAGTGTCACTCACAGAAAATAATCCATGTCTTATAACTTTACTGCAAAACTTTCTTTTGGAGAAGAAACGGATTTAAAAAAAGTTGCACTTTTCCCAAAAAATAATCTCTTTTAAAGCTACAGTGTGTAGAATTTAGTGGCCTCTACTGGAGAGGCTCCAGACTGCATTATGCTGTCACTGGTAATCTTGTTTGCCTTCTTTGGCTATCAGATTCATGCTCCCGTGTCTTCTTTTGCAATAATGGTATGGTCCTTTTCACAAAACTAAGGGTTCTCAAACTTGTTAGCCTGCTCGAGCACCCAGTAGGCAGCATATCGGGGAGCAACCACTGACTCGTTTCATCAGTGTTTCAAGGGTGCTTCAAAAGACAATGTAATCATTGCATCAACATGGCGGTCTCCTTGAGGGGCCCCATTCCCATGTCCATATGAAGGTCTCATTCTAAGCTTATGAAAATATTTTTGTTGTTGCAGGTAAATTATACGCCGATACTTATAAACACTACAGCATAATCTAAATCCTACACGCTGTAGCTCTTAAGCACCATTTCATAACACCATTGAAGCTCATGGTCATAAACCCCTTTACAAATACAGTAGCTCACATGTAAACATTTGTGGATAAATTAAGTCACTTCTGGATTTGATTTAATACAACATATTCACACTCACAAAAATAAGTTTGAATAAATTACATTTCCATAGCTTTTAATAAATGTAGAGCAATAACACCAACTGTCTGTAAACATGTAAATAAAAATTGATACTGAGATAATTGCATGAAAGCAAGCATCACAAGTCTGAGTGGGAATATTGTTTAATTTCAAGTAGAACTAAAATATTCTACTTAATGGTCAGTAATTAAGGATGATTATAGTGGGACACAATTACAATAGAATGTGACACAAACATCTGGAGCATCTTAAGTAATTTATGAACATATGGTGCATCTAGAAAGTATTCACAAGTACTTCACTTTTTTCACATTTTATATTACAGCTGTATTCCAAAATGTAATTTTTTTCCGCAAAATTCTACACACAGTACCCCATAATGATGATGGAGAAAAAAGTTTGAGATTGAGTTTAAAAAAATAAGGTATAACATAACAAAATGTGGAAATAGTGAAGTGTTGGGAATACTTTGTTTGCTCTGTAAATATGCATCACATCCGCTTTTGCTCAGAACTGATAAGTTCCCTAAAACATGACTTCTACATGACAGTATAGTTGGGGGGTTGTTGTGGAACTTCAAGACTATCAGTTTACTATTGAAAACAAACCAAACACATCCACTCAGTCTTACTTTCTTTGGGCTGAACTTGAATCATCCTTTAATAATCAGTGCATCGTGTATTGCTTTTCCTTATTCCTCAGTTAAAAACATTTAAGTGCAATAATGAAATCATATCTACACGTCTGCATTTATCCAGTATACCATCCCTCCATCCATCTGTCCACTCACTTACTGTGTCAGCTTTATTTAAGTGCTCAGGCAGGACGATCAATCACTGCAGAGCGCACAGGGCCTGTAAACGCGCTTGCAGCCCCGCCTCCTGCTCACATTTCATTCAGTAACTCCTGCGTGAAGTGCTGAGATGGAAATCGAAGAGTGGCAGGGGAGGACGTTTATTACCAAGTCAAAGATTGGAGGCAGAGGAAAAGAATGGGCGGGTTAACGCTGCACAAAGGTCAAGGTTTCTGTACAACAAGGCCCAGGAGTGGGAGCTGTCCAGGACAGAGACCAAACACTGATTTAGTCCTTGATGAGTACTGGTCAAAGGAACAGCAAAGAGTAACTCTGCTGAACCCTGGTTGGACAAAGTTTCTTAAAAAGCTGCAGATACTCTCGCTGATGTTTTACGTCTAGTGTGTCACAGAGCTGAGCTCATAAACGAGAGTAAGCAACGCAACAATCACTGGGGCTTAAATGAATCAAAAAGTCATCCATGTGTCTCCTGCAGATCATTTGTCCAAACGCTCTGTGCTAATTCTGCAGCATAAAACATAATCCAAAGATAAAAAAAAAATAATAATTATATGCTCTCCAGGCTTTTCAGTTTTATAAACCCATTACAGCTGGTGATGCCAATAATTTGCATGGAAGCCACCAAGACACAATGCCAACACTGTACTAGGTATATAGGCTTCAGTGGCTGTGACTGGACAAAATGTGCAGAGTGCAACTTGTTACACCTTCATGGCGAAGCAGAACAGTGAAGGAATTTCATACACTCAAAAAATGACTCTTTGGATGAATTCAATTATGTGCAGAATTTCCATTTAATAAATATATGTAGCACCAACTAAAAAACAGCACATCCATGCAAGATAGATTAATTAAATTTGATTGGGACTACATATATTTATTAGATGGAAATCCAATCCAATGAGTCAGTTTTTTGAGTGTACAAGAAAACGGATAAAATCTAGGCTCGAGTCTCCCGTGTGCATTGTGACAAACTTGGGGTAAAATCTGACACCTTCATTTGAAGAACATCCATCCTGTTTCACTCCACGATGAAGCCTTATAAATGGTGATGCAACAGACAAACTTTTCTGTATGCACAGTTATCCGGTCACAGAAGCCCATAATTTTCTTCAGAGCAATCATGTGTGTGTTGGTGGCTTCCCTCACTTCTCTGAGAATAAATCAACATCCTGTTCATCTTTACCTCTGCCAATGTTTGTTTGTGAACAGCCTGTAACCCATAATGTTTTATATATCTTTATGAAAATTTTACTGAAGATTCATATCCTGATAGGCAAGAACTGATTCAATTTTCAAGGTCAATGTCGGGAAAAATCTTGGAAAATTGGAAAAATCCCTGTCCTTTAACATTGAAGGAAATTTCAGAAATTCAAGTTTCAAATTCAAAGTCAAAAAAGATCAAATTTCTTCCATATTTGACAGTGTTATGTAGGATGGTATCTTTTATTATCTGACAAAGTTTGATCCAGATTACACATTTTGTGGCCGTTTAAGTCTAACATTGAAAACCCTATATAACGTGTATTTTACATTATATCTTAATCAAATGTGCCCCAGTCACACTCATATTTGATAGTGAGATACAGACTGGCACTCACTATCACCTGACAAAGGTTGATCAACGAGAAGGCAGTTTTTAACGGTGCAGAATCCCCTCAGCATCAGTGATCATTGTGTGTTTACACGTCTGTGTTCATCAGAATGGCTATGGTCCAGCAGCCGTGACATCATCACAAACACTGAATCCTTTGTCCTTCTCACTTAGATTTGTTTTTATTTTTATTTATTTCGTGTGGGACTCCTGCAGAGACGCCTGGATTTCTGTGATGTTAGTATAAACTTCAGTCTGTCCCCAACACTTTGCGGTCTGAGCTTCAACCTGCACACCATGAGCAGGACACGGTCTCAGCGGGCACGAGCACAAACAGAAAATTAGAACACACTGAATTTTAAACAAGTGCACGTTCAAGTCATTCAATCCTTCTATTCTAACGGGAGGCCAAGCGTATTCAACCGGATTTAGTTCGACTTGAACGCACGTTTGTGGTCTTAAGGCAAAGTCATGTGACAGTCAGTGCAACATCAATGGGATTTCATTCGATATTTTCCTAAATATGAAAGGAAATGGAGAAGGAAGCAAATATTTGCACATATCTGAGTTGGATTTGGCGGCTCTGTGTGTTTGTGTTTCTCCTCAAACCTTTGGCCTGCTCCCCTCACAGTTTTTGCTGTTCTCTGCTTTGTGCTCGACTCGGTCCACCAGACCTGTGTCAGGGTGCACCTCCTCTTCATCCAGGGTCACCACCACTGGGGGCCTCCGCCTCCTTCCTCCACGCTCCATGTCCTCCTCATCCTCCTCCTCATATTCCTCGCCGGCCTCTGTGTCCTGGCTGGCAGAGTCGGTGCAGGTGGATGAAAGGGAAGACAGCTTGTGGCGTAGCTCAGCCTGGGTGGGGACTTGGAGAGTGATCTCTGTGGTGAACGGCTCAACGTCAGGACCTAGTTTGGAGAAATCGGCTCCATTACTGCAAGTAGATCATGCAGGTCTTTGCAGGTTTTGCCAAAGCCTTTCTTGGGCTTTCCATCAATCACAGCCAGAAATAAAATGTACCAGAGGACTAGTATTTTTAGAATAAGAAAAATACTCATCTCTGGATTGAAAATTTTCTCAAGGAGATGTGCACAGACAGTGCATCGTGTCGTAAAGCACCATTCCCACCTGCACAGATGCACATCCCTGAAGATCACATCCTCTAATCGTAACAAACCATCACGTGAAGATCACATTTTATCTAGAAGATGGTTTGTTGACGTAATGCACCAGACTTGTACCATGTGATGTAGGCAGTAGTGTAGCAGATAGAATACTTCAAGGGAATCTTTCAAATGGTGGTGCAAGCACCAAATTTGTGCAAAAATACACCTTAGAATTACTCTTTGAAAATGCCCATTTGCCTCTGAAATCTTCAAAATGACAGACATTTTCCAAGATGGCTGCCACGCTTGGTATGGACAGTCTTGTGGCCAATAAATATGCATATTTATATTATATATTATATATTTATATTATATATATATTATATTATATATATTTGGCCACTATTTATGATCCAAGCATCAAATTATACATATTTAGCCATGCAGAATCCAAACTTGGAATTCCACAAGCCACTCCTCAACTCAAGCAGCATCCCAAGCATGCCGCCTAACGTTAAGTACATCTGGGTTTGATTCCAGGTCATGCTACCCGTTTGTGCCCTTGGACAAGACACTCCATCTGGATCCTCACAGTCCAACTAGCTGTAAATGGATACCAGCCTTGCCTGGAGAAGTAATCTGTGATGGACTTGCGTCCCATTTATCGAGAGTTGTAAACATGAAAATACAAGGGATTACCAAAGTATGTCAAGTTTTGCAACAGAAAAAAATAATTTTCAAATGTCTTTAAAAAAAAAAAAAATCCCATCATGGTTAAAACAAGACCACAGCATGATGATGAAATAGTTTGGTTGATCACGGACATACTCCTGCTGTAAGAGTTTCCAAGTTATAGACTTGCCAGGATGACTGTGAAAGTGAGAATGGAGCTTAATGCAGTCAAATGATTTGATTAGTGATTTAATGTTGTGTGCATTACTGACTCTGTTGTACTCTATGTTGGATCACTTACCTGTGACAGGTGAGGCAGCACTGTTGTCCTCCCCCCCAGAGTGCAAAAACACATCCAGAGCCTCGTGGTCAGACATGTCCATCAGATCCATCTGCTCCAACATGTCCACATTTACCTCCATGGAAGACATGCTGCCTATTGGCTCTGGACACCACACAGAACAACACACCATGAGCTTCACATGGGACTGCAGCACCCAGAGTGCCCAGCAAAGACCTGAGTCCAAGAAGATGCAGTGTTAGTTGATTTGTTTTTTGTTTTGTTTTTTCCAAACCTGGCAGAAGCAAATGGACCAGCGTGATGATATTTGAAATGGATACACTTGTGTACAAAGTACGCACGTGAAGGCAACAAAAATCCTACATCACGAAGTGAGTGCCTTTACTTTCAGAAGACACTTAAAATCTGCTTAAATGCTATAAAATCACCGAGGTAGCCAGAGCATGTGAGGAACGGCAAATGCATAGGTAGAGAAGGATATTCTGAAACTTTGATACCATTTCAATACTTTTGATAATTTGAAATGTTTCAAGAAGTGCTGAAATTGCTATATTGACACAATTGCACTACCTACTGTCAAAAGCTGGTACTACTTTTTCTCATTAGCATTTTCATATGAGCGTTCAGATGAGTTTTAACTCTTGCTGAGATTTAGTCCTGAGTCTGATCCCGAGTCCTATTACCCCCGCCAATGAAGTTGGATGGACGTTTTTGCGTTTTTGCCTCTGCTTATTTGTTTGTTTTGTGAACAGCCTGGAGCCCACACCTTTTCACATATCATTATGAAATGTTTACAGGGGATTCATATCCTGATGGGCAAGAACTGATTCAATTTTCAAGGTCAAAGTCAGGAAAAATCATGGAAAATTGAAAAAAAAAAAATCCCCATCCTTTAACATTGAACGAATTTTCAAAAAATCATAACTCTGTCAAAAAACACTGAATTTCTTTCATATTTGACAGAGTTATATAGGATGATATCTTTTATCAGCTGACAACGTTTGATCCAGATCTGATCTGGATTAGAGATTTTGTGGCCATTTAAATTTAACATTAAAAACCCCATTTAATGTATATTTTACATTATATCTTAAACATGCCCCAATCACTCTCATATTTGAATGTGAGGTGCAGACTGGCACTCACTATCTCCTGACAAAGTTTGATCCAGATCTGATCTGGACTGTGGATTTTGTGGACATATGAATTTAATATTCAAAAGCCCATTTGGTGTACATTTTGCATTATAACTCAATCAAACGTGCCTCATTCACTCTCATTTTTCTGTTATGGATTTATCTACACCACCAAAATTGAATGGAGGTTCTAATTTTATGCCCGATTGTCTCTCTCTTCAAGCTATTAGTCGGAAACCAAGGGCCAAAAAGCAATGACAAATTGTGCATAGAGATAATTCAACTTAATTTCAATTTATTTCAATTATATAGTGCCAAATCACAACAAAGTTGCCTAAAGGTGCTTCACATAAGTAATGTCTAACCTTACCAACCCCAAGAGCAAGCACACAGGTGATAGTGGTAAGGAAAAACTACTTCTGATGATTTGAGGAAGAAACCTCAAGCAGACCAGACTCACACTTGACAATACAAATATACAGGAAATTTTGGGAGTCCATGCGGGTGCACAGAGATAATCAATGTTCTGTGAATATTATCTGAAAAAGAAGTCAGAAACTGAAAAAGTTGAGAAAAAAAAAAAAACACCTGACAAAACTCTGTTCAAGTGCATGAACTAAAGAGATACTCCTGACTAATTTAGCTTATAAAAAGTCACTCCTAACAGGACTTTGACCTTGAAATTTTTTTCCAAGGTAAAAATAGGAAACTAGTGTTGGAAGTTTGCATCCTATGAGCACAGTGCTGTAGTTTTCTCTGTGATTGGCAGGGTCAGTATAGGCTTATACTTAGTCCATACGTACACAGAGATTTGAAAACAGAGATTTTCACCCTTCATAAAAAAAAAGTACTGATCCACATAAAATGCAAAATACATTTAAAAGCGGTGTCAGGAGCATGCCAAAGCAGCAGGTGGAGATGAGATGCTGTGTTCACATATCATCACAAAAAGTAAACTTTTTATGTTAACACCAGAACCACAGCTTTCTGCTTTAATATAATGCTGAGCAAAACATTAAAACTCTGTTGTGTCTATCGTCTGCTGCTGCAGACGACAATAATTCTGCTGTGATGACTGGCGTGACGGGTTTTATCTACAGTCAACATGTGAATGCAGCATTAACATGTAGCCACACTGACTAGACACAAACCTGGTGGGGAAAAAAGACAAAAAAAACAAACAAAAAAAACCAACAAAAAAACACTTTGTTTTCCTTGTCTACATGTAAACACTGAAACTGGCTTTTTCCAAAATCATGTCTTTGGCCAGAGTTTTGCAAAAGCTCTGTTTCAGTGACCTAACAGAGTTTTAATGTGGACGAAAAGCCAAAACATGTTTTCCAAAATACCCATGTACGTGTGGACAAGGCATTAATGGTGTTAGTCCAGGAGTCGGCGAGTGAATCCACAAAATTACTATCAGTAACTCTGTAAAAATGACTGCATATTCAACTTTGACATTTTGTGTACTGAAAGATACAGATGAGGGCCAGTGATCCTCCTATTTTGGGCCACGTTGGCATATTTTATACATAAGTTTAAACAACAACGTTAACACAGTTGGACGTGTCTGGGCTTGTTCGGACAGATGTATGTACAACGGACCTTTTGTTTGCACACAATGTATGAAGTCTTGTTGCACATCACAGGGTCCTGGTGGCCACTGCTGCTTGTGCAATTTAAGTTGCTCAAATGCCTGTTTGGAAACAGTTACATAACAATAAGTGGAGTCTTAAGATTTTGAATATGACTGAAATTGATATTTTGACCTTGGGTGTACAAAATTACACTGAACAAAAATAGAAACACAACATCTGTGGCATTGTGCTGTGTAATAAAACTGAACATTTTAAAGTGACCTTTCATTGTGGCCAGCCTAAGGCACACCTGTGGAATAATCATGCCGTCTAATCACCATCTTGATATGTCACACCTGTGAGGTGAGATGGATTATCTCAGCAAAGGAGAAGTGCTCACAAACACTAGATTTAGACAGATTTGTGAACAATATTTGAGAGAAACGGGTCTTTTGTGTATATAGAAAATGTTTTAAACCTTTGAGTTCAGCTGATGAAAGATGGGAGAAAAAACAAAAGTGTAGCATTTATGTTTTTGTTCGGTATATTTATAACACCAAAGTCTAAAATGGCCATTTTAGTTTCACTTTTGTTGTCAGGTACTTTGCCAGCTTCATCTATTCCAACATCTATGTGGGTTTGATGTGTTTATGTTGCTTGTTTTTAGCAGGATGCCCTTTCGAACCCAACATGATTTAATTGGGTTTGACATCTGGCGGTGTTTGGGGTTTAGCATTTGGCTAAAGGACGAGCCAGGCATCAATCCATCAACCTTTCAATGAATATACAGCCTACTCAGAGTGTTACACCTGACTGGAAAAGTAAACATTTAAAATGCCACAATATGCATGAAAACTATCTGTAAACAAGGTTGACAACATAGACCCAACTCTCAATTAGTTTTACCTTTAATTTAACGAATGTATGGTTGATCCCACATTGTTACCTCCGCCAAGGAGGTTATGTTTTCGGTGGCGTCCGTTTGTTGGTTGGTTGGTTGGTTGGTTGTTAGCAGGATTACTCAACAAATCCTCAACGGATTTCAATGAAATTTTTACCAGGGATGTATCTTGACCTAACTTAGAAGTCAATAAATTTTGATAATGATCCGGAACACGATCCAGATCCAGTAATTTTTTAAGGATTCTTTATCGTTGCAGGATAGGGCATCTAACTTCATGAAGACTGGTCACATTGGCTGAACAAATATTAAGTTACGACACAACAATAATTTAGCATTTGGTTCTCCTCAATGAATAAACTTATTAGAAAATAAAAAAACTTGTATCGTTCAAGCAGTTTCTCTTTATAAATACATCTGCTGAAGATCTAAGGGTTTAACCACTGAATCTGAAACATGACGGTAGATGCGTGAAATGACGTGGAATAAGTCTCTTTGCCAAAGGGTATTCCATGTGACGTCAGTGACCCTATGGCCTTAGCGGAGGTTTGCGCTCTCTGAGTGCTTCTAGTTTGTATTGTTATTAGGACAGAGAATGAGTCAGTTAAAGGTGTAGTGCCTTTTTTTTAACATTTAAGTCATAAAAAGGATTTTATTTGCCACCAATATAATTTTCCCCCTTAGTGTTTAAATAAAGGATCACAGTCTTGTATTGGCAATATTATCAAAATTGTCCTTTTCTGGAAGTAATGTAGGATTTTGACCCACATTGGCTAAAATACAGGGACAAGATGACATAATAGATTGAGAAGCTCAGTCACGCAAATGTTCTGCTGGATATCTGCTCGACCCAGAGAGGGTTGCTGTTTCAACTGACAATACTAATGTTACAGTTATAATGTTTTTACTTGGTAGACTAAAATATTATCAAAGCTGTATTAGATAGGCATTTCCTAAATCAAAAGCTGCGTTCAAGGTGACTGTAAACTTGGAAAACCCAAGATGGTTACTTCCAAATTCCAAAATAAATCTGTTCACTCTAACAATTCGGAAAACAACGTGGCTGCCCACAGCAACATATTCAGTTTTTTGTTGCTCTCTTTACAAGAACACAGAAACATTGCATGTTAATTAATTCATCAATTAATTAATATAAATTCTAGCTGCTTGCTGTGGGTGAGCAAGATGGCAATTATTCCAGAAGTGATTGCAAAAACTATAATAAACTATGTAATAAACTATAATGAATTCAAACATCACATACAAAAGTAAATGATTTGATTAAAGTAATTAAATAACATTTGTAATTTTACAGTCTGCACACTCACAACGGAAGACGTCACAATTGTAGTTGTTATGACATTAAGTCGGCTAAATCGGAGGACCAAATTACCACCAGAGTTTAAGTAAAATTTAAAAACAACAACATATGACTGGACCAGTTGTAGTTTATAATTTTTGTCTTTATGACATGTTAAAAAAGTGACATAAGGCAAAAATGCTCAATTCTGGTACCACTGAGTATAGCGCGAACTTCAGAACCTTCCATCTTAAGATCTCACAATGAACTCGCTATATTCAGCATGGAACCACCCCCCCCCCCACCCCCCCGAAATAAAGAGTTCACCACCATGAAATAAAGAAAGCAGTATTGTGAAAATGACTGGCACTCCTGGAGTCACCACCTTGCAGGTTGCACAAAAGCCTGCGCGCATGATCGTGATGTGGCGCATGCGTCACAAGCAGCCAGCTGGTGTATTGTGGGAAGAGGGGAGGAGCGTCGGGGAGGGTTGGGGGTTGGCAGCACAAGCGGAAGTATGGAAATGATTGGTCAGCGCACAGCAGTGAAACAAAATGCCAATGGCTACCGTACCTCAAGGAAAATAGGAGAGCAGAGGAAGGCGGCACGGGAAGGGAAAGCAGAAGACAGAGTGAAGAAGAAAGAGAGACAGAAGGGGAGCGTTACTTCCTGAGGAGTCTGTCGCTCAAATAACATCATACACACAAGTGAGTTTCATATTCATAAAGCTCATCTGAACCACTGGACACTGACGAAAACCTTCCTCACGTCCAGAAATCCCTCCTGCAGACACACTGTCACACATTTTTCTCCTCAATGTAGAAGAGAGCGTTGATGTTTGGTGATATACAAATAATGAGTTCAATGGTACGAACATTTCGTGAGGTGAATTTGCCTCGTTGAGTGGTACGTTCCATCTTTCACCGCATGAAATATTCGTACCATTGAACTCATAAACATTCATTATTTGTTTTATATAACACCTACAATAGATCCTTGTCATTTGATATTTTATTAATCTATAAACGACAGAAAAGGGACTTACATTTTGGTGTGCATCACTGGTGCTTTCACATCAACAGTCCAACACGAACTTTAAATAACAGTCCAAAATTGTTCTTAGTCAACTTGCAAAAAACAATTCTGATGATGTAGTCTGTGATGGCATACACTGACTTCATGTACAGACTGCTGTCTGCTTTGTCACTCCAGTGAAAGATCATGTCAGAAATTTGTCCAGGTTTTCATCCTAACTTCATCCTCTTCATAACAGCTCTTCGTGCCTCCAGACGGCTTATGGCATGGTGGATTAGTGTTTTTGTGTTAGAAGAATTAGCACCATCAATTAGCTCATTCAAATCATCATCCATCTGCAAAACAAACTCTGCATTGTTTAGCTAAATGCCGCCCTCACTAGGGTGTGTGCACGTGGTGTGCATGGGTGGTGGTCGCAGCGTGCAATGGTACAAAACATATGGAACCAAATTTGCATACTAAATGGAAACAAATTTGCACGAAATGGGACGAGCACCAATCAAATAACAAGAATCCACTCAGCCGTTACATAAAATCGAATACTCACTCACGACTCTCAGTGTGCAGCTTGTTCTGGTGCATGTCACGTCTCATCTGTCTGCTTTACAATTATCACCACATTAGCAGCCATTCAGGCTTGTAAAATATGAATGATGCAAACAAACAGGAATGATGATGTTGACTCAAACACCCAACTACAATGAGATTTTTTGTGTATTTTTGTGTACCACACACAATCCATGGAAGTCTCAGGCTGTAAAAGCAGCGCTTTATCATCATTTCTATATGACTACTTCTTAAGTGTTCTCCTTTTAGCCCCGCTATGACCTTGCCTAAAATGTAGTCCTGCTGGGAAGAGCCAGTTGTGTTTGCAGTGTGGCATGCAGTGGAGTGTGTGTGTGCATAAAAGCCTTAAGAGGGGCGTCAAAAGAAGGTTCAGCGACTGTGACATCCGCAGTGCTCTCTTTTTTGCACTTCACGCTCGAAGCCTCTGTCGGTACCCTAAGCTGCACCTTTGCTCTGCAGCAGCGCCGCCCTACTGCAGGGGAACTGTTGCAAGTGCGTGAAGGATTGAACAAGTCACAGTAAATTTAAGGCGTTTTCACAACTGAAAGTTCAAACCGAGGGTGTCCTCTTCCCCCAGAACGTCTGGTTTGGTTTCACATTTCTCATTCCGTGACGGCTGCATGAAATTAAAAGTGAAGTGGGGGCATGAAATAAAAAACGTGAGACTGGTTTGCACATTTGATTCTGCCCTACTGTTGCACAATTCTGTAACCACTGTTGATATAACATTGCAACTTTCCCCATGCAGGATTAATAAAGGAATATCTTAAAAGTTAAGTGATATTTTCAGTAACACAACAGCAAAAATCACTGCATGGAATGCGACTGCTAAGTCCTGCAAAATATTGGCATTTCTTTGTTTTGTTTTGTTTTGTTGTTTAGAATTGAATCTTGCCGTAATGTTGTCTCTCATAAGGTTTAACAGTCTCAGTCTTTTCCTTCATCCAGACATACTGCGCCATATATTTAGAATGTTATGTGGCACTTTCTGTACGTCGTGTGATCTTCAATTGTGGAAAAGGTGTTTCCATTACAGTTTTTTAGGAACATGACTTTTTTTAATCACCTAAAAAAACAGACAAAAAAAAAAAAAAAAAAAAAAAAAAATATGAGATTGTCCACTTTCACATTACCCCCTATCAGCATCAATTCTTCTTCTTCTCCAGCTTTCGGCTGCTCCCCTAGGGGGCGCCACAGCAGATCAGTTATTTCCACCTCAGCCTGTCCTCTGTAGCTTCATCTGTCACACTAGACACCTTCATGTCCTCCCTTAGCACATCCATAAACCTCCTCTTTGGCCTCCCTCTTATCCTCCTGCCTGGTGGCTCCATCCTCAGCAGCCTTCTCACTATGTACCCTGGGTCCCTCCTCTGCACATATTGGGCCTCATGTATCAACGGGCGATATTTGAGCGTATATGGGGTGTACGCCAAAACGGCTGCGCTACTTGGCATTTATCAATGTGGTCGTTGGCGTACGCTGTGCTGAAAATATACACCAGGTCAAGAGGTGGCGTAAATTATACACCAAAATGAACCAGCACTGGAATCCACATAAAAATGAAAATGATCAACATGATAAACAGTGCCATTATACAAATCAATGCATATGTTACATAAATAACACTTTCCTGATTATACTACATAATAATCAATACAAATCCCGCTTTTGCGGGATTGCTGGTCTATCGAGCACGATCCGTGGCCACAGCGCTGACTGCAAAGAAAGCGCTGCTCGCCTTTTTCTCCAGAGCCTGGAGCCAGAGCAGCGCTGAGCTTAACTTTATGTGGTGTGATCGTTTTAGACAATGAAATTGATAATTACAACTGTAGTGTTGTCATTCCCTTCGCCCGTGCTGCAACCAGGTTGTGTCGTCTCCATTCGTTTGTTACAATAAAATAAATAAAGAAATACATTTTAAAAATAAAGAAATCTGAAAAATTAGGCGTGTCTTATTAATTGAGCAAGCAAATATCCACGTCAAGAATTACTGACATGTGAAAAGAGAATACAGTGGTCCCTCGCTATAACGCGGTTCACCTTACACGGCCTCGCCGTTTCGCAGAGTTTTTAGTCCAATTTTGCATGCCTTTTTTTTTTTAACAGTGTTCTGTGTTCTGCGTGTCTGTTTATAAGAATCTTCTCACCCAGAAGAAAAAAGAGCGCCAACAACTACTCATAACTGTGTTTGTCACTCGGAAACAGACACCTGCAGCGAGGTGTGAGTGGAAAAAGGCGCAGCGTCAGGACGCAGAGGCCCGATCTGTGAAATACTGGTCAGTCACTATTAATAATTTCTTATGTGTCCAACCTCGTACGTTGATCGTTAAAATTAAATTCGTTAGTTCTAAAAGCCATCATAATTATTTATAGGAAAACGTCCTATTTTTATTTCTCAAACAAATGTTTGGGCCTGAAAACAGGTTGGTCTTATTTTTCTACTAAGGTTTGAACTTTGAGAGTGTTTACACACGAGAGAAAAGTGCGAAAATGTTCATGCCTGATTGAGAAAGTGTATAAAGTGGTTTTACAGCTTTGAAACGTCTATAATAATTGTAAAAAATAACGCTGACTACGTCGTGGTTTCGCGTATTACGGGCTATTTTTAGAACGTAACTCCCGCAATAAACGATGGACCACTGTAACACTTTTTTGATTTTACTACAAGACAATTGATACGACGGCCGCTTTTGACGCTCTATTGGCACGCGTCGTGATTGGTGGAGTTCTTTTTCTTTGCCGTCTACCTGGCTTCCATGTCGTAAAATGAGGGTGTGTCTGAAGCGGAGTCTGAATATTTATGGGCGTGTTTATTATAATTACGATTGTTTTCACCCGCCGCATTTATCAAGGTCACGTCAGGCGTATGCTGGAAATGGGCAGGTACGCACTGCTTGATACATGTCACGGCAACTTTGGTGTACTTCAAATTTACACCGTAAATTTACACCACAAGTGCACAACGTTGATACATGAGGCCCATTGAAACCATCTCAGTCTCGCCTCTCTGTCTCCCAACTGTCCAACCTGTGCTGTCCCTCTGATATGTTCATTTCTTATTCCGTCCATCCTCATCACTCTCAAGCCTCCTCCCATCCCAGTCTGCACCAGTTACATCCAATTATGAACTTTTGTTAACCCACGACTGATCCAAAGTTTAAAACTTTCCTGACTGCTCACATCGTCCTATAATGCCACTTTTACCACCATTTACACCAGATTTAAGACCCCAACTGAGTATCAGATTTATTTATTGCCAAAAGTGAAGACAATTGGGTATGAAAAATCTGTAATGAGAGACAGGCTGAAGAACAAAAGGGTGCCTACATCTTACACCTGGTACAAAGAAACATGCAATGCAAGTTCTAGTTTCCAACTGAGCAGTTAAATAGCAAATGTTGGTGGTCCTAGAATGGAGTGTGGTCAGGACTAGTCTTCCTGAAAACGATTGCATCCTAGACCTTAGAAAAACCTGGTTTAAAGTCAAGCGAACTGTTTTCCTGCTGTTTATATGGTACAATATATTGACATGTCTTACACAGGCAGGGGTTAAAAAGAATGTGCTTGTACATGTGGGGATGTGCTCAAATTCTTGCTCCTCAAAAAAAAACAAAACTGAGCTGAAAACAAAAAAATTAAAATGATATACAGTACAAATAAAAACTAAGAACACAAAAACATTAATAACTCGAGTTTGTATCCTTTTTTTTCAATGGGTTTTCTTTCATACCCCCCGCTTCACAGGTAAGGAGCCACGGGACGGTCTGTGTGAAGGAGGCGCACCACTGATTCTCCTCAGGGAGCTTTGGTGGATGTTGCTGCCATAAGTGATCTGCTGCATGCTTTGATGCTTTGTATGCAGATTTGTTCCCTTGCCAGAAAGCCTCTCACTTCTGTCACCAACCTTTAATGCACCATGATCAAGCTCCCAGGAGTTTTAAATGGAATACAAGATGAAGATCTAATTGATGTCATTTATCTTACACCTGAAACATACAATGATTTTCAGGTGTAAGATGAAAACTCTACGCCGTACTCTGCACTCAACTTACATGCTGCACAAATAGCAAAGTGGAGTTGGCCACGCTCTAAATGCACTTAAGTAATGCACTTTAGGCCGTGCACAATCAATCTTGAAGATGGTGCCCACAGTGTTCCTGATGAAAGAATTCCTCTTGAAACCAAGCTGCTTTCACGACAGCTTCTATGTCAGACGTAACGCGAGCCTCCCCCGCAACACGTTAATTTTACAGCAATTTTACTGACACATTCAAATGAATCTGCAGGGATTTTCTTCAAGCAGCCCAGTTTTCTTTTTTCTTTGCACTGACTTAGCATCATTTGTCAAAAAGCTGCACCGTCCACCATAGTCTGACTACAATAATGACGTCTGCATTTTGCGCTCAGTGCACATCAAAACACTTTTTTTTTTTTATATATAAATCTGTTTAGAGTGACTGTAAAAACATCCTTCATGTTCAGTTGCTCAGGTCATCATGTTTCTCTCCTGCTCTCTCCTGCTTCATAATCTCGTCTAATAAACCATTTCCAGGGGATTAAGGGGTGATGGTAGATGAGGAAAAGAAGAAGAAAAATCATGTTACAAACATTGGGCCAGTACAGTCCAATACATCTTGTGCACATCTCACCCAGTCATTCATTTCAGTGGGCCCTGTGGGTATTCTCGCACTGGCTTTGGGTGGTAATACATTGGATAAACTGCAGTGGGATTCCATTACAATCCCATTGGAAGGCGACGTTTATACGGTGTGGTGGCATTTCTCAAAGAAATGTGTGTTCAGCGACAGCCACTCGGAGCCGAGCCATTCTGACTCAAGCTCAGTGTAGTTGTGAGTCCAAACGTGGAGGTTCTGAATGATGCCATCAGCACTGTGATTAGCTGCAGGCCTCAAAAACACAAAATTTCCCCACATTTCATTTTGTGAAGTACATCTCACCTCTCCTCTCAGCAATCTGCAGGTAGCCAGTAGACAGGTACTGCTCCATGTCCTGCTGGAAGGCCTCCTCGTAGAACCTCTGCCTCTCTTTCAGCTTCACCTGGGGGGTCGAGACCCCACCCTGCTCTGCCCCAGGGATCCTCTGTGTGTGCTCAGCATCCACCTCCACTGCAAACAGGAGGAGAATGACACCCCTAAATGGCCATATGGAAACCTCCGTCTGAACAGTTCCTGTGCAACCACTAAAACGTGGAATTGAGACTGAGAGATTCCTGTATTTAAAAAGAAAAAAACAAAGTGATTCCTCTTTAGGTCAAGGGTTCATATCTTGCTCACACACAAAAAGTTGAAAAAAAGTTTTACCAAAATCAGAGTCCTGATGCACCGAAGACAGAAGCAAAGGTCAAACTATCAATCATTGTGAAGCAGACTGATGTAGAGCAGAGTGTTGGTGTCTCCTTGTCCTCACCGACTCCATACTTTGTCTCTGCTGACGTGCACAGGACGGCTGCACAGCGACAGAAACCCCTTGCTGCTGCACTTCAGTAAAACGAGACTAACGCTGTGTGGCATTAAAGAGTGGGACCAGGATAACGCATGATTACCGCTTGAGCAAAAACTAACAAATTTCAACTTGAAGAGACGTTTGTTGAGTTCTCATTGGTTGAGACAGGATTCTGCTGCTGAGACTAATGTCTACGTTGAACAAGATGCTTTGAACTTTGAACTTATTTATTTGGCACACAACTCGTCAATAACAAAAACTGATATACAAGACAATTCCACAATGACATGTGACCAAAAAGGGGGTGAGCAGAATCAAAGCTTATAAACGCCCACCACATATATACATACATACATACATACATATATACACACATACATATATACACATTACCAACCCCCAGAGCAAGCACACAGGTGACAGTGGTAAGGAAAAACACCCTCTGATGTATTGAGGAAGAAACTTCAAGCAGACCAGACTCTAAGGGGTCACCCTCTGCTTGGGCCATGGTACAAACACATTTAACAACACAAACTCAAATCCCATTATCATAAACATATCAAGTAAACACTGTGTCTTCGTCTACATACATACTTACATACATATATAGTATACATGTATATACACACCAACATACACCTACACGTACATACATAATTATATATATATACACACACACACACACACACACACACACACACACACACACACACACACACACACACATATACACACATACATATATACATATACGTACATAGATATACATACACATATACATACATGCACATACACAAATGAATGTTACTGTACAAGTTCACAATTACAACTAACAACACAAAACATAATAATCGTTTCTTTCACTAGACGGGTGATGGACAGCATGGCAGGGTGTGTGTGTGTGTGTGTGTGTGTGTGTGTGTGTGTGTGTGTGTGTGTGTGTGTGTGTGTGTGTGTGTGTGAGAGAGAGAGAGAAGGAGAGGGCTGCTGCAGCCTGAAGTGTCGGACATGCTCTCTTTAGTGCTCGTCTTCCTCTGATGGACAGAATATTTATATAATGCTTGTCAGCGACACTAACAACCTGCCCTCAAACATCTGATCTGACTCGGTTTTATAGCGTTAGTCAACAAACGTCTAGTTTAGTGATCGATGGTGTCAAAAGTTGCTATTTTTCCTCTTCTCCAATTAACTTGAGGAATGTATTGAAATGTATTTCAGCCCCATGGCTGCATTGTCTCCTTAATAAGAGCAGCTTGTGCATATTTGTGTCAGCTGCTCTCTTATTCTCTGGCGTGTCACTGACAGACACAAACAGCTTGTGATGAAGCCACTGTTCATCGTTGTGTTTAAATCATGACAGTATTGTGTCTCTTTAGCCAGTAAGCTTGCAGTTTGCAGTGTGAGTCCTCTCTTAAACCTGACATGTGCTGATGTAAGACTGAAGGCAAAGAGACAGGACGGAGATGCAGAAGGGATCTATCTTGTCTGCATTTGTGAACAAGACAACCTGAAGAGCTTTGATCCGATTTGGACAAAACCTGTTGGAATAACTGAGGGTCAGCCAAGGATATGATTTGTATTTTAAGAAAAATTAAAAGGTCACAATTTTGGCCCAATGCGTTGGGGATAGTTACAATCCTAAATATAGCACTGAAGCACTTTATGTTGCCTCACATTCATCCATTCACACACATTTCAATCTCAGTGTGCTGTCATACACACTGCAGCCAACTTGAGGATTAAGGTCTTTGCTCAAGGGAACCTTAGTGAGTTTGAAGTGTGACGGGGAAACGAACAGTGTACCCTTTGTTTACGAGGCACGTGCGAGGTCAGCACCTCCTTGTGACTAGTTGAGAAATTGGTTCCACTTATATTGTGGTATTTATCACCTTTCTACTGACTACATAACATTTGCCTTCGGGTCGCCCCAAAGGTTAAACTCAAATAGTCCATGGGCCAAGCAGGTTTTTGATACCACTTTTAGCCCATAACTCCAGAAAATTCAGTCATAGCTAGTCCAAACTATACCTTTTTGGACTCACTATGATCAGACAAACAATGTAGTATAGTTTTCAACATGACTGAAGCATTTTTACATTTTCACCTCTGTGTAATTCTTCATGGACCTGGGATGGTTATCATACATTTTTGTGTAGGCCATGGTACACTGAGGCTAGATTCTAAATGTCATTTCGTCACCTTACGTGGTACCGATTAGGCCAAAATTGATGATTGGCTCATAGACTAAAAGTAATAACCAACTCTTAGGCCCCTTCACACATAGTACGAATAAGTACAACTCACGGCAACTCACCGCGGAACAGCTCATATGAGTGAACCACAAAAACATAGAGCAATGGGCAGGTGTGCACAGATGCCGCTGCGGCGGTTTGTGCACGTGGGAACACAGTGCGAGCAGCTGGGCAATGTGGTTACACAACGTGCAGCTGCTGTGAAGAAAAACTAATAAACAAAATACATGCTGCGACGGTTTTGTGCACGTGGGAACAGCTGTGCGATGTGGTTACACCTGCTGTGAAAAAATAAATAAATAAAAATACATGCCACCCATGGGATTCAAAGCTGCACTTTCCAAAACTCTGATTGCTAGTCAGGAACTTTACCACTGAGCTACCATCGCTGTCCTGTGAAAGGTGCGGGAAAATGCCTGATATCAAGAAGGACATGGATGTATTTTAAAAAAATAAAACCACACACCATATAAAAACATTGCATTTTATTGAATCCCTCTTATCAAGTGGGCAATACAAGTATGATCCATCTGTTCCTCTGTAGATGACCCATGGTCACAGACGTACAGTCATGAAATGGCCATGAAATGGCATGAATGAGAAAGAGGGTGCTCTTATCATGTCCACATCTACTGGTGGCGTCTTGTGGACGGCGCGCTGCAGGGCTGACACCACGTCATGTGGAACAGAGCTCACGTGGGTGGCATGACATTCAGATTGCCTGCTGTGTGTTATCATCTGACAGTCCAGATCACTTGGGGTAGCCTGTTGATGTGCGCGCTGTGTGTGTGCTTGCTGCAGCTCATTGCAACAGCGATATATGTTTTTAATGTATGTCCATGTGATGACAGCAAGCAGACACATGCATGTTACAGTGGGCAGTTGTTAGTTCATGTCCGTCCAAGCACGGTACGTGTTCTCCAGCCATGACGTCCAGAACCACAGATCTCCGCAGCCACTCCTGTTGACGGCCACATCTCCTGTCAGTTCAGCACACACACCAACGTGTCACTGTGTCTGTTTGCAAAGTCACACTCGTGGGGGCAGTTAGACAAGTTTCACATCCAGCTTGACAGTGATCATCTGCTGACTGTTGTCATGTTAACAGTGCGAATGGCCACACATTTTCTAAGTGCCACGCGAGCGGTGTTAGGTGTTCATGTGTGTCACCTGGAATTTGGGTGACACCTGCTGTGAGAGGACTCGATGGGCTCTCACAGCACACACTCTGTCTTTCAGCCGCTGGTGTGCCCAAATAGTTGTAGCAACAGGTGTACGAGGTGTTAGAGACAGCTATGATTTTCCACGTATTGCATATGATTCCTGCTTCATGCGCACTTCATGCGCAATTCGACCAGATTCGCACTATGTGTGAAGGGGTCCTTACTCCAATGTCGAGGCCACATAGAACCAAATATTAAAGTGCTGCTGAAACAAAATGAACTAATCTCCACGACTTGGCGTCAAACAGGTAAAGCGTGAGTGTTGCACTGAGCGCTCCTTCTCGTCATTAATATAAAAAGATCTGTTATCTTCTTTAATATACTGCAATAAAGATACACACACACACACACACACACACACACACACACACACACACACACACACACACACACACACACACACACACACACACACACACACACACACACACACACACACACACACACACACGGCTCTTGATGAAACAGGCAGAGGCCCTGATGGTCATCGCAGCAGATGGATACAGACACACAAGAAGGAAAAATTATGTCCCACCTCAGAGACTCTCATCTTTCTCTCATTCTCTTTCCAACGACCAAATGATCTCGTCTTTAATCTAATTCTCAATCCAGTATTATCCTGAGCTTGATCATCGACATCAACTGCTGTATGATTTTCACCTTAGTCATCCAAAAATTAAGATGCTTAACCTTTGCAGGGACCATTTTCATGAGCTCACCCCACATAACATCAGCTCCGTGCCATTTTTGTCATTTAAATGTTAGGAGCTTTTGATCATCCAAGCGTTCTTTGTGCGCCGGTTCTATAAATTTCTCTCTTTATCCTGCACCCATTCTTCCTAATCTCTCATTACTCCCCCATGCTTCTCTTTAGTGTTTTCCTCATCATCTTCCACCAGACAACCGTGTCCTGCTGTGCAAGTTACTGCAGATACTAAAACTATTTTTAGCACACACACACACTCACATTTAGAATGCAGGATTAGTGATTGTGCTGACGACCTTAAGTGCACAAGTCGTTAAGTCAAATTCTACCCCTGCAGGCGGTGAGCATCCACAGACAGGCACACGGCCTCTTATTGTGCAGAGCTTTATAGACGCACACTGAATGCACATGCATTACGCTGCACACACGCTTACATAATTATACATCACAGGCATGGAAATGGTGCAATTCACATGTAAAATGACACACACACACACACACACACACACACACACACACACACACACACACACACACACACACACACACACACACACACACACACACACACACATCTGGTAGTGAGTCACGGCAGCTGAGGCATTTGTGTGTCATTAGTCACAGAAGAGGAAATCACATTAGATAACGTCATTTTAATCAATTACAAGCAGAAATGATGTGAATGGCTCGTGTGTGAGTGCTGCCATGATGTAAAACTCAACTCTCTCCAAGAGGAATTTAAAAAGCATTAATCAAAATTTGTCCAGTAATTTATGTTTTATACACACACACACACACACACACACACACACACACACACACACACACACACACACACACACACACACACACACACACACACACACACACACACACACACACACACACACACACACACACACACACACACACACAAAGTTGATTGAAAATGCTTCAAATTATACTTCAATATACTACCAGAAGTTGGAGTGGCTGTTCTTGAAATCATCATGCAGGCAAAAAAAAAAAAAAAAAAAAGGTTAAAAAAAAAATCCTGATGCTGTTCACTTGCAGGTTTTGTTGATAAGATAAGCGTGCACACTTTGCGTAGAAACTGCTTGAAGTTGTCAGGAAAAAAACAGCATAAATAGCAGTAAATAATCAGATTCTGCCTCTTCAGATGGATACGTGTGCAGATGGATCAATATGAAACGAGCTTTTCAATGTGATTACGCTTGTATCTGTTGTGTATGTGCTCTGCAAATAGCAGGAAGCAAAGCCCACAGGAAAGGGCTGGTGTGTGTGTGTGTGTGGTTCATGGTGCGTGTCTATACATGCGTGGTTATGCACCTGTTTTTGCTTCTTTTTTCATAATCAGGCAGAAAAGAAATCTAGAAAAAAACACAATATAACTGCATATATGTGAAGACAAATGTCACTGGTTATGCACAAATGAGTGTTGATATATAGAACCACAGGGAGAAAGCACAGCTGCATATTTTCTTCCAAAAGTAGTGAAAGGTAAAAATGAATTCTGTCATCAGACAGCAATTCATGTCTTTAGCATAAAATCTCAAGAATTAGGTTTGATTAAATTAAGTAATTTTCAAACAGTGTTATGCTGCATTCACATCGACTGCAAAAAAAACCATAACAGACATAATTCTACATTACAGTAGAATTAAGGTGCGCTGACACTTGCACAACTTTGATGCACGCACTTGCACGACCTGTGTCGTGCAGGAGAGTAAACTCATCTTTAATGGGCGCAAACTCAATGCAAGAGGGTCGCCAGCGCATGCAATTGCGCAAAGAGAACTTTGAAATGTTCAAAAAATCCTTCACGCATAAATGTTGTGCTACGTGGCGTGATCTGCTTGCCAACACTACGTGCAGCTCATCAAGTGGAGTAAAGAAGTGAACAGAGGGAGTGGTTGCGTCAGCGCACCACATCAGAGCACAGCTCGTCTGATCGATTATAACGAGATGTTAAATCTATCATAAACATACTTTTACAGCTGCACACAAGAAGGAAAGAACATGCAACTGTTTTACCAAGCCATGACAATGTAAACATGACAAATAATTACCTTTTTAGACGGCTCCAAATGCTTTCTCCAGCTCATTCACTGCACGCACGAATGGCGCTGCTGGAGCGGTCTTCTGTGATTCATGAAGTGATTAGAGCCATTTTCAGCAGCCAACTTGCAGTGGAAATGATTAATCCCCTACAAAATAATTATTTCATATATGCAGCATCCAGCACAGAGCGCGTGTCAGGCGGTGGAACAAAAGCACGGGCCCAGCTGGGTGGGATCGTCACAAACATGTGTATGCATCAAAGTCGTGCAAGTGTCAGCGCACCTTTACTGTCATCTACAGCAGCAGACACTGAAAGATACAACAGTTATAACATTTTGCAAAGCATTATAGGAAGCGTTAGCTCTTATGGCTGCCTAAAAACCCAACTTACCTTAGCTTAAATGGACTGCATTTATATCGCATTTTTCCATCTGCATCAGCCCAATGCTTAACCACTAGACCATCACCTCTCCTAGCTTAATGTCTTAATTCTCTCTGTAATATCACACAAATTTATCACTCTCACCTGATACAAACAGGGTGACTCTTTGCATCTACTACATAATCCCTCTCTCGCTGCCTGCTTGTTCTTCTCTTTAAGGATTTTCCAGTTGCTGGGGTTCTCAACACTGAGGGACCTGCAAGCCAAATTATGCTCAGGAGAAGTGCACCACATGGCGAAAATGTCGTAGCTGACATTCCCTCACACTGAAAGTATTACACCGCATCTCATCCTCCAGTGGTATCCAAGGTACCACATCCAGGTGTCTCCGTAGGACATTGGGTGGAGTCAAAGTCTCACAACCATACAGTAAGCCTGGAAGCATAAGGGCTCTGAAGACTTGGACCTTCACTCTCCTACAAAAATTAATGTCACAGTAGGTTGCAAAGAAGGTGTACATTTGGAGGAATGCAGTGCTTTGATTCTTTCGTAAGCAGGCTGAAGGTCACTAGACCACAGATGTTGGAGATGCTAACAGCTACTCATTTGAACCAATTTCACTTTATCAGACATTTTACACTCCCTTTTTAGTGTATTTTAATTAGAGCGTTCTCTGAATTTTGTTTACCAGATTCCTTAGATACAAAAACAAACAAAACACTGTATCCAAGCATGTTACTGTAACGAAGTAATACAAAGAGCGTCTTTTGCAATTGTAAGTATGAGCCTCCTGCGACAGACTGGCGTCCTGTCCTGGGTGTACCCGCCTTGCGCTCTATGGCTGCTGGGATAGGCTCCAGCCCCCCGCAACCATTAAATGGACTAAGCGGTAGAAGATGAATGAATGAATGAGTATGAGCCTTTCCTGGAGATAAGTAAAATGTCTGAGTCATACACAGTGTATATAATATCAGTTAGTTTATATAATGATCCTCTGAGGCCATTTGTGCACACAAGGAAAACATGAAGGAAGAGGGAATCAGATTGGACAGTGCACTGCAGGATGTGTAAAAATAAATTCATCCACTGTCATTCTTGGAGAAACAAAGAGCAAGAGCTCTGGAACACTGCCACAGGCTCTGATCTTAAAGTCAGGACTAAAGAGGGCACAAATATCTCAACACTTCTCAAAATCAAACAAAATATCAGTCAGCCAACTTGCGTAGCGGCAACAGCAGCATATAGTTTGAGTCTGATCATCATCTCTTCCCTCTGATGCTTGACTTAAATATGAGGGAGTGACGATTAGAGACACACACACACACACACACACACACACGCACACACACGCACACACACACACACACACACACACACACACACACACACACACACACACACACACACACACACACACACACACACACACGTTCTCCCCCTGATGGGAGCCACAGGTGGATGCTGGGGTGGGGGTGGGGGAGTGGGGGGCAGTGCCTAGCAGCAGCACTGATGTGGGAGCAGCGTTGACAGGCAGAGGGGGATCTGGGAAATTGCTACTTCTTAAATAGCCCACCCGACACAGAGGGAGGATTTAGAGGATCACATGACCAATGTGTTTTAGGAGGAGATAAGTGGTAATTATGTGAATGAGGCATGTAGCATGTAGTTCAAGTTGTCTGTCAGAATGAGCTCACGCTTTATTTTTAAAAATGCAAAAACAAATTAAATAAATAAATAATAATTAAAAACAAAAGTGATACTCCCTCTGGAAGGACAAAAAAATAAACATTTTGGCTTTCTACCCAACCTGCAAAATGTAATTTGTTGAAAAATATTTAAAAAGTTTGAATCTGTATCCAACCATCATTCATTGTTGGAATCCGGTAAAAAAAAAAAAAAAAAAAAAGACTACAGCTACTCGATTGTTGGAACAAAAATATATTTGGTGATTTTCTTTCACCAAAACATCAAATCTGGGCTTGCATCTCAGATGTACCTTCTGGCAAATTGTAGTTGAACTTTCAGGTCTTCTTAATAAAATCCTCCTCTGTACTGCTTCATCATGAAGCTGTATAACTGGGGATACAAAATGCAAAACATGCACTGTGCACATTTTCTCCAATCACAGCCACAGAAGCCTATAACTTCTTCTGGGTTGTCTGGGTGTCTTGGTGACTTTCCTCACTCTTCTTCTTGCACAGTGATTCAGTTTTTGAGAACTGCCTACTCCACACAAATTTACCATAGAGTACTATACTGTGTATATTTCTTCTTAACTGATGTAAATAAAGTCCAAGACATATTCAGTAACTTGGAAATGTTCATGTATCCATCCCTTAACTTATCTGAAGAAAACTGACAATAAAACGGATTATTTACAGGTATTATAACCAAAGCGTTCCATTACGTATGCAACCCACCATCTTGGTGTTTATATTTTGAATAAATTTATATCATGCTGTAGAGATTTGCTTTGAGTTTGAGTTTAAGTAAGATCATTTTAGAAATTTTTAGTATTTTTGTATTTGCATTTTTGCAATTTTTGTATTTGAAATGACATAAACAAATTGAAATGTGTGAAATACCAAGTGTTCCAATACTTTTGGAGGGCACTGTAGCTGAGATAAAATGGCTTGCTGTGCTGTTATTTGTACCAATAGACCATGTAAGACATCTGTGATCCAGTATTTCCTTTGAGTGAAATTTTGGTATTGTATGTTAGCAGCGTTAGCACTAATTAGCAGGTATTGATAGCTTGATGGCAATATGTTGGTCATAGTTTTTAAAACCAGCACCCAAGCCACCTGCTATTCTCAAGGTCGGTCAAACGGCCATTTAACCTCGAGGGGTGTTTTTTTTTTCGGTGAAAACATCGCCAAACTCAATACAATTACATGTAATTTGGTCACTTTTCAAAGGGGTCAGACTCGTCAATAAAGTCAACTTAATGTACAATGGTTCATTTCAGGTCAGCTTGTTGTATAAATCTCATCGTTCCAGGCATTGAGAGCTGTCAGCTGGCCGTTAGAAGCAAGTTAGAGACAGTATAAAAAACTTGCTGATTTCAACAGAACAGCTTACAGCCTGAGCGTGTTTTCACCGAACGGCCAGTCACAGAAGCACAAATTCTCGCCTTCAAATTGGCCACTTTGCCGAAGTGACATAGCGCCGACCTCGAGAATAAGAACCACCACCCAGACTGTAAAACAAAAATAATAAAAAAATGAATTACAAAAAAATGCATTTATCAAACAATCGAACAAAGGCTAGCCTGATAGCCAGAATTATCTTAGTAACTTGATATAGTTGGGTGTGTTAGGGTTTCAACTCAAGCTCCACCTCTTTACCCATTTAAGGATGGTCTAAAGAGAGGGCAATGGCAGTCATAAATTTTCTGAGGAGCACAGGGTGTTACAATAAAGTGTAGGGCAGATAAGGCATTGTGTTTTCTAGGTGCACATTCTGACAAGTGGGGGGCAGCAATGCACTAGCTGTGCCTAGTCTGCCGGAAATAAAAAGAAGAAGAAGATTTAAGGATGGCGGGGAATTAGGTGGAGTCGTGCACTGCTGAGATGGTGACATCTAGATCTGCCCCCCAGTTGCACTTCAGACCTGCTCTTCAGAAAACAAACAGATCAGGTGCTCGCTATCTGACATCACATCTCCTCTGTTCTAGCTGTCATTTTAAATTAACACTCTGCTCTCACATGAACCTGCTTTTGTTTGATTCTAACTTATAAAGGCCTATATTTCATTCTGAGACAGCAGTCTGAAGACCAGGACGAAGGCTCCACAGTGGAGACTGATCCTTCCTCTTAATCCATGCTCACTCAGCCATGGTATTTTTAGATTATGGTCGCCCAAGTGCTCAGGTTTCCACCAAAGGCAGCCCCCATGCTGTAAATAATACAACCGCTTCTGTTTCCACCTCACACACACTCGTCAAAACAACTGGTAAGTGTACTAAAGTCACAATCTGACACTGTGTGTTCTAGATGGGCTAAATGACATTCTGTGTGCACATAATTGAAATATGCTCAAGGCTGCAGATTATTGTGGATTCTTTGGTATCAGCCTAATTACTTGTCTGCAATTGGACGTGTGTGTTGTTCTTGCAAACTCATGTAGCGTGTTCTGCAAATATTTGCAGCCCTGTCAACTCCCTGCAAAAAACAACAAAAAAATGATGCCAATCTCACCTTTTCCTGCTTCAAGCTCCAGTTCGACCTGCGAACATCTGTCTGTTGCAGCTTCATGAGCTGTTCTGAGTGTAAATTCTAACACCTGTTCATCCAGAGGTAGAACGATACAGATACCAATCTGATACAGTTTTCCTTCTCATCTGCCTGAATGTACTTTGCTAACGTAGCCAGCTAACAAAACATCAACTCAAACTACTGGGAATCGCACGTAATGTGGTGTAATCCACACTAACTGGATACAATCATATCTAATTGGATATAAAATAGTAGATCAGAATAAGAAGTATGTTTATATATGAATTTTTTGCTACATTTTTTTTGTTAATAGGGCCTAATGTTCTCAGTTTTGAGATTGGAAGGAAAAATGGGGCCAAAAATTGGTAATGGACTGTTGTTGTTGTTGTCCATTCGGCTGCTCTCGCTTTGTTCAGGGGCGCCACAGCGCGTACAGCCAGATCTGCATTGGTTTTTGGCACAAGTTTTACACCGGATGCCCTTCCTGATGCAACTCCAGTTTTTTACCTGGAGAAACACACACAGCTGCTGGTGTTCTGAAGAGGTCTTCCATCCAAGTACTAACCAGATCCTGCACTGCTTAGCTTCTGAGATCTGACAGGATCAGGCTGACACAGAGCAGACCGACAAAAATTAGAAATGGATGACAGCTCTGATATGTGCAATAGAAGACTGGGATCACATTTTGTTTTATTTTTAATTTTCGATATCAAAACCAGTAATGTTGGCCAATATCGGACTAGTTGCGCAACCCAGACTCATGGCAGTTTGTGGCGGCATTATGAAAAGTACATTAATCTATGGATTTGTGACGGGGCACAAAAATGAGGTGCTTTTCATGATGGGGGCATGAAATGTGGGGTGACGGGGGGTTCTGGGGGGAGTTATGGTTATGGTTAGGGGAGGGTAGACACTTATGCTATGGTTATGGTTAGAGTTAGGAGAAGGGGAGGATTATAAATAGCAAAGTAAAAATACTGTGTCACAAAAATTGGGCGCTTTTCGTGACGGGGGCACAAAATATAAAAAACGTGAGACTGAGCTGAGTTGCTCATTAGTGGCATCAGTTGTGTTTGTTTGTTTGTCTTTTAGCAGGTTTACTCAAAAACTACTGAAGTGATTTTCTTGAAGCTTGGTGGAAGGAACGGGGGGGTAATCAACCATGGAGGAAACCATTAACCTCTGAAGCAGATCCAATTAAGAGGGAGGATCCAGATTTTAATTTTATTTTTTTAAATGCACAATCTTACGATTTAAAGAAAGTGAATTTTTTTTTATTTCGGATCCACATTCTTAATTGAATCCACCCCAAAAGTAAATGATTTCCTCCTAATACAGTCCGTCCTTGCACACATAACCTATGAGGTTTCTGTGAAGGCTCTCAGTTGTCCAGGTGGTTTCCATAGTAGAGAAGCTTGAATCTTCGACTGGACTGGGTTGCTTGATGCGAGGACGTTTCACTTCAAATCACAGAAGCTTCCTCAGCTAAAATTCTTGCTCTGGTAGTCTGACTTCTGTCTTGACTCTTGTAGAGAAGAATGAGTCAAGACAAGAGTCAAGACAGAAGTCAGACTACCAGAGCAAGAATTTTAGCTGAGGAAGCTTCTGTGATTTGAAGCGAAACGTCCTCGCGTCAGGCAACCCAGTCCAGTTGAAGATTCAAGCTTCTCTACAACCTACGTATGAGGTTGGCTGATTTATTGGGGACACAATTACACCATCACTCCCCAACCCCACTATGCAAACTTTAGTTTTAATGCTAAACACCAAGTACTGCATGAACAATGAAATGTCATTTTTGAGTGGGCTGACTGAATAGTAGCTGTTGCACAACATTGTTTTAAGTCAGATAAAACGATGCTTTTGATATTTGATGTAGTTTGTTTCATTACACACTGCAGTACCCCTGATACAGCCGAGTCCGGCCTTGCTTGAGGTTACAAGTGGGTTGCAGAGCGCGTACGACAGGCAGCGTGGGTGTCAGAAACATTAGCGCTTCCCACACAGTTTGTTCTCACTTCATGTTTTCCACGAACAAACAACTGAGGACAATTGATTTGTCAGTGCTTTAAACGGTTGAGTGCTTTATTCCTGCATGAGGAAAACATTTTATCTTTGAAAGCACCATCCGTTATGTTTACCAGATTATTATGCAGAACTACAAGATATGGAGTGTGAAGAAGCTGTAATTTGTCAGTCCATGTGTGAAAAACAAAAATATAATTAATTAATAATGATAATAATACTTTTGTGTAACCAAAGTTGCCTATGGAGGCAAGAATGAGCTCAATTTGAATGGAAAATATGTCAGTGCAAGTGCATAAAGACTAACCTCCACCATTGAGCATTATTCTGATTAAGAATAAGATTAAGAAGAAAATAAATCAATCTGATTATGCAACAACCTGATAAGATAAGTAGCAATCAGAGCAATCAATCAAACATTTTACGTGGGACAATTATGAATTTAATCGTCACATTACTGATTCAGAATGCAAACACCTCCATGGGCTAATCAGCTAATTCATGTTCTGTGAAGTGTCCGAGAGACAGATACGCTGATTACATTCATTTTTGTCCCAAGTGTTAAAATGATCCACATCTACAAATAGAGCCATTATGTAATATGCGCTCTGACTTGGAGAATTTAAGTGCTGTGATTAAGTCAGTGTTTGTTAAGTCAGTATTATTACTGCCTTATTATTATTATGTTTTCGCCCCTGTTTGTTTGTTTATTTGTGAACAGCCTGTAACCCACAATTTTTCATATATAATTATCAAATTTTTACAGAGGATTCATATCCTGATAGGCAAGAAAGATTTCAATTTTCAAGGTCAAAGGTCAAAGGTCAAAGTCAGGAAAAATCCTGGAAAAATCCCAATCTTTTAACATTGAATGCATTTTCAAAAATTCATAAGTCTGTAAAACACAAATTTCTTTCATATCTGGGGGCATTATGTAGGACAGTATGCTTTATCGATTGACAGAGTTTGATCCAGATCTGATCCAGATGACAGATTTTGTGGCCATTTAAGTTTAATACTGAAAACCCCATTTAATGTATATTTTACATTACATCTTAATCAAATGTGCCCCAATCACTCTCATATTTGAAAGCGAGGTGCAGACTGGCACTCACTATCACCTGGCAAAGTTTGATCCGGATTGTGGATTTGAAACCAAGTCCCAAAAAGCAATGACAAATTGTGCAAAGCAGAGAACCAATGTTCTGTCAAAATTATCTGAAAAAGAATTCAGAAACCTGGAAAAAAAAACCTGACAACATGACAAAAATACTTCAGTTCAAGCGCATGAACTAAATACATCATCCTGACATTTGATCACACCTATTTTAGCTTATGAAAAGCCACTTCTAACAGGAATATGACTATGACCTTGAAAACTTTTTCCAAGGTATTTACCTTGGAAAAAAGTTCCAATTTTGGAAAAAAGTTCCACAAACATTTGTGGAACTGGAAACTAGTGTTGGAGGTTTGCGCTCTATGAGTGTGGTGCTCTACTTTCAACTTTATTCACCTCGAAAAATACAGATCAGTACACGTGTGTTTACTATGTGCCTGCTAATTTGTATGTTTAGTGGTGTGTGAATGTACAGTGTATGTGCAGGTGCACACAGCTGACAAGCATTAAAAAATAGCTTTTACAGGTTTTTAGATGTAAGCATCTCTCTTTTATAAAACAATATGACCCATATCTACGATATGATTCAGAAACAATGTTTTTTATTGTGGAACAATTCTATACGATTCATTTTGGTGCAATATAATGCAATTTCATGCAATGCTTTGTTTAATCTAGACATTCACGTTCCATGATAAATTAGAATAAGTGAAAAGTGTCATTGCTTACCTTTATTAAATATGTATATTGTGAAAACCTGTTTCCTTCTTCAGGTTTTTACTAGTGTTTGCAGCACTGCCTTTGTTCACCATTTTTTGTTCAATACTGGGGGGCAGCACCACATATTGTAGTAGAAAGTGCAAAAACTCAGAAGAAGAACTTTCTCCTTCTGAGCCGGTATGAAAATATTAAACTGCGAAATGTTGTTCTGGTTGCATGGAAAATAGGTGTGGTTAGTCCAATTTAAGCACAGCTACAGATAAGCACAGCTACAGGCCAATTAATATCTTACCTGTACTTTCAACAATAATAGAAAAATGGATTGTGAAATTATTATCTGAACATTTAAGTAACTGTCATAATCCACTGCACCCCATGCAGTTTGGATTTCGCCCCATCACTCAACAGAGAGCGTACTCAGTTTGTTTCTCGAAAAAACAAAGTGCTTCCTGGACAAGAGCAGTTGTGTGAGCACTGTATTCCTGGACCTAAAAAAGGCTTTTGACACCGTTGACCACAGAATACTCTTAACCAAACTAGCTCATTTTAATTTTTCAGAAAAAGACATAAACTGGATGAGATTATATCTCAACAACTGAATGCAGTATGTTGTGGTCAATGGTGTCAAATCACCCTATAGGCACTGCTCTGTAGGAGTCCCACAGGGTTCTATTCTCGGGCCAGTTCTTTTCTGCTTTCATATAAATGATTTCCCAGATTCATGCAAAAACACCCATATACAAATGTATGCAGATGATGCAGTGATATACACTCCAGCAAAAAATATACAAGAAGCTGGTCACATTCTCACATATGAAATAGCCAAAGTCCAAGATTGGCTCTCAAAATCATGTCTCCTTTTAAATACAGACTGTTTGTATGATATTCTCATACAAAATCAAAAAATTGTGAATTCATGTGTATTTCTCGGAGATGATGAGCTCCAAATAGTACATGAGTTCAAGTACCTTGGCGTGGTTCTTGATACAGCTCTCACTTTTAAGTCATGTCAAGCAAATTTCTAAAATTGTTAAATTTAGCCTACATAATTTCAAATACATTCGATCATCAATGTCACTTGAGGCAGCCAAGATGTTTTTGCATGCTGTGGTATTTTCACATATAGAGTACTGTTTTACAACCTGGTCTCTCACAAACGAAGTCACATTCAGACAAATTGAATCATTATATAAAAAACCATTAAAAATATTTGCCAGAAAACTTATTTCATACCACCACTGTCATATTCTGGAGACTCACAACCTTCTGAGTTTTGATCATTTTAAATACTTTAAATATGCTTGTACTATATACAAAATACTTTATGGACTTGCACCACCACCGTTAAAGGAATTTATAAAACTAATATTTACTTCTGGCAGAGGAGATCATGAAGTGCCCTACAGGCAGACCATCTTTGGGCAGTCTATTTTTTCGGTCAGAGGCTGTAACATCTGGAACAACATCTGACTCTATATAAGAGAATGTCTCATGTTTGTCATTTTTAAGACTCAACTAAAAAACTAGCTGAAATCAAACCAACATTGTCCTCATTAGATACAGATTTGTACTGTGGATTAGGATCATGTGACCTGCTGCATTTTTATAAATACGTGTTGTTTTTGTAGACAATAACATGTTTTCATCATGCCATATTATGTGTGTAGTCTTTTATATTTTTGTGCATTTATGAATTTTTAATTAATTGTTGTTAATTGTTTAATTTATAGTTGTTTGGATTATGCACCTTGCCAATGGACAACCGCTGGAAACTAGCTCTCAAACTAATACTGCCACATGACAGAAATGTTCATTAATGTGTACTGTCCCTGTGGAAAAAACTAATAAATAAATAAATAATAAAGATCAAACTGGTGTATTTTTCCATTATACTGTCCATCATTATTGAAAATGCTGATAGTGCGACTGTCACGCTGACATGTGAACGTTTCCAAAGTTTGAAGACGCAAAAGCAGCAGAGAAACAAGATTAATTAAACTTATTTATAATGTTAAAATTGATCAATTGATTCATAGTACACTTCAATCAACTCAGCGGCCCGTATGTTGATGTAGTACTTTAAAATCATACTGTTTAAGGGTGATTCTTAGACTACGGGCACTTATTATGTCCTTTGATCATATTGTATGAAAAACAGAAAAAAGGGAAAAATTCACACTTTTATAGTTATCTTTACAATGAAAGTGTTAAGAAATTTGTTCTAGTAGTCTATGATGACTTTTTCACATTTTCTCAGCATCATTATATGCAAATATTGCCGTTTTGTGCTTGTCCCAGACCCAGACTTTTGATCTTCAATGATAAAAATGAATGGTAAAGAAACGTTTTTTCTAATGTTTTAAAATATCTCTGAATAAAATATCAGTAAAATAATCAAAACATAATTGGGGTATTCAATGTCATACAACTGTTGTGATTTTTTTTTAAACAAAATGTAGTTGTCCCACACTATTGCTGTAATTTCCACCACAACACTGTAATGTCCCTAAATAGTTTGTATGAAAGATTGTTTGGGTAGTTTCTATGGAGATAAACAGTGACATCAGAGCACATGTATATAGCGCCAAATCACAACAAACAGCTGCCCCAAGGCGCTTTATATTGTAAGGCAATGTTGTGGTGGAAATTACATTTACAAGGCCAATAGTGCCCGTAGTTAAAGAATCACTCTTAAATGTTACTGTGTACTGCCCTGCTGGTTTTGTAATTGATGTGTTGTTCAAAGAGATGGAGCAGCTACATTCACTGAGGAAATCTAATGAAAGGAAACTGATATTACCTCATTGTGATATTTAATGCCAAAAGCCCCAGTCAGCAGCATCATCTCCAAAAAAGAAGGCTGTGGTTTCCAGCTGTGTACAGGCTTTTTGTTTTAAAGTATTTTTTGTCACTAAAGCCCAAACTAATGCATATGTCTTCATTCACATTCATCACTGTCCACACATGCAATCTATCCAACACGTGCAGATTGCTCTAACAGCTGCTCTTCAGGACCCGTAATGGAATTACGGGAAAAACTCCATATAAAACAACAATTTTTCAGCAAACTTTAGTTACGCTGAATGAATGCAGCCTTATAAATACAATTACACAAGCACATGTAGATTGAGTCAATTGGTGAATGCACACGACGATCCTGATCGGTCTCTCCGTCACTTTCAGTGTCTGAGTAGGAGTGCCAGTACATGCTAAAACATTTTTACTAACCCACCGTGTAACCAGGCAACTGGACAATAACATGCAAAATGAGCACAGTAGGAAGGATTTTTGCTTCCTGTTGTGCTGTTCACACGCTGCACTGCACAAGATCGGTTTTAATCATAAACTAGCGTCTGATTGTTAAAATATAGTGCTCATAACTCACACTATTTAATTTGTTTACAGTCTGTCAAAAATAAAAAAGGCAGATTGTGCAAGAAACAATTTTGTCCCCAAACTGAAAAACATGAATAGAGAGGCTGAATGGGGCACTGCAGGCACAGCAAATATTCTGTATTATCCAAAGAGCTTAAAGACAAAAATGCCAGTTAATCTAGCTTTCAGGCCCTAAAGTAATCATCAACAACATGAATAAATAAACAGGTAACGCTATAGCCAGAGGCTCAAATCACCACAGCGACTTTATTCACATACTGTACAGAAGTTATAATAAAACATTTTATATAACGGCTGAGTGGATCCTTGTCATGTGATTGGTGGGTTGTATGTCACGTGACATGGATTATTCGTACCATTTGCCATTGTGTTTCATTAAGTGTGCAATAGTTCTTTTTTAGCGTGCAATTTTGTTGCAATATGAAATGTGCTATTGCATGCTCAGACCACCGCGCGTCTACACTACCGAGCCCGGCATTTAGCTAAACATAGCGGAGTTTGTTTTGCTGGCAGACTACGATTTGAAGGAGCTAATTGATGCTGCTAATTCTTCTAACACAAAAAAACCCCAATCCACTATGCTGTATGCCGTCTGGAAGCATGAAAAGCTGGACAAATTTCTGACCTGATTTTTCGCTGGACTGAGGAACTGCACAAAGCCTTTTTTTTTTCTTTTTTTTTTTTTTTGGTGAAGTACACAAAGTCAGTGCACGGCATCACGGACTACTTTGTCGCTATTTTGGACTCCAATTTAAAGTTTGTGTTGGACCAGTGGAACACCAAAATGTAAGTCCCTTTTCTGTTGTTTATGAATTAGTAAAATATCAAATGACAAGGATCTATTTTAGCCGTTATATAAAACAAATAATGAATGTTTGTACATTCTTTCAATGGAATGAATATTTTATATTTCAATATTTCTCATGAAATATTCATTCCATTCAACTCATAAACATTAATTATTAATTAATATCTGATGAAATTACAATTTAAATTTGCTCAAATGAACTGGAGGCTGTAAAACGCTCACTGCTCTGCTGCGCAAGTTGTTTGCATTTATTATACTGTACATCAGTGGCAGTAAATCTTTTCTGATGAAGTACTCTAAATGAACAAACTGGCCAACCTCTGTGTACATGTGTCTGTTATTCATGGACAGCTGCATCACACAGTGTGATGCTTTATCAAAATCCATAAAATAATAGGAGCAGAGGGTCACCCCTTTGAGCCTGGTCTGCTTGAGGTTTCTTCCTCAAATCATCAGAGGGAGTTCTTCCTGTCACTGTCACCTGTGTGCTTGCGCTAGCGGTTGGTAAGATTAGACCTTATTTGCGTGAAGTGCCTTGAGGCAGCTTTGTTGTGATTTGACGCTATATAAATGAAATAAACTGAAACTGAATTAAATTGAATTGAGTTGCACTTGCAATTTCAATTATCATACGTTGCATCTATTAAACATAAAATTCTAATTATCTCTCCTTGAAGACATCAGCCTGGAAGACTTTTCTTTCATGCACATCTTCGCACAGTGTGTTATCACTGAGTGAATTTTCAGTGAAATCCACAAACCTATGAAGTCAGCATCATATGATGCATTAATTTAACATAACATTCTGCTTCTGTTCTCTTGAAGACGTCGCACTGGAATTACTTTACTTCATGCACGTCTTCATATGGCGTGCTACAACTGAGTAAAGATGGAGTTATGTTCACAAAATTCATGGACAGATGGAGGAACGGACAAATACGGTGATTCCTATGTAGCCACACCCCTTTTTTTGATATAAAATATGGTATTTTATGTCATTTTATCATCTACATGTAAACCTACTGTTATCTGGAAGTGTGGCCTCACCTGTTTTTGGTCATAGTACAACAAAGAATTATGCATTATATAATTTAGTCTGCCAAATCTGCATCCATTTCTGGATCCAGATCAAAGTATACATGTTCACACTCGTCTGATTTTCATTCATACTGGTTTATGGCGACAGGAGAAATGGACTAAAATAGCATTATGAAAAGCTTCAAACTGATCCAGGAGCCACTTCAGGCTCGAGATCATTCCCAGTATTGAATCAGCTCTTCCATTGACTTAATTCTACCCCTCAATCCAATTTCATAGAAATACATCTAGAAATTTTATACTTAACCTGACCACAGAACATCAGACAGACAGTTACATAACACGGCACATAATATGGCTCCTCCTTAGATCTCAAAGAGCATCGGTTATTTTCACACATCAGCACAGTGAAGCAAGAGAAACCATTTTGTGTCTCCATCTGATGGGACATTTCACGCCGCTGTAATGCATTTTTTAACCTTTTATAATGTTTAGTTGCATTAGGCATTCCTGAGATAGGATTTAGAGTTTCCACACATTGGCCTCAGAGTGGAGTCAGTGCAGGGGGGGGGGGGGGGGAGCAAGTGCACTTTACGGAAGAAATGTGATTTCTGTTTCTTAGCTTGTGGTGCACTCTGTCAACTGGCATTTGCTTATCTGCGAGGCGCCTGCCCTTTTTAAATGTGTACATTCACTTGTGGGTGATTCTTTAACTACGGGCACTATTGGTCTTGTAAATGTAATTTCCACCACACCATTGCCTTACAATAAAGCGCCTTGGGGCAACTGTTTGTTGTGATTTGTCGCTATATACATGTGCTCTGATGTCACTATTTATCTCCATAGAAACTACCCAAACAATCTTTCATACAAACTGTTTAAAGGGACATTACAGTGTTGTGGTGGAAATTACGGCAATAGTGTGGGACAACTACATTTTGTTTAAAAAAATCACAACAGTTGTATGACACTGAATACCCCAATTATGTTTTGATTAGTTTACTGATATTTTATTCAGAGATATTTTAAAACATTAGAAAAAATGTTTCTTTACCATTCATTTTTATCATTGAAGATCAAAAGTCTGGGTGTGGGACAACCACAAAAAGGCAATATTTGCATATAATGATGCTGAAAAAAGGTGAAAAAGTCATCATAGACTACTAGAACAAATTTCTTAACACACTTTCATTGTAAAGATAACTATTAAAGTGTGAAATTTCCCCGTTTTTCTGTTTTTCATACAATATGATCAAAGGACATAAGTGCCCATAGTCTAAGAATCACCCTTGTATGCATGTGTGTTAGCACAAATACACAGGCAGGCTGAGGCGACCACGCTGAGCACGCTCACACCCCCAGGGGACAAATGAGGGCAAAGGTCTTCACCATAAGGAGCAACACACAGTCCTTATGCATTTACAATACGTGCACGGAGAAGAAAATAGATGGCATCTTGTGCAGCTCCAGGGAGATCAACTCTGAAATTCTATTTGCCCCACGAACGCAGTTTGACTTAGATTTTCAACTAGAACAGCAACTATTGATTATTTTCATACTTGATAAATCAAACGATTATTTCCTCAATTAATCGATTAGCTGTTTGGGCCATAAAATGTCAGAAAATGTAGAAAAATAATGATCAGTGTTTTCCAGAGCCCAGGATGATGGATGCTCTTGTTTTGTCCACAACCCAGAGATATCCTGTTTGCTGGCAGGAAGGGGTAAAGATACAAGTAAAATAAACCAGAAAGTAGAAGGTACTGAGAGAGCACATACCTGCGATATGGTCACATATAGCTTCGAACGTCTTCTGGATCCTGGGATCCAACATATGTTCCAGATCAAATTCAAAACAAAATCCTTCATTTTCTCGGACATTATTCATCTGCTCACCAAATTCCATTAACATCCTCACACAAAATTTTGAGTTAAATGTTGCTGTGCACCAAATATTTGTTTGGATCTCAACTCGAGAACACTGGATCACCTTCAAAACTGAATCACTAATTTCAAGGAAGATTATCTACCTGCTCACCAAATTCAATTCACATCTGTTCCTTACTTTTTGAGTTATCCTGCATGCAGAATAAATTGCAAATGCTGTCACCAGCATTTGTCATTTATTCTGCAAAATTACCTCCTTGGCGGAGGTAAATATTCACATTTAAGAAGCTGAAATCAGACAATTTGGATAAAAAAGATGACTCAAAATTAGTTGTGTAATAATATTCCATTAATTGTTGCAGCTCTAATTTGAAGATAACCTATGTCTTCTCTATTTCTAACTCTTCTTTGTTCTAATTCCGTTTTAAATCATGGATACTAAATGTTAATATGTACAACTGAATTCTTGATCTAATCAAAAGTTCAGTAGTTCCAGCCTGGCTTTTTTTAAAACACGCACATAATGTTAACCCAGTCCTTTACTACAGGGTCACTAAAGAATTACACAGGTGTCAAAATTTAAAAATGCTCCAATCATTATTTATCTGATCATAATGATTCCAAAAAGGTATAGTTTGGACTATCTATGACTGAATGGTCTGGAGTTATGGGGTTAAAACGGCAAAAAATGGTGACAAAGATCAGTTTCAGTTTGTACAGGGGTAAAAAGTTAAAGCTAGAGTTGGTAGTCCTGGGGAGCTAACAAGAGAGCTAGGAAGATTTGAAAGTAGCACCTCCTCTAGGTTCCACCCCCTCCCCCCTCCCCCATCAGTGCTCCGTCCAATGCATCTGACTGTGGGACTCAGTGGGGCAGAGGAGAGCCGACGAAAGGCCCCCTGACGCAGTAGCACGCATGTCGTGATGATGCACATCATGTTGGCAATTAGATCGCGCCACATAGCACGACATTTATGCATAAAAGATTTTTTGAACATTTCAGCTCGTCAAGTGGAGTAAAGAAGTGAACAGAGTGAGTGGTGACGCCAGCGGATCGCATCAGACTGCAGCTCGTCTGAATGATTATAACATGAAGTTAAATCTGTTACTTTAACAGCTGCAGACAAGAAGGAAAGAACATGCAACTGTTTTACCAAGCCATGACAATGTAAACATGACAAATAATTACCTTTTTAGATGGCTCAAAATGCTTTCTGCAGCTTGTTGGGCGCACATGAAAGGCTGAAGCTGGAGGACTCCTCTGTGTTTTCAATGGCCAATTTGCAGAGAAAGTGATTAATCCAACATGGCACAATCCGATGGAAGTGGTAGTTTCGGCTGTATTCCCTCCCTCCTTAAAACACGCACATAATGTTAACCCAGTCCTTTCAAACAGGAATTAAAGAATCATAAAAAAAAAAAAAAAAAAAAAAAAAAATCCATTTTCCACATGCTTTCCTGTGCTCAGAGATAAATATATAATAAAAAAAAATAAATGCTGCCAAATAAATCAGCATTCAGCCAATCGGGGTTTCAGCACATAACAACAAGAAGTCAAACTATTCTGGCACCAAATACAGTTTATTCCCTTCATACAGGCATCATTTGTATTAACACACAGTGGAGCAAATCTGCACTGTAGCAAAAGATTTATAGAAATTACCAAGCTGCCTCAGGAGACAATTAAAAATGCTTACATCACCAGACATCTGACAACTGCTAACGGAGGAGGTGAAGATGAGGAGGGAAAGGAAAAATGAAAATAAGAGGTATTTTCTAACAGGTTAATTGCTGCCTTCAAGGGAGCTTTACTCACACCGATAAGGATGATGCTTCTTTTTTTTTTAAAGGAAGGGTAAGTCGATAATGATGGTGTGTTGACCTCTGCATTAAGAAACGCGGCTAGTCTGATCGTAACAGTGGGGAGGCCGTTAGAATCTCTTAAAACGCAAATACAGTGCAAGAAGCTAAACCACGTGTGCTCTTTGATTTGTGCATACACAGCTGGGATACTGACCGCAAATATTCAACAATTACCAAACGACTGCGGTAAAACAGTGAGAAGAAAATGCAGTGGGGCGGCACAGCAAAACAACTGTTCATTTTGTGATAAAACCATGAAATTTGGCACACCTGGAGCTGACCTCTAATGAGCTACAGGGGTCACTAAAGAATTACACAGGTGTCAAAATTTAAAAATGCTCCAATCATTATTTATCTGATCATAATGATTCCAAAAAGGTATAGTTTGGACTATCTATGACTGAATGGTCTGGAGTTATGGGGTTAAAACGGCAAAAAATGGTGACAAAGATCAGTTTCAGTTTGTACAGGGGTAAAAAGTTAAAGCTAGAGTTGGTAGTCCTGGGGAGCTAACAAGAGAGCTAGGAAGATTTGAAAGTAGCACCTCCTCTAGGTTCCACCCCCTCCCCCCTCCCCCATCAGTGCTCCGTCCAAAGCATCTGACTGTGGGACTCAGTGGGGCAGAGGAGAGCCGACGAAAGGCCCCCTGACGCAGTAGCACGCATGTCGTGATGATGCACATCATGTTGGCAATTAGATCGCACCACATAGCACGACATTTATGCATAAAAGATTTTTTGAACATTTCAGCTCGTCAAGTGGAGTAAAGAAGTGAACAGAGTGAGTGGTGACGCCAGCGGATCGCATCAGACTGCAGCTCGTCTGAACGATTATAACATGAAGTTAAATCTGTTACTTTAACAGCTGCAGACAAGAAGGAAAGAACATGCAACTGTTTTACCAAGCCATGACAATGTAAACATGACAAATAATTACCTTTTTAGATGGCTCAAAATGCTTTCTGCAGCTTGTTGGGCGCATATGAAAGGCTGAAGCTGGAGGACTCCTCTGTGTTTTCAATGGCCAATTTGCAGAGAAAGTGATTAATCCAACATGGCACAATCCGATGGAAGTGGTAGTTTCGGCTGTATTCCCTCTGCCATTGTACCGAAGTGAACTTTTTCGGTGAAATGAGATGAGTGTGCACGGGTGGAGGAGGGAGGGACAGAGGGGGGCATTGAGCCTGGTGATGTGAGCAGGAAGAACTAGACATGAAGGCATCTGATTGTTTTTTTGAGAGCGGACCGCGGGGTTTATATTGGTCGGAGTTTTATCGATCCTGCAGCTGCTACAGACGTCTGATTTTATTTTGTTCCTTTTTCTGAATACATAATGTATTGACTACTGTTAGGATAGACAGACCATTTCACCCAATATAACAAAAAGTATTTCTGAACAGAGTTACCAACCTTAGCTTTAAAGCTGCTCCAATTTTGGTAAAAAGTGATGGAAATTATTGGTTGAAATAAAAGGATTAATAAATGGAATATTTTTGACTATGTTAAATGTTTGGTCTCCAAAGTAAAGATGAAACAAGGTCGACGTCCATTGAATTCTATGACGTATGACATATGTTACCCCATAACATGATAACTAAGCATGACAGAAGGTGCAAACTATCCCTTTTTTAAAATGCTATTAACTCAACCAATAATTTGCATCATTACCTCATCTTTTGACCCCTGTGCAAACTGAACCTTACCTTTGTCACCATTTTGCTGTTTTTACCCCATAACTCTGTGGAATTAAGTCATAGATAGTCAAAACTATACCTTTTTGGAATCATTATGATCAGATAAATAATGTGGTATAGTTTTCAACATGATTAGATCATTTTAAAAGTTTGACTCCTGTGTAATTCTTTATTGACTCCTGTAGCCTATTAGAGGTCAGCTCCAGGATGGCTCCATATCTGAAAATAAACATTAGTTAATTCAGAATATGTGTGCCAAATTCCATGCTTTTATCACAGAATGAACAATTTTTATGGAAATTTTAGCTAAGCTGTACCACTACTGTGGAATGGTGTTTGCGTGGTGTGTTTTGGGGATAAAATGTGTAGTATTTTAGATTTCTAGGACGTTTACACGTACAGCAGCCTTTGATGCATTATGCAGGAATCTCCTGTTTTCATGCTCACCCAGCAACAAATACAAGCTTACATCAGCAGAAATGTAAAGAAGGTCAGCAGTGAAAACTCAGATCAGGAGTAACCAAAGGTTTTCCCCCATCAGATGAAAATGGAGATGTGGCGTGATACGTATCTGACGCTGTGTTAATCTTTAATACGCAATACTGAAAGGGCATGATTGGTAGGCATGGTGGATAAGTGGTTAGTGTACTTGGTTTCAGTGCAGAAGGTTCCTGGTTCAAACCCCACCCCTGCCACTTTTCTCCGTGTAATGTGGAGTTGTGTCAGGAAGGGGATCCGGTGTATAACTTGTGCCAAATCAACGTGGAGATCCCGGGTGAAAACAAGGGAGCAGCAAAAGGGTCTTGCTTTTACTGAAGGATATGATTAATAACTTTCATTAGGAATTTACTGGATCAGTTATTTGGACAAACTGAAAAAATATGTCCAAGGTAATATTTCAGTTAGCCGTTTTCCACCCAAATAATGTGAATTTAGTTGCATTAAATCCAGAATGCAACACGTCTTGTCTGATCAGCTCGGAGAATGTTGACATTTGATGATTTTGTTATTAATTATTATTATTATTAGCTGATGAAATATTTACCCAACTAATCTGTGCAGGACAGCAATAATAAAATCCAGCTTCACCTCTACACTGACATACGTATAAAACAAAAAGAGCATACTTTTGCTCATCTGTGTGCCAATGGATGTGTGGGGCTTACAATGAGTTGTGATCAGGTGCAGTGCTGATGCATTATCTTCAGTCAGCAGAACACAACTGCACCACAGACCAACAAAAACCTGGTCTGAAGTGAAGCTCAATATTTTCTGCTATTTACAAGGTGCAATATTCAGATATTATTTGGTGTTTTATGATGTGAACACGGCTATAGCATTATTGCTCATTGTCACCATCACTCATCAGGCTAAAGCGAAAATTAATTGAACCTAAAAATTACACTAATAGAAAATTATCAGACAGGGAGCACCAACATGGCGGAGTGGAGGGAGACGGAGTGCATGGGGACGGAGGCAGAGGTGTTGCAGGAAGGGTTTCACCTCAGGGAGATTTGGTGGATGCCCGCTCCCATAAATGATCTGCTTGCACACAGGTAGATGCAGTTCTTCACCAGAAAACCTCTCAGTTCTGTCACCTTCCAAATCCATGGTCTTTATAGTAGTGCAACAAGTTCAACCACCAACGAGTTGTAAAGGCAACAACAGATGACAATCTGACTGGTTTAATTTGCATTAATCCTAAAACACACCCATGATGAATGAAGTGAGCAGGTGCAACCTCTATTGTGCCTTTCACCTTAATTTGCATGCATATTACATATTGTGTCAGTTTTGAAGTGAAAATGGACATGGCTCCAATGCACTTTGATCATGGACTTCAGACAGCGCACTATAGATTCTTAGGGCCTAAAGTATTAGACACTCAAACACCAACCTTTCACAAACTGAAGACGGCCACAGCCCACATAGAAATATGAAAATCTCCCCTGCGGCCCAACACCAAACCTTTAATGACACACAAAACTGAGATAAACACAGTATATGTAGCACAAATTTATAATCCATCCGTATACACGTAACAAATTGTAAACTAACTTCAATAATGAAAATTGTTGGATAATTTTACAATGTAACAAAACTGAAAATCAATTTTTGTAAAAAATAAAGTCTCACAGCCCACCTGTAGTACATCATGACCTACTAAAGGGCCACAGCCCACACTTTGGTTTGGGAATAACAGCATTAAGCGGTACAAAATATCTTCATTATAGTAGCCCCAAAAAAGATAAATGACTTTCTGCAAAGAATCACCACAAAAGTAAAGAAAATTTTCTAACTTGAGCAAAGTGTATACATATTATGCGATGAGGAAAAGGATTCTCAATTTTTCAAGTGGAAACAGGTGGAACCATTCGACTCATTATATGTTTAAGTAAATATTACTGGATTAAAAGTCCTTCCTTTTGGAAAAAAATAAATTGACATCTCATTTCTGTGTGCATGAATATCCCATCAGTTACACTGAGAACATGTGTTTTTAGACACACACAGTAATCACGTCACACACTGCAGCCTCACACATGCTCACTTTGATCAATTTTTCATCAGTACTCATGTTGCCAGGATGTGAGTACAGTTCATTTAGGGGAGGTGTTAAATGATAGATTAGTTGAAACCAGCAAGGTGTGCAGCTGAACCAGGGAGAAAATCTCCAGCAGATGTTCTGACATATGCTTGTTTCATATTTTATACTCATCTAACCATTTTGGTTGGTTGACAGCAAATATGTTATATTTCAGTGATCATCTGGTACAGGTGGGAATTAACACTGCAGCTGTAGTTACACACAGTACTTGAGTTGTCGTCGTGATTTGACAGTGCGATGTGTGTGTGTGTGTGTGTGTGTTGTATCAGTTTCACACCTTTCTGTATGAGCATAATACAATAACTCAGATACACGGGTTATGAACTATCCTGCCATTTTTTAAAATAAATGTGAATGCACAGGAGCTCACATCTTAAATTAGTAATCTATAAGATTTATTCAAAACATGAACATTGATTAGCCCTACACGTTTTCTGCGCTGATAACAACGTAGGGTTTGTCAAGCAAAAATGTACATTAGTGAGGAGGCTGAGTGTGTGAAATACTTCATCCCAGCCAGCTTGTGTAGGAAATAACTCCCAAAACAATAAATGCTACCATCCTGTCATTAGACGGGGTCAACTCTGACTTTTTCCAGTGTAATATAGAGGTATCTGCTAGCTGCTGAATGTTGCGCCCCCCCCTTCACCTGAGCATCAACAAACTGTGTAAGCCAGCAAACACAGGGAGAAAAGTCGTACCCATTATGAGGCAAAATACAGGGGGAAGAAAAAAGTACAACAGAATGGGGACGTAAAACTGGAAATAAAGAATAGATAGAACGCGTGGCTGGGGATGACAACAAAATACTTCATCTACACACACTCCTCATTTGTCAGCACATTACCATGTGCACCCTTTAGCACCCTAACCTGCTGCACATCCTTTCCACCTCGGTTCCTTTATGTCTGGCCAATCGGTCTCCTTCCTTAGAGTTTAACTTCATATACAGCTTGCTGCTAACAGAGGCCTTTTCCTTAACCTTTGCCACATCACAGCATCTGTCATCGTCTCTCAGACTATCCCAGTTTTTTTTCACCAACTTTTTCCCCCTTATTCTTTCCTAAATATCTTCATTCCGCCAAGTCTCACTGTCTTCATTCCTCGGTCCAGATGTCACACCCAGTACATTTCTAGCTGTCTCTTTCTCCACATCTGTAGGAGTTTTCCAATTGTCACACAACAGTCGTCCACCCTCAGCTTCCACCATCTGATCCTTGGTTCAGCTCCCACTCTTCTTCTTCGCCTCTAAAGCCAACGTACAAACCAGCATCTGATGCCGGATACTCCTACATAGAATCCTTCACTCTTATGTCACCCTATGCTGCCCATTCTTCATAAAATAAGTATTCACAAGAGATATTTACATCCGTTTTGCAAAATCTACCATCATCTGCCCTTCAATCCTCCTCCTTGATACCATATAGTTACCTCATCACATCTGTTCCCTTCACCAATATGACAATATATACTTCAGTGATGACCAAGTAAAATAACTTGGTGATCAGCTGCAGGAAGCCACCAATCTGAGCTGGATGACTTTCATCCTGTGCTAATTCTCTGCAACTCAAAAAATCAGATGACTCAATCCTGACAACTGCACTTTATTTAATAATTTACACACATTAATTTATGGAGACTGCTGCTTTTGCTCTATTACTGCTCAAGGAAATAATAAAAACAGTGTGCAAGCTGCATAATTTATGCTGCTTTTGCTCTTCGCAGTTTTGTGTTACAATGCAATCAAAGATATTCAAGATTGGGCACTTCAGAGATTTGGCACGGTGCAGCTCATGATGCAATGAAGCACCAAGAAGCTGAAAACTCTTTGTTGCAGTTGAATGAGTGAAAATGTCTAAGACAGGAGAGGAGAATGAATGGAGGTGATCATGGAGGTGCCTCTCGGAATGCAATGATGAGAAATGAATCAGCCATTTATACTGGATTCCACTTAAACACTCCGCATGAGGTAAATAATCACTGAAATGGAATGTTGTTTGAAAACTACAAAAATGTTGCCCAGTTTGAAAATTCCTACATTATTACCCTGCATGTGAGCAGTAGCGTAATGCTTTACTAACTGCTTGTGTGTGTCCATGGATAAAATAACTTGGTAATGAGTGAGCAGCATTTCACCAACTTGACAGGTATATTGGGTGAGAACATCAGCTATGATATTTTGACCACATGGTGTGTTTCTCGAGGGATGATACAGCATGCACGCTGCACGCATCTAGAGAAGGTCAAGGAGATGCCTACGTTTCACCTGGCTGCAGGAAATAGTTATTTTCAAGAAGTGGGGATGGACCGTTTGTCTGCCTGGGTGGTTGCCATCCAGGCCACCACCGAGGTGATTCTGTGGTGTGGTGGCTGTGTTAAATGCAGCACTATTGCTGAAATAACTGTTGTGTGGGCCGCCAGAAGAGGAGGTACTGCTGGCCCACCACCAGAGGGCGCCCTGTCTGGAGTGCGGGCTCCAGGCACCAGAGGGCGCAGCCGCCTCACAGCCGCCTCACAGGAGCAGCCAGGGTGACAGCTGTCACGCATCACCTGCAACAGCTGGTACCAATCATCTGATCGGCAGGAGTATATCAGCAGGATGACGTCTCCACCTCTTTGCCGAGATATCGTTTCTACCGAGAAGGTAACGTACTCAGCTAACTGTTTGACAGTGATCTTTGTGACTTTGTGCATTACTCTGAGAGAACTTTCCAACGAGAGGTGGAGGCAGCTTACCTGCCGTTCGGATTCCTGGGTGCGAACGCGCCCTCCTTTAATTGTTCTTTATTCCTCGCCAGCAGTACCAGGTCCGACACGCGGAGGCAGTGGCCACCTGGGAATTCGGGACTTGGCGGCTCCAGTATTCCCGGGGTCTGGTGGCGGAGGAAACCGTGTGGTTCCGGTTCTACTTTGGAGAGGCGTCTCCTATCTTCGAGCCTGCCCACACGACACCTGTGTGAATTTGACTTTGTCCATTATTGTAATCTGTTGTACTTGTTGTGCATGTTCACAACAGTAAAGTGTGTTATTTGACCTATTCCATTGTCCGTTCATTTGCGCCCCCTGTTGTGGGTCCGTGTACTTACACTTTCCCAACAATAACTGCAGAACTACAAACTGAAATTGACCTTTGACACCATTCTTGCCATTTTTACCCCGTAACTCCAGAACATTCAGTCACAGACAGTCCAAACTATACCTTTTCGGAATCGTTATGATCAGACAAATAATGTGGTATAGTTTTCAATTTGATTGGAGCATTTTAAAATTTGGACTCCTGTATAATTCTTCATTGACCCCTGCCTGGCTGCCTATTGAAAATTCAAGTGGCCAGTCAGTTTTTTTCTAAAGAGTAATGTCTAAGGTCTATTTGTGCCAAATCTGGTTCTTGTATCACCATCTGAATGGTTGTTTCAGTTATCTGCTGCACTATGTACTTTTCCCACTTATTTACTGTCAGGGTAATGATGTCAAACAGAGGGGGGGGGGAAGCATATTGAGAATGTTAAACTCATTTTTCCTTTGAAAGAGCAGCACTTGTCACTTTATCTAAACTATCCACAGTATCAGGCAAACAGCTTGTTCTGCACTGAAGCCTGACAGTAAATATTCAACTGTGTTTTTCTACATCTGAAAGAGATACCAAATGGTATTAGCTTTAGCTCGCTGTCTTGGAAAACTGCAATTCTCCCTCCTGTCACTGTGTATTCCTTCCATATTCTCTGCTCTTCGCTCTCATTTATCAGCAGTCGGTGTGCCCTGCTGTTAGCCTCTGCATGACTTCTTCAAAGGCTAAGAGGAGAGAGAGCGAGCGAGCTACAAAGAGCGTTCACAAAGAGATGAACAGCACATACAAGTACACGTCCATGCACAAAGACCCCCGGGAATGTGTTACTTCATGCTGTGCACCCTTTTGTTCAGCAACGTCACCTTTTCGACACAGCCTTCATCCACTGACGGGGTCTGTAATCTTACAGTTAACTTTATGTTCTAATATCAATAGCCGCAACAGACAAAAATAAAAACAAAACCATGGTAACTTGTGTCCTTGATAAAGTAAGATACATCATTTTGCCTCTGTATAACAACACAATAGAGATTAAATTAAATTACATGTGATTGAAAAAAAACAAAAAACACTTTTGCAATAGTTTTTTCCCCCAACAAGTTAGGAGATGGATATTGGATGTTTTAGACTACAAGTTCCACCTTTTTTTGTCCTGTGACAACAAAAATAGACTGCATTATCATCTATGACCACAAGATGGTACTGTCAACACTCAAGACAATTGAAAGCTGCTCCTGTATAGTGATGAGGTTCTGTCTGACCCACACTCCAGGGCAGTTTTTTTGTATTTGATCCGTAAGCATCAGAGCTCTTGCTTGCCTCTACTGGTGGTTGGCTCTCACTGCGGTATTGTATCACTTCCTGTTCCGGAGCACAGTGGTGTTTTGCTGTATCTGTTAGCTGTTTAATCTGTGCAGTTAGATTGATCTAGTTAACTAGATAACGATTTGTTTCACAGTGTAATCTTCACGTACCTTAACTAAAGCATGAATCTAAATTATTTACACATTATTCACTTTGTGTGTTTTTAGGAATCCGCTAGCTTAGCGCAGCTACTAGCTCTTAGCCGGTTTAGCATGGCGGCTTCTCCTGTCTCTCCTGCACTTTTCTGCTCTGGGTGTGAAATGTTTAGTTATTCCTCGGCCTCCTTTAGCAGTACTGGTACTTGTAATAAGTGTAGCTTATTCGTAGCTTTGGAGGCCAGGCTGGTCGAATTGGAGACTCGGCTCCGTACCATGGAAAATTCTACAGCTAGCCAGGCCCCTGTAGTCGGTGCGGACCAAGGTAGCTTAGCCGCCGTTAGTTTCCCTCTGGCAGATCCCGAGCAGCCGGGAAAGCAGGCCGACTGAGTGACTGTGAGGAGGAAGCGTAGTTCTAAACAGAAGCCCCGTGTACACCGCCAACCCGTTCACATTTCTAACCGTTTTTCCCCACTCGACGACACACCCGCTGAGGATCAAACTCTGGTTATTGGCGACTCTGTTTTGAGAAATGTGAAGTTAGCGACACCAGCAACCATAGTCAATTGTCTTCCGGGGGCCAGAGCAGGCGACACTGAAGGAAATTTGAAACTGCTGGCTAAGGCTAAGCGTAAATTTGGTAAGATTGTAAGTCACGTCGGCAGTAATGACACCCGGTTACGCCAATCGGAGGTCACTAAAATTAACATTGAATCGGTGTGTAACTTTGCAAAAACAATGTCGGACTCTGTAGTTTTCTCTGGGCCCCTCCCCAATCAGACCGGGAGTGACATGTTTAGCCGCATGTTCTCCTTGAATTGCTGGCTGTCTGAGTGGTGTCCAAAAAATGAGGTGGGCTTCATAGATAATTGGCAAAGCTTCTGGGGAAAACCTGGTCTTGTTAGGAGAGACGGCATCCATCCCACTTTGGATGGAGCAGCTCTCATTTCTAGAAATCTGGCCAATTTTCTTAAATCCTCCAAACCGTGACTATCCAGGGTTGGGACCAGGAAGCAGAGTTGTAGTCTTACACACCTCTCTGCAGCTTCTCTCCCCCTGCCATCCCCTCATTACCCCATCCCCATAGAGACGGTGTCTGCTCCCAGACCACCAATAACCAGCAAAAATCTATTTAAGCATAAAAATTCAAAAAGAAAAAATAATATAGCACCTTCAACTGCGGTCTATTAAACATTAGGTCTCTCTCTTCTAAGTCCCTGTTAGTAAATGATATAATAATTGATCAACATATTGATTTATTCTGCCTTACAGAAACCTGGTTACAGCAGGATGAATATGTTAGTTTAAATGAGTCAACACCCCCGAGTCACACTAACTGCCAGAATGCTTGTAGCATGGGCCGAGGTGGAGGATTATCAGCAATCTTCCATTCCAGCTTATTAATTAATCAAAAACCCAGACAGAGCTTTAATTCATTTGAAAGCTTGACTCTTAGTCTTGTCCATCCAAATTGGAAGTCCCAAAAAACAGTTTTATTTGTTATTATCTGTCGCCCACCTGGTCGTTACTGTGTTTCTCTGTGAATTTTCAGACCTTTTGTCTGACTTAGTGCTTAGCTCAGATAAGATAATTATAGTGGGCGATTTTAACATCCACACAGATGCTGAGAATGACAGCCTCAACACTGCATTTAATCTATTATTAGACTCAATTGGCTTTGCTCAAAATGTAAATGAGTCCACCCACCACTTTAATCATATCTTAGATCTTGTTCTGACTTATGGTATGGAAATTTAAGACTTAACAGTATTGCCTGAAAACTCCCTTCTGTCTGATCATTTCTTAATAACATTTACATTTACTCTGATGGACTACCCAGCAGTGGGGAATAAGTTTCATTACACTAGAAGTCTTTCAGAAAGCACTGTAACTAGGTTTAAGGATATGATTCCTTCTTTATGTTCTCTAATGCCATATACCAACACAGTGCAGAGTAGCTACCTAAACTCTGTAAGTGAGATAGAGTATCTTGTCAATAGTTTTACATCCTCATTGAAGACAACTTTGGATGCTGTAGCTCCTCTGAAAAAGAGAGGTTTAAATCAGAAGTGCCTGACTCCGTGGTATGACTCACAAACTTGCAGCTTAAAGCAGATAACCCGTAAGTTGGAGAGGAAATGGCATCTCACTAATTTAGAAGATCTTCACTTAGCCTGGAAAAAGTCTGTTGCTCTATAAAAAAGCCCTCCGTAAAGCTAGGACATCTTACTACTCATCACTAATTGAAGAAAATAAGAACAACCCCAGGTTTCTTTTCAGCACTGTAGCCAGGCTGACAAAGAGTCAGAGCTCTATTGAGCTGAGTATTCCTTTAACTTAACTAGTAATGACTTCATGACTTTCTTTGCTAATAAAATTTTAACTATTAGAGAAAAAATTACTCATAACCATCCCAAAGACGTATCGTTATCTTTGGCTGCTTTCAGTGATGCTGGTATTTGGTTAGACTCTTTCTCTCAGATTGTTCTGTCTGAGTTATTTTCATTAGTTACTTCATCCAAACCATCAACATGTCTATTAGACCCCATTCCTACCAGGCTGCTCAAGGAAGCCCTACCATTATTTAATGCTTCGATCTTAAATATGATCAATCTATCGTTATTAGTTGGCTATGTACCACAGGCTTTTAAGGTGGCAGTAATTAAACCATTACTTAAAAAGCCATCACTTGACCCAGCTATCTTAGCTAATTATAGGCCAATCTCCAACCTTCCTTTTCTCTCAAAAATTCTTGAAAGGGTAGTTGTTAAACAGCTAACTGATCATCTGCAGAGGAATGGTCTATTTGAAGAGTTTCAGTCAGGTTTTAGAATTCATCATAGTACAGAAACAGCATTAGTGAAGGTTACAAATGATCTTCTTATGGCCTCAGACAGTGGACTCATCTCTGTGCTTGTTCTGTTAGACCTCAGTGCTGCTTTTGATATTGTTGACCATAAAATTTTATTACAGAGATTACAGCATGCCATAGGTATTAAAGGCACTGCGCTGCTGTGGTTTGAATCATATTTATCTTATAGATTACAATTTGTTCATGTAAATGGGGAATCTTCTTCAGACTAAGGTTAATTATGGAGTTCCACAAGGTTCTGTGCTAGGACCAATTTTATTCACTTTATACATGCTTCCCTTAGGCAGTATTATTAGACGGCATTGCTTAAATTTTCATTGTTACGCAGATGATACCCAGCTTTATCTATCCATGAAGCCAGAGGACACACACCAATTAGCTAAACTGCAGGATTGTCTTACAGACATAAAGACATGGATGACCTCTAATTTCCTGCTTTTAAACTCAGATAAAACTGAAGTTATTGTACTTGGCCCCACAAATCTTAGAAACATGGTGTCTAACCAGATCCTTACTCTGGATGGCATTACCCTGACCTCTAGTAATACTGTGAGAAATCTTGGAGTCATTTTTGATCAGGATATGTCATTCAATGCGCATATTAAACAAATATGTAGGACTGCTTTTTTGCATTTACGCAATATCTCTAAAATTAGAAAGGTCTTGTCTCAGAGTGATGCTGAAAAACTAATTCATGCATTTATTTCCTCTAGGCTGGACTATTGTAATTCATTATTATCAGGTTGTCCTAAAAGTTCCCTGAAAAGCATTCAGTTAATTCAAAATGCTGCAGCTAGAGTACTAACGGGGACTAGAAGGAGAGAGCATATCCCACCCATATTGGCCTCTCTTCATTGGCTTCCTGTTAATTCTAGAATAGAATTTAAAATTCTTCTTCTTACTTATAAGGTTTTGAATAATCAGGTCCTATCTTATCTTAGGGACATCATAGTACCATATCACCCCAATAGAGCGCTTCACTCTCAGACTGCAGGCTTACTTGTAGTTCCTAGGGTTTGTAAGAGTAGAATGGGAGGCAGAGCCTTCAGCTTTCAGGCTCCTCTCCTGTGGAACCAGCTCCCAATTCAGATCAGGGAGACAGACACCCTCTCTACTTTTAAGATTAGGCTTAAAACTTTCCTTTTTGCTAAAGCTTATAGTTAGGGCTGGATCAGGTGACCCTGAACCATCCCTTAGTTATGCTGCTATAGACGTAGACTGCTGGGGGGTTCCCATGATGCACTGAGTGTTTCTTTCTCTTTTTGCTCTGTATGCACCACTCTGCATTTAATCATTAGTGATTGACCTCTGCTCCCCTCCACAGCATGTCTTTTTCCTGGTTCTCTCCCTCAGCCCCAACCAGTCCTAGCAGAAGACTGCCCCTCCCTGAGCCTGGTTCTGCTGGAGGTTTCTTCCTGTTAAAAGGGAGTTTTTCCTTCCCACTGTCGCCAAGTGCTTGCTCACAGGGGGTCGTTTTGACCGTTGGGGTTTTTACGTAATTATTGTATGGCCTTGCCTTACAATATAAAGCGCCTTGGGGCAACTGTTTGTTGTGATTTGGCGCTATATAAAAAATAAAATTGAATTGAAAAGGTGACAGGTAATGAATCACAAGCTGAAGGCCAACTGCCACAGAAGAAGATGGACTGAGAATAAAAAAAAATAACATTACTCAATTCAATTATGTCACCTACTTTACAAAAACTGAAGAAAAATAGCATCACTATTGCAAGCACGAAGCCCTCAACCCCATCCATTGCAAAGTGTTAATGATCTGTGATGGCGTTTTTGAGTGAATGAATGGAATATGAACTCCAAAATGGCTGTCAGTAGCCATCTTGGCAGTGGAGTGATGGCCCTGGTGTTCAATAGGAACCACCTAAGCATTGCACGTGTTCATTACTATTGTCTGCATACAGCATGTACAAAGCTACAACCTGTAAAGTATACACAGCGCTTCACTTTTTCCACATTTTATGTTATAGCCTTATTCCAAAATGGAGTAAATTAATTTTTCCCCTCAAACTTCTACTCACAACAACCCATAATGACAACATGAAAAAGTGGGGTTTTTAAATTTTTTGCAAATTTATTAAATAATCGCATGTACATAAGTATTTACACATCTTTGCCCAATACTTTGTTGATGCACCTTTGGCAGCAATTACAGCCTTACATCTTCTTGAATATGATGCCACAAGCTTGATGCACCTATCTTTGGGCAGTTTTGCCCATTCCTCTTTGCAGCACCTCTTAATCTCCATCAGGTTGGATGGGGAGCGTCGGTGCACAGCCATTTTCAGATCCCTCCAGAGATGTTCAATCAGATTCAGGTCTGGACTTTGGCTGGGACACTCAAGGACAGAGTTGTCCTGACGCCACTCCTTTGATATCTTGGCTGCATGCTTAGGGTCATTGTCCTGCTGAAAGATAAACCGTCACCCCAGTCTGAGGTAAAGAGCGCTCTGGAGCAGGTTTTCATCCGGGATGTCTCTGTACATTGCTGGATTCATCTTTCCTTCAACCCTGAATACTTATGTACTTGTACATGTGATTTCTTAGTTTAAAAAAAAAAGAATAAATAAATTTGTGAAAATCTCAAAAAAGCTCGTCACATTGTTAATATGGCGCATTATGTGCAGAAATTTCAGGATTTTTTTCCCATGCATTTTGGAATGAGGCTGTAACATACAAAATGTGGAAAAAATTAAGTGCTGTGAACACTTTCTGGATGCACTGTATGCCTATGCAGTTTCAGTTTATTTTTTCAGTATAAAAATGCTAATCTTGGTTCAGCTACTGGGAAAAATTGCCATTCTGAGACCAGAGGGAAGGACAGCTACAGCTTTATGATACATCCAGCATCCAAGAGTCTCAGCAGTTCTTCAGTTCCTACAGTTCTTTTAGATCTATGCACAAGTGTAATTGCATGTTCACACTGGACCATGAATCTCCATTAAAGAGTAAAATAAGCCAGAATTAAATTCATATTGAATAATTATTGCTGCTTGGGTGCAGCCAGAATAGTCTTGAGCTTTTCATGAATTTGGCCTCCAGTCAAATCTAACTTACAGTCAGTGTTGTGGAGGAACACTGAGTCACCTAACACACAGCTCTGTCTACCTCACAGCAACCAACCTCATATTCTCTACAATATCCACATGAAGATTCACACAATTACAAGAACAAACATATGGACTTACATCTAGGAGGGGCAATTAATTACAATTTTGGTTTCCAACAATTGCCAGAATAACGTAATAGAGATAAAACGATTGTTTTGCTGCACTCCGTTTTGCAAAGATGCCGTCCATTTGTCATGTGTGATAAATCTAATGCAGACGGCCACCGCTAATGGCAGCCTCTGCTGGGCTTGTGAGTAACCACTAGTCATTTTTGCCCAATCTGAGAATCTGTCTCATCTAAGAAAGTAGCAGTATTAGTAATCACCGAGTAGCAGGTATTGAAAGCTTGGTGATGTTAGCACCACTGATGATGCCGAGCTACTGAGGCAATATGCCAGTCATTGTTTTTATGCCCACACTCAAGACACCAGCATTGAAAACCACTGCCAATTCAGGTATTTGGGTTGTATTTGTCTCGCTCAAGTCATGCCGGTGTCACCAACTGAACAGTCCCCCCTAAAAATCGGTCCACCCTGCCTTCACTGTGCATGCGTAATTTCAGAGCATCAGTAGCAGTTCACTGATTATTGCCGTGTTTCTGCTTAAAACTAACTTTAGAATGATTTAAGAGGTTTTACTTTGTCATCTGATGGTTAATAATCACATTATTCCCTTTGATCGCTTTGAGTGTAGAGAGTCTGACTCAGAGAGTCAGACTCAAATGTGCCGGTGTCGCGCTCTGATCGCTTTCCCATCTCTTACTATGAAATAATGCTGAAATTATGTGGAAATGATTGTTGTACAAAAGCTTCAGATATCTGTTGCTGAGATAGATGATGACTGGCATGCACTTTTAAGCAGAAACAAAGTGATAATCGGTGAACCGCGGCTAATGACACTCAGAAATGATGCATGTGCAGTGAAGGCAGGGCGGACCAATTTTTAGGGGGGACCGTTCAGTCGGCGACATCAGTCTTACCTACACTCCACTTGGTGGGAGTTTTACATTTTGTTTGTTTTTTTGGTTCAGTGACACTTAAAATTGAAGTTATATTTAAAGAAAAAGCCACTGATAAAAAGCAAGTTTTAAAAAAGTTCAATAATCAAATTTTTGGATAAAATAATCAAGCAACCTTACTCACTCACATGCTCATGCTCGTTTTGTATCATAATTACAAGATTTCAAAGAAATACCTGTACAAAGGCATTTACATGCACATAAACATGTTAACAGACATATAAACTGCATAACAGACTTCCTTTCTATGTGTTTAGCTTTAAATACTGTCTGCTCAGCCATGGACCTAATTAGAGTGACTCTCTGACCATACCATTACTTTTCTCTATTTCCCACAGGAGAGAGAGAGAGCGAGCGAGCGAGCGAGAGAGAGAGAGAGAGAGAACCCAGATAACCCACCTGCTGAGGAACATTGCACAGGGATAGAAAATGCAATTTTAAACCATCTGTGACCAGGCATAGAGACAAAAACACTCATTATATTGGATTCTTTGGCCTTTAAAATCAATTCTCTCTTTCCACAGAGCAACTACACAAACAGTATCGTGCATATTTTGCTCAAGGCTGAAAATATACAAGCTATAACAATCCTACGTGGGAATAAACAGCAGTTGTTGTGTATGTTTTAAATGTATGCAGGCATTCAAGGTTGCACATCTGCATGTGGAACGTAATTTAAGGCGTTCTGTCATCTTTGCCCTCCAGTTGTACTTCGGTCCTGCAGGCAGATTTGAGGGGGTGTTAAAATTCAGATTCATTCCTCTCACTTGTACTTCACCAATCCAGTAAGCGGGTGTGTGGCAAAAAAACCCCAAAAAACAAATCCCATAACTCTATGCATGAAATGATACACCAGTCACTAATGTTCCTTTAATTATAATCATTGAGCTGCTTCTGAATCTGTCCAAGCACTTATTCTTTTGTCATGCTGCACAACTGAGTGTAATTTCTCGGAGTATTGTGCACAGCTAGTTTAATTTGGAGCTGTGATACTGAAAGAAAGATCAGACAAAATTAACACAGGACTCTGTGGTATTTAACTCTTATTTTGGATCTGGTGACCTCTTATATGATGCTAATTTTAAGATAAAACTAAGTGAAATGTCTCAGTCAGTGTGATTTTCCTGCCAAGCTTTCAGTTTGATAGCTTAATATCTGTTGTTGCTTCAACTCAGGCCTGCATTTTCCACCATTCTGTAAACCAAACATACAGGTCAGATCCAGTCCAGTCTGGGAACCTACAGTGCTATGTGTTGCTACTTCCACCACACTACGGAACCATCTTTGGTCCTGGAGGGCAACAAACCCAAGTAGACCGTTTGTCCTTCATCTCCTAGGAAGTTGCCATCTTAGTGCAGCAGATAACAACTGGCGGCCAGGTAGGGGTCAATTGAAGAATTACATGGGGTAAAAATTAAAAAATGTTCCAATCATATTGAAAGCTAAAGCACATTATTTGTCTGAACATAACTATTCCAAAAAGGTATAGTTTGGACTATCTATGACTGAATGTTATGGAGTTATGTGGTAAAAACAGCAAGAATGGTAACAAAGGTCATCTTTAGTTTGTACAGGGGTCAGAAGTTAAAGCTGCTCCAAATATTGTAAAACATGATACAATTATTAGTTGAGTTAATAGGGTTTTAAAAAGGAATAGTTTGCACCATGTGTCATGCTTAGTTATCACGTTATGGGGTAGCATTTATCACATGCCAATGGACATTGACATTGTTTGACCTTTACCTTGCAGACCAAGCATTTAACACAGTCAAAATTATTCCATTTATTAATCCTATTAGTTCAACCAATAATGTGTGCCACTTTTTACCAAAATTGGAGCAACTTAACTTCTGACCCCTGTACAAACTGATACTGGCCTTTGTCACCATTCTTCAGTGGTGGGCACAGCTAACCAGAAAGTTTGCTTCGATAACCGTTAATCTGCTAACTGAAAAGTTAACTTTTATAAAGCTAAAATGGTAAACCCCTAAAAAAATTAACAGAAGTTACAGCTAAACGCTAAACCGATAACATTTAGTATTAACTCTCCTGATACTGGGTAAATTCAACAGCAGTCACAAACAACAGCGAGCCAGCGCTTCTGTCTAAGATCAGTCTTCTCTCAGCAAATAGACCTGGTGACCATAGAGGAGAAAAGGTGGAGGAAAAAAAAAAAGATTATTTATTTTCACAGCCATACAGTCTTGCAGACACACAGGAGACATGCACAGCAGGGCAGTTTTGACTTATGGTTAAAATTTTAAAAAAGCTAATTCCGGACAAGTTATAAGTGGAACAAGTTGCATTACTGCCTTTGAGACTTTTTTATTGTGAGTAAAAAATGACAATGATACACTTCGGCAACAATTTTTGCCAGTGGTGCAAAACAGGTTAACGTCACCTCTGTCGTTTTTACTATATGTTTTAGTTTTAAAGTAATGCACTTCTGAAGGTTTGAGCTTTAAACAGACACATGTGCCGAAAGGCATTATGGGAAAATTCAACTGAGCTGCTCTCATCACTTCCAACCCACCCACCCCTGTCAAAATGCAGATCACACTGCCATCTACTGAATGGGAATGTAAATAGACCAACAGTAATTTCTGTGTGGTATTGAGGTTTCAAATCCTGCAAAATGTTGCAAAATTTCAGAGAGTTCGCTTTGAGACCGCCTGATCAGGCTGCAATTAACCGCTGCACTGCATACGAACAACAGCATTAATGTTATCCCAACATAAAACCTTTTGTATGTTGTGCCTAAAACTCTTGTGAATACATGATCTGGATTTATAGACGTTGTTATCGTGTTTCTCTTATGTAAACCTGCGAGAAGCACAGGTTGTTTCACTGTTATTTACAGTGGGCGGGGAATCGCTGTGAGCCGCGATCGCTTCATGTTCATGTCATTCTGGAGGAAACTGAAGTGCTTATTGTCCTTTACAGCACTGTTTGTTCAAGAGTAATATATATAAAATATTTGATATTCGTTTTTTGTTTATGAAATTCCACGCAGGTTAAACATGGCAGACATGGAATATTTGTTTTAGCAAGTTTTCAGAGTCTCGTGCAGCAGTCTCTTAAAAATGTTATGAAAGGCATAAAAGTTACATTTTGGTTGTATGTTCATTTGCAATTGTCGTCATGTAGTTTCTCAGTGTTATTTTGACTGCAGCAACTCTCTGGTGCGGAAGGGATTATGGGATATCTCAGTGGGGCGAATTATGGTACTTTAAAATGATATGCTGTCATTAAACTGAAATAGACAACAACAACAAAAAAACATGCCAATTTTGACACCCCCTGTAAAGTTACTGTAACTTGTGTGTTGGCTTTTACAATGTGATCGTGATCCACTTATATTGAGACGTTCTGAATATGTTGGTCTATTTACACTGCCATTTTGACAGAGGGGGGCAGGAGGAAGTGATGAGAGCAGCTCATTTGAGTTTTCCCATAATGCCTTTTGGTACATGTGTCTGTTTAACGCTAAACCTTCAGGAATTAGTGCATTATTTAAAAAAATATGTGCAATATCATAATTTCATTTTGTAAAAATGATACAACTGCCGCTAATTTCGCTAAACTGCCCGGAATTAGTTGGCTTTAAATGAAACCATGAGTGAAAGGTGCTTTACGCTTCATGTCTAATGCCCTCTGTCTGAGTATTGGCATGTTGAAAGTTAATGACATTTTTTTCTTCTTTGCAACAAATGTCATCATCAGTGTCATTGAGAACAATCCCTTCCAAATATGATTCAAGTGCTAGAAACATGATATTACAGTAAAAATGGTTGTCTTTCAAATTAATTACCGTGGAAATTGAAGACGAATAAAACCTCCTGTCAGCTCCGTATTTTGCCTCTCAGCCGCCTGTGATCTCAGTCCAATATTCACACCAGCAACACAGTTAATTAGCAAACTTACAAATAGTGTGAAGGCCTGTCTTACTCTTAAGATTCTTTAATTGCCAGGAAAAAGATTCTTTTTTTTAGCTCAGTCTCCTCATGTTCACATTTCAGCATCTCCCTTGGTTTCACTTGGGGTTGTCACAGCAGATCCGAGCTGGATCTGCATGTTAAATTGGCACAGCTTTTATGCCAAATACCCTTCCTGATGCAACGCCACATGACATGGAGGATCTGTCAGGGCTGGAGTTTGAACCAGAAATTTTTCAATTTATTTCTATTTATTTTCATTTATATAGCTCCAAATCACAACAAAGTTGCCTCAAGGTGCTTCACACAAGTAAGGTCTAATCTTACTAACCTCTAGAGAACGCACACAGGTGACAGTGGTAAGGAAAAACTCCCTCTGATGATTTGAGGAAGAAACCTCAAGCAGACCAGACTCAAAGGGGTGACCCTCTGTTTGGGCCATGCTACCGACACAATTTACAAAACAAATATACAGGAAATTTTGGGCGTCCATGCTGGTACACAGGACGGGAGGCCTGCAAAAGAAGACACCCACTCCCATCTCTGGATGGAGCTGCACCTTAAACAGAGAGAAAAAACAGAATCAGGCATCAAAAGACAACAAATACAGTATAATTTGTCAGCATTAAGCAACAAGAAAAACAGAAAATACTAAGGTGATCGCCGGCCACTAGCCATAAGCTTCACTAAAAGACCCAGACATGAGATAAAGTTGATGCCGCGGCTCGCTCTCTTTACTAATAAAATATATTTAGAAAGCATAGTAACATACTATGCCAGTATGCTAGCCATACGAAAGGGAAAATAAGTGCGTCTTAAGTCTGGACTTGAAAGTCTCCACAGAATCTGACTGTTTTATTGATGCAGGGAGATCATTCCACAGAACAGGGGCACGATAAGAGAAAGCTCTGTGACCCGCAGACTTTTATTCACCACGTCACCTCATTCGTCACTGAGGCTTTTTTAAATGCTTATTGCTTGTTGTTTTACAGGGGTAAGTTCCGTGGATCCGAGCAAACTGATTTGTATCTATAACACACAGATCAGTGTCCCTGGACTTATAAAACTTAATTGTCGTAAAGAAACAAACCGCTTTGCAATAAGCATTTAAAAAAGCCTCAGTGACGATCACGACTACAGAGTTTATACCCGCTAATGGATAGTTTCTGCCAAGTGCAGATAAAATTGCTTATCGTTATGCCCCATGTTCCTGCCACGGTGCTGTGATGCGGACCACATCTGTCCCAGATCCGTGCCAGATATGGTCTGTAAACGGTTGGTGTTTTGCGGATCCAGTTCAGATCTGGTCCGGATCTGTTCCAGAACTGTAAAGCAAAGCCGTGCCAGATCTGGGCCAGGGTGCAAAAACTGTCTGGCCCGGATCCGTTTTCAGATTGGTACCAGATGTTGGACTACATCCGGCCCGGATCTATTTGCTATCTGGGTAGGGACACAAAGTAGTCCACCACCCCTTATAGTGGAGTAGATAAGTTTGAATTTTGGCCAGAATTGATCAAATTTGGAGTGAATGTTCTTCATAAATCAGTGTTTGAGAAAAAAGTGCGAGCCACTTGAAAATCCAATATGGTCGCCAGGTAGGGGTCAATAAAGAATTACAAAGGGGTAAAAATTTAGAAATGCCCCAATCATGTTGAAAGCTATACCACATTATGTGTCTGATCACAAAGATTCCAAAAAGGTATAGTTTGGACTATCTATGACTGAATGTTCTGGAGTTATGGGGTAAAAACAGCAAGAATGGTAAATTGAAAGGTCAATTTCAGTTTGTACAGGGGTCAAAAGTTAAAGTTGCTCCAGTCTTTGTAAAATGTGATGCAAATTATTGGTTGCATACTTTTGATTGAGGCAGTACTGTGGAATCATTTGAGAAAAGCCTACATCATATGTTTACGTCTTTCAATGGGCTGCATTTGGCAGAGAGGGTGGGAGGGACCCAGCTGGTCAGACTTGATTAGTTTGATATGTTATTGTTACAGACTTTTTTTGGTTGGGGGGGGGGGGGGGGGGGGGGGGTACACACAACCTACTGATTGCATAGCAAGCCGACCCATCAATAAATGACTGGTGTTGCTGTCAGCTGGACAAATGTTACCTGACTCCAATTCATCATCAGGACAAGGGTTCAGGGTTCTCTTCAACAGTCTGTACAGGCAATCAAACGAAGTGTGCAGCTGCCTTTTAATCATCTCCACCCTCTCTCTCCCTAACAGTCTCTTATTTCTCCTTTTTGTTCTCTGCTTCTGAATTCTTTGCAACCTTTGATTCCAAAAGCCTTGGCTGGGAGACTGCCTCATTCCCTGCATTTCTGACGGCACAAAGATGGTTTTGGTGTGAAGACACAGAACAGTCGAGTGAGCAGTTTGAGCTTTAGGAGAGGAGACAGCACATGCTTCAGCTCTGCCAACAACACCTGTTAGCCAGGTGGACACGGTTTGGAACACAGTGGAAAGAAAGGATAATAACAGAGAAAAAGGTGTAACGGAGAGAAAGCAGGGATGAAAGTGAGTAAGCGAGTGGTGTAGGGGAAGATGAACATAAACTGAGTTTAAGTTTCTGCAACACTCCAAGATAAGAATGTGTTACATTTTCCTACCCCAGTCATGAACTCATAGATTAAAACCTCTTAAACCCTAGAGTCCCCAAATTTGGGGACTTGCCCTGTTTTGAACACTGAACACTCATAACTAACCAATGCTGACACCAACATACACTTATTATACATCAAAATGTCAAGCTGAAGTCTCTTCTACAAAAGTATCCACTTCAATCACATATCAACTAACCACAGCTGAAACGCCAAGCAAATAAAGACATAAATCAAAATTCACTTTTTGGGGGAAAAAACCTAATTAACTCCTACCAAGTATTATTTACTTTCAATTTTTTGGCATCCACAACATCCCCTAGGACCTGTCTTTTAGCTGATCCAAACTTTTGTATTTTTGACCTTGTACAAGCTGAGAAATAAATCATAATTTATGGGTATGTGATTTTGGTGAAATAGGCTCTAGGGCTTAAGGGGTTAATGTGCTTTTCTTTATCCAGTCCCACGAACTGCCGTGAGACTGGGTTGGTACAATGTAAAGAGCAAGTTAACTGGAGCATATCCAACTCCTTTTTTTCTATCTTGAGGGTGCACAATAGTTTGCTGGGTGCAAAGGGGTTGGATTTATTCTCTAAATTAGTCGTGGTTGTTTTGTGGGCATAACATGAACTAGACCAATCAGAATGTCATCCGTCATCCACGTTACAAGGTGTGGTGTACAAGGTTCACAACGCTTTGCTACTGATAAAGTCAACTGAAGTGAGAGGTTTTTGAGCGAGTTAACAGATCTGTGCCTTCATGTTTGTGCACACCAGGGGATAGAGGCCACCAAAGCACCCCGAAGTGAAACAGTAAGGTGAAGTATTCTGTTTTTCCATGAGTGTATTCACTGTTATTTCATTTAATGGTTGGTTTCAGTTCCATTTAGCCAGGTATATAACCAAGCAGGTTGTATGTACGTCACAAACCTTTTATAAGACGCGTCTGTGGATTAAATACAACAAATACACCACGCTCGGCTTTCGACCAGGCTTTTGCAGGTGTATGATGCAGTTACTTACGGCATCAACGTCATGACACCAACGTAATCTTGAACAATAAATGTTACCATCGTTCCAACACAAACAGTTTCAAAGGGTGTGAGCTCATCGCAAAAGAATGACTAAATTAAAACTCTGCATAGACACCATATGTATTTATGAGCACAGCCAGTAATGTTGCAGCAGGCCAATTAGCAAGCTAAATACAGCTTGGTTTTGTGACACTGAGGTGCACTGAAAAATGTATGCACGTGCAGATGAAAGCACTCATACGTGCAGTCTCTCAGCGACAGGAGACGCTGATAATTTCTCAGGAAAAGCAAATCTTAAAAGCTAAAATGATATGCAAGATTTTCGCTGCAGTTTCCTAAATGTCAGTTCGGATACGATTATCAAAGTGTTGTGATTTCCGTTGAGGTATCTTACATTATATTGTACAAATGCTAAACACAATAAACAGTAGGATCATTATTATGAGTGCCATTTTAAAATGTCAAACAAATGTCACCCAAATACGACGATTCAGTGATGAAGGAATGTAACACCCCATTTATAGTAATTGCAGCTTTTCTCACATTGAGCTTCATATTTGCACAGATGTTGTGAAGAAGCTATATAATCCTTCAAATCCTATATAAACCCTAAGGCCCACTGGTGATGGCAGTTAGCCCCAGATTCAGATGACCACTCCTACTGGACAGAACACCAGTCTGAGAAAGGTTACTTCCACAAGTGTGTTGTCCAAGGACATAAACAGGCAACATAAGGTCATTCAAATCTATAGGTGCAAGGACAAACTCAAGCTTCAGAGAAAGCACATTAAACAAAAACATGCAGAGATTGGGCAGCTTCACCTGCATCAGCAGACACAAACCCAAGTTAGGGTTGTTTGATATAAAGCAATGCAAATTAAATCACACATCATCCAATGTTGCCAGATCTAAAAAAAAGACAAACTCTAGGGTTCCCGCTTCCATGACTAAAGAGAGGTCTGTCTGATATAACATGCTGTAATTTACTCCAGTTGAAGGGTTTTTGTACACACAGAGGTTTTTTAGTGGGTTTGTGTTTTTCCCTGCTAGTGAGCAACGTTGCAGACGTTTCAAATCAAGTTAACCGCAAGCTGTCACAAACTCCTGATGCTTGTCTGAGCCCATCAGTATTAAACTGTGTGGAAGGAGCTTCCTCGAAATGTGACCCTGTGTGACAGCAACCACACGAAACCAACCTCAATGATATTGTAAGCTGTTTTATTGCGTTGCCTTTCAGCAAAATGCACTGAGCTGGTGAAATTCCTGCTGATCAGCAGGAATTATATTTACGACTTTTACTGTGAAATGACAGAACAGAAAAAAAAAATATTTCCTTTGTGTTGTACTCGAGTGTGAACGGAGCTCGTCTCTGTCTTATCTTCTGCAGTTCTCAAGCAAACGCCACAAGAATCAACAAAACCCACTTTCATACGAGAGTTTTAAAGGCTAATTTCAGATGTGATTTTAGCCACAGAGGACAGCGGAGGAGCTTCTTACTGTGCCATATTTCAAAAGTCCAGGCACACTCATTAATGCAGAATAAAACATCTGGAGCGCTTTGATTGACATGCAATTAAAGTTTCATATGAACCCAGATACACCAAACAGGAGCAGAGAAGAGGAGATTAAGGAACACATGAGGCACCAGCAGATACATGCAGCAACCAACCAGGCCCAAAAACAGACATGAGAGAGGAAAGGTGAGGTGAGCCATCATTTGGTGGGAAAAGTGATGGCACACCGCATCCATCTCAGTGGCAGATGCCTGCTGTTGCACCTTCACAGAGGACACAAACCAACAGAGTGAGCGAGCCGCTTGACACCAACACCGTCAGACTGGGAAAAATAAAATAATAATCAATAATGCATCTGATCATTTTAAGCAAATATCTATTGTTTTAGAATGCAGGCTTTCAAACTGAAGTTGACAAACATCAGCAGTGGAAACAAATTAAATTTTTTGGTGGGGCCGAAGTGGTCCACTCACACGTCTTCAACCGCTTACTCCAATTAAGGGTCGCGGGTGAGCTGGAGCCTTTCCCAGCAGTCACTGGGCGTGAGGTGGGGTACTCCCTGGACAGGATGCCAGTCTGTCGCAGGGCCACATATAGACAAACAAACACATTCACACCCGCACGCACACCTACGGAGAATTTAAAGTTTCCAGTCCACCTAACCTGCGTGTCTTTGGATGTGGGAAGAAGCCGGAGCACCCGGAGAGAACTCACACAAACATAGGGAGAACACGCAAACTCCACACAAAAAGGCAGCAGGTGGGAATTGAATCCATGACCTTCTTGCTGTGAGACAACAGTACTAACCACTAATCCACTGTGCTGCCCGAAGTGGCAAGTCAGTGATGAAAACTTTAAATTTCGCCATTAGGTGGTGCATTCTGAAGCATGTTTTTGAACTTAGTATGTTTGATTTAATAATTTTTAATGCAAATATCAACAGCATAAACATTTATTTAGAAGGTTCCAGGTTCCTCTTCCAATGTGGTCCTTTACTGTATGGAGTTTCCATGTTCTCCCGTGTTGGCATGGGGTCCCCTCGTGTGCTCCAGCACCATAAACATGCAGGTTAGGTGACCTGTTGACTCTAAATTGACTGTAGGTGTAGGTGAGCGTGTATGTGTCAGCCCTGTGATAGACTGGCGGCCTGTCCAGGGTGACATATAATCAACTAGATATTGCCCCTTATTTGCCAGCCCCACCCCTTAATATTATTATTAACAAATTAACAAACTGGTCAAACTCTGTAAATGTCATTGACAAACCAAATATCTCCACTACAAGATTCTGGACTGAAACTATTTTCTTTTCGGCACATCATCATATGGCAGAGCGGGTAGCTCAGTGGCAGCTGGATTACTGGGTTGCTATCTACAACCCCTGGCAAAAATTATGGAATCACTGGCCTCGGAGGATGTTCATTCAGTTGTTTAATTTTGTAGAAAAAAAGCAGATCACAGACATGACACAAAACTAAAGTCATTTCAAATGGCAACTTTCTGGCTTTAAGAAACACTATAAGAAATCAAGAAAAAAAGATTGTGGCAGTCAGTAACGGTTACTTTTTTAGACCAAGCAGAGGAAAAAAATATGGAATCACTCAATTCTGAGGAAAAAATCATGGAATCACCCTGTAAATTTTCATCCCCAAAACTAACACCTGCATCATATCAGATCTGCTCGTTAGTCTGCATCTAAAAAGGAGTGAACACACCTTGGAGAGCTGTTGCACCAAGTGGACTGACATGAATCATGGCTCCAACACGAGAGATGTCAATTGAAACAAAGGAGAGGATTATCAAACTCTTAAAAGAGAGTAAATCATCACGCAATGTTGCAAAAGATGTTGGTTGTTCACAGTCAGCTGTGTCTAAACTCTGGACCAAATACAAACAACATGGGAAGGTTGTTAAAGGCAAACATACTGGTAGACCAAGGAAGACATCAAAGCGTCAAGACAGAAAACTTAAAGCAATATGTCTCAAAAATCAAAAAATGTACAACAAAACAAATGAGGAACGAATGGGAGGAAACTGGAGTCAACGTCTGTGACCGAACTGTAAGAAACCGCCTAAAGGAAATGGGATTTACATACAGAAAAGCTAAACGAAAGGCATCATTAACACCTAAACAGAAAAAAAACAAGGTTACAATGGGCTAAGGAAAAGCAATCGTGGACTGTGGATGACTGGATGAAAGTCATATTCAGTGATGAATCTCGAATCTGCATTGGGCAAGGTGATGATGCTGGAACTTTTGTTTGGTGCCTTTCCAATGAGATTTATAAAGATGACTGCCTGAAGAGAACATGTAAATTTCCACAGTCATTGATGATATGGGGCTGCATGTCAGGTAAAGGCACTGGGGAGATCATTACATCATCAATAAATGCACAAGTTTATGTTGCTATTTTGGACAACTGAAAGGATGTTTGGGGATGATGAAATCATTTTTCAAGATGATAATGCATCTTGCCATAGAGCAAAAACTGCAAAAACATTCCTTGCAAAAAGACACATAGGGTCAATGTCAATGAGCAGATCTGATTTGATGCAGGTGTTAATTTGGGGGATGAAAATTTACAGGGTGATTCCATAATTTTTTCCTCAGAATTGAGTGATTCCATATTTTTTTCGTCTGCTTGGTCTAAAAAAGTAACCGTTACTGACTGCCACAATCTTTTTTCTTGATTTCTTATAGTGTTTCTTAAAGCCAGAAAGTTGCTATTTGAAATGACTTTAGTTTTGTGTCATGTCTGTGATCTGCTTTTTTTCTACAAAATTAAACAACTGAATGAACATCCTCTGAGGCCGGTGATTCCATAATTTTTGCCAGGGGTTGTATATGTAAACCTGGGTTTGATTCCTGGGAACACTACCCATTTGCATCCAATTGGACAAGACACTGATTGTCTCAGTCCACCTAACTGTACATGGGTATCAGCCTTGGCTAGACAAGTAACCTGCGCCGAACTGGTGTCCCATCCAGGGGCTTTGTAGACTCTCAACCACTCCAATAATAAGCACCAGCACCAGTGGGTCTCAGGGTCAATATAGGACTTAAAGAAAGATATAGATGTCTTCATATGTTCTACTACTGTGTGAAAGTTCACTGAAATCCATAAACCAGTTTAGGAGAAGATGCGTATGCAAGACTCACGTACAGGTGGACACACAGACGAACAGACAAAGCGAGTCTGATACACACCAATCTTCAGTTTGCAGCGGGTAAAATAAAAAGAATCTACATGGTACCATAAACTATGGATCCATCTCTTTCAAGACATGTAGAGTGAAGGACTATTCATTACTCATGAAAACAATCAAAAAATGTTGCTCCTTTGTAATCTGTTCACACATTCACCTCTAATCTTCTATCATCAATGACTTTCAACTGCAAGGAACAATTTGGGAAGGAAACCAATAACTGTAGCCTGCAGCTACTTGATATTTACATTTGAAGGCACTTCTTGCTAAGATGTTAATGTGATGGATATGTGTTGACAAGGAACAAACTGGTGAAAGTATGAAACCAAGCAGCCAAGAACTCGAGCTAAACACACGAGAGTTATACAACATATTATGACCACATGAGCCGGTTATAACCACACATTAGCTATCCAACGTAGGTCACACGAAAGCCTTCCAGGCGAGTTGGGCAGTAAATGACATCCTGAAAATAACAGGAGGGAGAAAGGGGAATGAAAAGGAGAAGACAGAAGAGGAGGATGGTGCAATAATAATGAAAGCAATAAAAAGAAACCCATTTTTTTAGATGTAGGATCTGTGCCTCAGTACAAGCAGTGTGTGATTGTGTGTGTGTGTGTGTGTGGATGCATCAGATGAGTCAAAATGAGTCATCATCATGTTATCAATCACCCACTTACAGTACAGCAATCGCTCTTCTGCTGTCCGTGTGTGTCGCTCGAGGCCAGAATAAAGTCGAGCATTAAAACTGGATAGCACTCCCACACATTTGCACGCTATGACAGCGCTGTGCAGGGCCACAACAGCATGGTGCAACAAATATGCTACAGAAAGGCATGTGCACCGAAATCCATGGGACTCACTCCTCACGATCCATTTAAACACAAAACAGGACTTATTAAGACCAAAATCATTTGGCTGTTCCTGGTGTTTAATGGTTAAAACCATAAAAACTTGTGAAGTCTTTCCAGAATATCCACCAGTTTGCTGTTCATCGACAACAATGTCGGCTACAACTGGCTTTGTTTAAAGGTACTAAACCGCTCCAATACAGAAACCGCTGCCAACGCTCCAGGCACAATGCAAAAACGATCCTATTATGTTTACCATTATACTTGACTTGTTCTCTTAAAACATGCAGTTATGCAATCACATTCTTGGTATCTTCACACCTCCTCACTGCATTTTATCAGACTCCTCATTCTCTACTGTCGATATCGATTTCATCTATAGTTTAAAAAATCTTTTTTGTTATTATGCTGTTATTCTGTTTATTCTTCTCTACAAGAGTCAAGACAGAAGTCAGACTACCAGAGCAAGAATTTTAGCTGAGGAAGCTTCTGTGATTTGAAGCGAAACGTCCTCGTGTCAAGCAACCCAGTCCAGTCGAAGATTCAAGCTTCTCTACTAAGGAAACCACCTAGACAACTGAGAGCCTACACAGAAACAGAAAAAAGTATCATGGCACAAATGAAAAGAGCTCCCTCCACTGATTGCAACAGGTTTCCTATGTGTGGCTGATGTATCACAAGTTATTAGAGTGTTGTTCGTGTTAAAACGTATTTATTATTTATAGCACCATTTACCAAGCATTTTCTGTGTGTGGCTAGGTTCTGTGTTCTATCAGCCTGGAAAATTTCATGCCATTTGGTATTCCTATTAATGAGAAACCCATCATTAATTAAATAGCATCACATATGGTCAAACTGAAGATCAAGAAACTTATCAACAAAGTAAAAAAAAAAAAAAAAATTCAAGGTTTCTGGTCCAATTTTTCAGTCACACTCCAGAGAATGTTTTGACACCAATGCAGACTTTCTACATCAAAAATCCAGAGACAAATTCGTACCGGCCTATTTTGCACATTTTGCAAATTGCTAAAAACCTCTCTTGGCACAAAGAGGTGTGGGCAACACCATTGGAAAGAGATAATCCACAGATCAGAACAGTATAAAGATTTGTGATATGCACCTGATGGATCAGAATTTATTAGTTGTTTTTTTCAAAGCAGTTTTATTATTTATAGCACCCCCTAGCTTTTTGTGCTCTTCATACCACAAACCATATTCTGGTTGAAGCTGGCAAATCTGGCAGCATCCATTAATGAGAGCACATTTCGAGTTGTTTTAGCTGTTCTAAAATGAGTTTAAAATATATGAAATAATTTTTTTTAAAGAGGTGATTTGTCATCATCTTTGGTATCACAGTAAAACAGCACCTTGTGGGACTCTCAGGGAAAATCTACAGGAAATTCTGAGCATTTTGTACCTTTGAAATTCAAAGAAAATGTTCTTTACATTGCTATCTAGTGGCACAGTTCTACAAAATTTGTCACTGCAACTCTAACAGAGTAGAGAAGCTTGAATCTTCGACTGGACTGGGTTGCTTGACGTGAGGACGTTTCGCTTCAAATCGCAGAAGCTTCCTCAGCTAAAGAGCAAGAATTTTAGCTGAGGAAGCTTCTGCGATTTGAAGCAAAACGTCCTCACGTCAAGCAACCCAGTCCAGTCGAAGATTCAAGCTTCTCTACTATGGAAACCACCTGGACAACTGAGAGCCTACACAGAAACTCTAACAGAGGCCATGCATATACCTGCGTGGTTTCATGTCATTGGTGATCCCAGTAATGAGAAAATGCATCATTAAGTAAGGAGCATCCCACATGGTCAAACTCAAAGCCATGAAAATTGCAAACAGACCAACAAATTAAGGTTTCCAGTCCAATTACTGAGATTTGTGAACCAAAGAATGTTTTGACACCAATCTAGATTTTCTACATCTGAAAATCCAGAGACGAGTCCATTTGGGCCAATTTCGCACGTTTTATAATACAGTAAAACTCGCATATAATGGATTCAGGTGGATTCAGGTGGTGAATTTTGTCCGTTAAAATTGCAATTTGTTATATGTATAAAACAGATTAAATCCACTATTTTATAAAATGGACAAAATCTGTTATATGTATTAAAAACTGACAAAATCAGTTTTTCTAAGTCCGCTGCGGAGTGATACCTTAAAATACTAAAACCTGATTTATGCTTCTGCCACTCTGCAACTCCGTAGCCATGCAATGACATTGATGTGCATGTGACCCTTTTAAAGTTCTCTGTTGTGTCTTTATGCAATTTGTCACAAGAACAGTGTCTTTTTCTATATTAATTTGTCCCTCAACAAGTGGCACGTCTTTATACAATCATCAACTTCCAAACCAACGATATGGTACATACAATTTTCCTCCATGAATGCAGGTCATTTGAGCATCTTTCTCTGACTCTTTGTTGTAAAGTTGGTCATATTTACTTTTCTGACAAATGTATTTGATCCATGATTGAAATGTAATCGGCGGCCGCACTGCTTAAACTTTTAAAATATGACGGGAGAGGAAGGAGTGAAAACATAAAAGTGACAAATCACAGGTCTTGCCATGTCCGTCATTTAGCAGGTGCACGTCTGGCTCCTTGGAGGGCTCGCAGACAGGCAGAGGGCTCTGATCTAAAGCAGTTTGGTTCGTCACTCCCAGTGATATGTGTGAAACGTAACATCATATTACAGTGTAGGCAACAAGCAGCATTTTGTTAATAATCACCGGCCCTGAATTATGTCCTGCCTTGTTTAGGTACCGAGTCTGAGCACAGTTTGAAAAAACAAACAGCTGGGCTTTTAATCACGGAAATACGGTACCCTCTTTTCTCCAATCAGCTGGTGTCAGTGCTGAACTTCATTTCATACTTCTGTAACTGGGCACAACCAGACTGCTCTATCTGGTATATGTGAGGGGTTTTTAATGAAATTGCATGTGATTGGACAGGATGTTTTGTCCGATGTGGGTGAAAATCCGTTATATACGGTGTTTATTACATGGAAAACATACAAAAGCATTGGGGCTTTTGCTTTTGTCCAGTGAATGAGAATATCCGGTTTATACGATGACGGTTTAGGCGAGTTTAACTGTATTGCGAAAAAAAATTTCCAAGCATGAATGTGTGATTGTGCATGGCCTGCACCATTACAATGGGCTCACTCCACCGATCACAATGGTATAAAGCCTTTTGATCCACTGAATGACCCCATGGATCAAAGGTTATTACTGTTAACACATATTTGTTCATTATAGCACCACCTAGCATTTTTCACTGGCCATTTTTTGTATGCGGCAAGTTTTTTACGACTCTGTAAATTTCACATTTCAACTCCATCTGGTTTAGGCTGGCCAAACACTTTTTTTGCCAAGAAAAGAAAAGAAAAGAAAAACAACAAAACAAAAACCAGCACAAACACAATAGGGTCCTCCGACCATCTTTGCTGGTGCTTGGACCCTAATAAATAAAAGAAAAAAGTCACTTACAGGAGTTCCTCTGGCTTCCGTCTGTTGCACCAGGAGAGGTGGACATACCAGCAGGGTGCTTTTTGCTCTCACCAGAAAACCGATTTAGAGGAAGGGAGAGGACAACAAACAAGCCAACAAACAAAACAAGCTCAACGATAGTAGACCAAAAACTCCACCGGTCACAGCATCACCTGTGCGCCACTCATCCTCACGCGGCACACACACGCTCATCCATCCTAAAGATGCTCAGCCAAAACTCAGTGCCACATTCTCACGTAGATCAGCTCTGCAGATGCACACTTTCACTCGTGCACACACGAGGGATGTGCGTTGTCCTGCAGCTGGCAGCAGCTAAACGCACACATGCAGCGTGTGAGAGAAGCGATCGGATCGCCGCTGCACCAGTGTCTAGCTCCAGTCGCCGTGGAGACTATTGATGCTGACAGTAGAGAGCAAAGAGAATACGAGTGGAGCATACCACTCGCTGCTGAGGGGTGAGTGAGGAGGTGGGAGGATGAGGAGATGAGGGTGTGTGAGAGCGGGAGGAAAATGAGGAGCGGAGATGATTATGTGGATGATGCATGTTTCTATAACCCAGGAACACATTTGCCTCTGGCCTTTGATCACATACTAATGCCTTGTGACCCAGTCTGCAGACTTTACACACTCATTTGTTTAAACGTGGCTGGAAGGGCGAGCGAGCTATGTCACGAATGGGGATGAGTATCTAATTAAGTGGCAGTGAGCCAGCACATGTCAAGGCAATAAAACAAAATCTCGTTCATGAGGTTTCTCTAGTCGACTCTTCTCATACACACACACACACTAACGCCTAAATCCCACAGCCAAAGAAGAAACATATTAGTGCCCACGCCCACTTTGTCTGCCTACACTGCCTCAGGGAGGAAATAATAATCTTCCTCATTAGCATGATACTGTGGAGAGCATCACAGTTTCACCTAGCGCTGTCTCCTTAGCTCATGTCCTTCATCAACTCCTCCTCTTCCTCCTCCCTCTCTTCCTTGTTTGTGCCCTTTATTTTCTGGTGCATGTGAAGTGCATTTGATAATCACCATGAAAGACACAGTGCAAGCATCAACAATGAGCTGGAACTGCACAAAACAGTCTGGTTTGTGTGAAATCGGGTTTGCAAATCTGCACATTGAACAAGCAAAAGCTACAGCTACAATCAAAGTCTTGGGTTTTTCAGAGCAGACGTGCAGATTTCATTTTCACCGTCAAACAACGCACGATGCAGGAATCACAGAACAGCAGTGAGTCACTCTAGAGAGAATTTGAACCCTTAAGCTTTCATATACATACACGCACTGCTCATAATGTCAACTCCAGTCTTCATCCTAATGACACATCGCGGTTCTCAGTGCCTGAAGAGCTGTTAAAGAAACAAATACCAGCAACCACAATCAACAGCGTTTCAATGCTGTTGCATGAGTCTAACTGCAGACATTTAAACGGAGATATAATAAGCTCCTCAGTTAGCTACGGGTGATTATGATGAGCTGTGGCGGGGGGGGGGGTCAAAAGTGCATTGACAGGACTTTAGTGTCAACTCCTACAACATGGCATTATGAGATGAGATGAGCTATACTTTATTGATCTCACAGTGGAGAAATTATGTTTACACTCCAGTCACCTCAGACAGCAATTAGTCCACAATTATTACTTGTTTACCGTAATAATGACACACATCAGAATTAAAGACAACACATACACATTTGATATTGTTTATGTGCACTAAATTTGAAGAAGTCCGTTATCCGAATTGAGGCAAGTGGGTGAAGGTCTCGCAGCAACCCTGAGTTGCACCACCGTCAGCTTGGGGGGGAACGGGGACCTGCTGCAGCTAAATCCGCGCAAGGGATGACGTGAGCAGAAGCCGGAGTGGGGGGTGTGTGATGGGGGGTGGGGAGAGGGAGTGGAGCATGCTTCAGTGTTGTGAAACAGTTTATTGTCTTTGTGAGTTGAGATAAGTAACAGCCAAATGTTCAACAAGGACAAAGACATTCCTCTGGAGGAAAACAGCAGGGCAATTTGTCCTTCAGGCTGATAAGCCTGCCATGTTGTGGTTTGAGCAGTGAAAAACACTTTTTACAGCTTCACTTGAACAACCAAATCCTAATTATGAATTAAGAATATTCCCAACTATGAATTAAGAATATTCCCCGGCCTTCAAAATCTTCATCTTCATCTGCAAGGCACGCATCTGCTCCAAGATGTCATCCAATTTGCGTCTGAGTTCAAGAGTCATCGCATTCTGAGAATGCATTGCCTTGCCCACCTCGTTAATCATGACGGACAAGTGAGGGGCCGTGGTCCTTGATGCCGCCGTCTTGCAAATTTTCCGGTAGATCAGGGCAGCACATAAGCCAGAAAGTACCAGCCCTGCTACCATAAAACCAAATATGAATAAATCCTCGATGTCCTCCACAGAGAATGGCGCAAAAGCATCCAACACGCCACAACCCCCAGGAGTCGAGAACATAGCCCGCAGCATACGTTCCATCTGGGCAGGTAGGATCCCCCATTATCGGGTTACAAGAAAAACTACTAAACAGGTTCTTATCCCCGCGTTGCATAGCATGAAATGAATGAGAGCCTACGACTCCCCCTGGACGGGACGCCAGTCCTTCACAGGTTACTTCTCCAGCCAAAACTAGTGCCTGTGTGCAGCAGCTGGGTGGACTGAGACAATGCAGATGAAGTCATGTCCAAGGACACAAACAGGGAGCGTGATCAAAAATCAAATCCAGGTCTACATATTGGTAGTCCACCTATCCACTGAGCTAGCTGCACTGTGGTCATAAGTTTGTGCCTGTGAAACAAATAATTGTGATTGCTGCATAAAAATTCAATAATTCTTCATCTTTTTTTTTTTTTGCCTTCTTGCTCTCGGTTGGGACGGTCGCATTTTTCTCTCCTCCTCCCTCCCCAACTTTCCTGCTACTGTAGTGTGTTTTGTCTGTGAGGCTGCCAGCCCTGCTCCTCTGGAAAATGGCAAAATGGATCTGATCAAGTGGTCTCTGAACGCAACTGATACTATTTGTCCACAAGGCACTCGGGAGCGGAGGACCCGACCTGTCCTGCCAGGACACATGTGGCGGGTTACGTGATGGACAGCTGGTGGAGGTGGCAAGTCATGTGCCTGTACATGTTGTCTGTGGAGGACGTTGAAGATGTTTACTTATTTGGAGCTGTGGTGACCGGGTTTCTGCTGTGTGGAGCAGCCATAGCACTGGTTTACTGGAAAATTAAGAAGGTGGAGGCGGCATTAATTGGCCCGTCCAGGCTGCCCCACATGATTGATTCGATTGGAAGGGCAGTGTCAGCTCAGTCGGCGGGTGTCAACCGCACGTTGGAATCCATCTCGGGGAGAATGGCTGCACTGGAAAACCGCTTTGATCGTCAGTAAGACCACATCTCCTCTATTCAGATGTATTTGGGAGCCACTCTGAAGTTTCAGACTGTGGAATCTGCCAGGCATCTGTTAATCTGGATATCTATTTGGTTTCCAAACACCAGCTGTCCTTCAAGGCTGCTTGGATAAAATCCTCCCCCCGAAGAACACTCCTGATAGCCTCGCTCCTCGTCTCCCCCGCCTCCTTGTCTTCCCTTCCCTCCCTCCCTTCCCAGTCCTGAGATGTTGACTGTGGGACCTTGAGACCCTGGTGGACTGATTCAGGACTGGGATCCCGAACCCCCCAGGATGGACAGATAAGGCCTGTTGATGGTGCCTCAAGGGCGGCCTTTCCGGGCTGTCTGTCTGGACACTGGACACATCCAAGTCTCGGCTGTTGTCTGTTGTGTTTTTTTGTTTTTGTTATGACTGTTTTTCTGTGCTATGGGCTTTTTTTGCTCTCCAGTGGTGCTGCAGGAGTTCATCGCAGCAGCAATGGAGGTTTTTCTTTTCCCAATTCTTTCCTTGTGTGTGCCTTTATATGTGTTCATGTACCGGACCGGCTTATGTGTGTTGTTGTTTGTTAACTGTCTCATGAGGCCGGTCAAGGTTTGCTCAGCCCTGCTCGTCACCTAGGGCAGGGATATACATCTGGAGCTGGGTCCCCGGGTGCCAAAAAGGCGACCTCTGCTCCTAACTGGCAATTAGGATGGGTAAAAATGCAGTAAACACATTTCATTGTGCAGGGAACATTGTCCTATGTGCATATGACAATAAACTTCTTTTGAATCCTTGAATTGAATCCTTTGAATTTACCCCAGCACAATACAATTGCTGAGGCAAACATCAAACTCATTATAAACCACAGGATGTTCTTGAATATATCTACCAAATTATGCAATTATAAACAATTATTATACTTGGACCAAACATTGACATATAGGTTGATGTAAATATATAGTGTTGATTGGGTGTATGAAGATCTTGAGATGAAGGTATTTTAAATAGACTGACATGATTTGTTACTGTTACTGGGTTTATTAAAGGTATTCATGAAAATATTATTACTAAGTAGAATATCAAGAACAGAAACGTCTGTATTCTTCAGATTGATAGATTTATTGAATGATCAATATAATTTACAACAACCGTAAATGTTTATGTTGCCAACATTAATGAGTGAAGATCCTCAGCATGTCATTTAGGTCCTTCAGACTTTTTTCAGTAAAATGGTTCTGGGGAGCATTAGCATGGCTAAAACCCGTCAACTTCTGTGAAGCTTCACCCTCCATAAATAAAATCCACACTCCATAAAAAACAAAACAATTTATAGAATCCCTCTTATTGAGCGGACAGTATGATCCTTCTGTTCCTCTGTAGATGACCCATGATCATAGATGAACAGTCATGACATGAATGAAGCAGTGTGCTTTTATTGTGTCCACATCTGCTGGCCCGGCATCACACACATGCCACATGTGTTGGGGAGCTGACACTCTGGCACGCCACATGTGTGTTGCTCAGTGACACCACACTCATGGGGCACTTAGACACTTTTCACAGACAGGTCGAATGTGGTTGTTTGCTGTTTACTCTTGTGCAGGGAGCATGAATAGCCCCACCTTTTCTAAGTGCCCAGTGTACGGTGTTAGATGTTTGTGTGTGGTACTGGGAGTGTGGGCAACACCTGCCGAGAGAGGGATGGAATGGGCACTCGCATGGCATTTCCTGTCTTTCGCCCGCTTGTGTGTGTGAATGGTTGTGGCAACAGGTGTACGAGGCATTTCAGGCGGCTCTGATTTTTCATGAATGGCATGCAATTCCTCCTTCGTGTGGCAGTCAGCTTCAATCGGGTTATATATGAAGGGGCCCTAAATTTTACATATAGAATATTAGTATTTAAAAACACAGTCATAGAAACATGGGAGTTCGAGGAGGTTTAACAGTATTGATATTTGACAATAAAACAGTGATAAAACATAGCTGGATAAATATAATTTTGCACTTTACGATTCGTTCAATAAATATTCAATACACTGCCAATGTGAGTAAGTGCAAGTGAACATATGGAAGTGTACACAGTGCAGTGTATACATTTTTAGTTTGCTCAATATTGCTGCTACAATATTAAATACTATCTCTCTCACTTCCCACTTGTCACATAAAAGAATCTAGCAGAAACTGCTCTGCATATGGAGTGCAGCATGACTGATTCATATTATGTTGTTGCAATAAATCGGCAGTATTCATCACCTAAATGTCATAAACCTACAAAATGTATGTCTTCATGTTGAAATATCAAACAAATAAATGCATACATATATATCTACATGGCTTGAAGCTGTACAGCCTTTCAAATAAAAAAAAAAAGACTAGATTTAGTTTCTACTGAAATCTCAGCATTATAAAATCAGTTTATTTTTAGAAACATGTTGCAAAATTACAGCTCTTTTTAATCAAGAGAATATATTTACCTGAGGGGAATATTGTATTTTCCTTTAAACGATGGCTTCAGGAGGAAGTGCGTGTGCGCCTGCATGAGGTTTTCAAATTACATGAAGTTACGTGATGCAAGTACACGAGGCATGCTAACATCCGTAAGATGTCTTGTAAATCACTTCAGACGTGTTATCTGTTTTCAGAAACAGCATTTTTTTAGATAGCAACAAGCTGACACCACCGTGCATCTCTACTCTGATTTGGCTGTTACATGTGCTTCCCTGCATCCCTTGCACACGTGATCGATGACATCACTATCTTTGCTCTCATAGGCTGCAAGGGTCACTATGGAACGTAGTTCAAGGTTGTCTGTTCTTTTGAAATTGTCCACTTCATGAATTTTTATCATATTGGCACTGTTATATTAGGAATCTCTTATTTAAAGGCTAATAAATAAAATTATAGTGGTGCAAAAGAAAGATCTTTTATGACATAAAAAAAGAAACCCAAAGGCTCAGTTACAAATCACTACTCACAATAAACTTTGTACTGTTACTAAACAATAATGGTTTTTAAACTTCAATTGAAAATGTCAAAATATTGAAGTTTGAATGCAAATTTTTATTAGCTGCCAATCAACACTGGTAATTAATGAGATTTTATTATTATTATTATTATTTTAGCAGTTTGTATATTATCCAAGAGTCAGTATAAAAATAAGCAAGCAGCGATAGATGCATATGCCTACAAATACAATGACAACCACCAAACCAAGGCGCAATGCAAACCATCTCTCTGGCTGCATTTACAGGTCATACGTCTGCATAATTTTGACATATTCACATATTTGTTACCTGTGCATTAGTGGTTACTGTTAAACCCAATTTGCATTTAACACTGAAAGCACTGACGGATGGAAATAAGAGCAAAGACACAAAACTACAGTTGCCTTGGAAACTGACAGTCTGCAAGCCATTTTTATGTAATCCTTGTGATGTGCCAGATTCTCCAAGCTGTCCACAAACTTTTCAACTCATGTGCTTTTCATTCAAAAGCCTCCAAAATGCCGCGATAGAACAGTTCAGAACAGTTGTCTTTTTCACATAATAAACCAGGAAGCTGGTCTTATCTACCCTTTGATTGGGGCATGAAAAACACAAAATAGGTAGTGCAATGATCCAACTAAATACAGAAAACACATAAGGATGAAAATATTTTTGTTTTTCCATGTATATGTCTATTCTGAACCTTGAAACCTTCCCAAATTTCGCTCCACTTGGTGTAACACCAGCAAGATAAAAGATACAGCTCAGTCTCCTCCAGCTGTATCTCCTCCAGACCCCTCAGTCTACTTAATATTTTAAATGTAAGGTCAGGTGTCAAACTGGATCAATCCTCCTTCAACAGGACTAAAAAAGAGCCAGAGCTTCAGGATTCTTTATTGCTGAGAGACGTTTTCAACACTGTGCCTACATTGGATTAAAAAAGAAAGAAAGAAAAAAGTAGTTTGAACAATCTAAACAAAATGAGCAGTAATATACTTTCTCAAGCAGGACAACTGGTCAGAGCGTGATGGTATGCAAGCTGTTCATTCTGCTGGTTTAAAATAAAAACAATTCAGGACTCACTGCCTTTATGACTGGGAATTCAGCATTTTGGTTCTCCAGACTGCTGGGAAAATGAGGCTGCAGAAAGTGGATGACGCTGTCAAGGTTCTCGAACAAAGCACCTAGCAACCCTATTAGATCTGCTGAATAAAAAGAACTAAACCAGTGATTGCACTGGGATGTACTGTGCATGTGTGTTCGTATCAGAGGTGTAAAACTCCGGCTTCAGAAAGTAAAAGTCCAGCCACATATTTGTTCCATCTTCCTAATAAACCAGCTGACTGTAATCAGTTCAGCTCTTCGGGCAGGTGGATGAGTTAACCCCTTAACGCCTGAATTTATATAGTTGTATATAAAAAATGTTTTGTGTGTGTTTTTGCCTTTAAGTAGATGGTAAATAATGTTGAGATTATTAATTACACTTTTGCACAAAAAATAAATAGTAATTTTGGTATTTTGGTAATAATTTATGTTATAATGTTATAATAATAATAATGGTATGTTGCAAATTTGCGACAACAAGCATACTGATCAATTTGGTATGTTGCATATTTGAGTCAGATATTGTAGCATATATGCGACAATAGGCGTTAAGGGGTTAATTATTGAGATCACCTGTTTTAGGTGCACAAGGTAGAAGCAACACATGGGAGGGTTTTTACTTTCTGAAGCCGGAGTTTTACACCTCTGGTTTGTGTGTTACAGAAGATGATGCACATGCTTCTAGGATGCTCCGGCTTATTATTTTTCAAGTGCATTCTCCACACACTTTATTATTATCAGTAACATATGTTAAAATAGGGTTCTATTAATGCCATTGCCAGTGTCCATCTTTTTGATTTACTTTGTCTCATTGTGAGCTCAGCACCTGCACAACCAAGAATAGAATGCTGGGTGCACTGGCCATCTGGCAAAACGCAAAAGCAGAGAAAATGACACCACGTTCTGCAGGTGCAGTAAAGCAAGTGGGGTTTTTTCTTCTTCAGCAAAGCAAAACTCTAATTTGAGTGGCATCATCCACTCATCCAGACCCTCACCTAAGAAGGTCAAGCTTGCCGATACAAGCTGGCTCAGCGAGGTAGCCGACCCCGGCGCTTTGTCACAGACTGATGTTCAGAAGCGTGGGAGAGCTACAGTGTCAGGCCGTTCTCCCACACTGATGGAGCCAATTGCAGGGACTCGGGGACCTGTACAAACTGTCCTCCATGTGCTTCTCTTGGAGAATGTTCATGACTAAACCCTAGAGTAGCTCCAGAGGGATTATGCCTGACAGCTGACCTAAAAATATGTGGAGGAGCTGCAGGAAAAGCACACACTTGAATGACTGGCTGTGACCCGGGCCTGGATATGTGGCTTGAAAATGGATGGCTGTAGTCTGATCTGTCAAAATGGAATCATGTCATATTAAGATCAATGTTCATGATAGGCTTGGTTGAATTCCAGTTAGCAGATTTTGAAAATGTTAATGCATGTGGACAGATGTATAACAAGAGCAAACACATATTTCTAACATCTGCCAATCCCGATCCGGATCACCTCCAAAATTCAGTGGAGTTTTCCATGTGCTAATATCTATCTGTGGTGCAAATTTAGTGAGAATCCGTGAAGTAGTTTTGATGTAATCCTTCAAAGCCTATATAAAGTGAAATCTTGAACCAGAATCCAGATCCGGATACAGATCACCTCCAAAATTTGATGGAGTCATCCATGCCTTGATATGAACCAGTGGTGAAAATTTGGTGAGAATCCATGAAGTAGTTTTGACGTTATCCTTCAAAGTGTCTATAAAGTGAAACTTGATTCAGAATCTGGATCCAGATCCAGATCACCTCTAAAATTTAATGGAGTCTTCCATGCTCTAATATCTATCTGTGTTGAAAATTTCATCAAAATCTGTGCAGTAGTTTTGATGTAATCCTGCTACCAGTAATCCTTCAAAGCCTATATAAAGTGAAACTTGATTCCAAATCTACATCCAGATCCAGATCACCTCCAAAATTTAATGGGTCTTCCATGGCCTAATATCTATCTGTGGTAGAAATTTCATCAAAACGCATGCAGTAGTTTTGACGTAATCCTGCCATCAGACAGACAGATGATTTTATTACGTCCTTGGCAGACGTAATTATAGATGCGAAGCAGATGGAGCTGTGATTTCATGAGTTCTACCCAGACATGCATTAATTTTCTCTGACTCTGCTCTTATTTGCACCTCTCACCAGCAGGCGCAAGCAAACTTAATGCTGTTGTGTTTCTAAATGTCTTCAAGACAAGCTGATGAAAGTCATCTTGCACAAAAGTGGGAAGCTGTTGCCAGGCAACTCGACACCTCAAGCAATATTCTTTATTTTCCTTCCCTAACCCCCCCCCCCCCATTGGCTCATACTTTCTTCTTCACGACTAAATAACAGCACTTTTAACCTGGTTCTCACTGACGGAGTATCTTATTGCCAGTGAACTTAAACACAAATGCTCACAGCGGAGATGCCTAGAAGGTTGGCAGAGACTGTAAAGCTCAGATCCAGGTAACGGTGGGTGGAAAAAGCGACTGGAGACCAATAAAAGAAGAAGTAAAAACTGAGAAAAAGCTGCAGGAGAAAATTATGTTTAGTTAAAAAAAACCCCAAATATAATATTTTTGACTTCATATAATACAAATATAAGATACCCAGTGACAACTCTCTAGTGCTGCTTTTTGTGTTGCATCACCAGTTACACAGCTTTACGGTGGAGTGACAGAGAGAAGGATTTACTTAAACAGAAGATGTGAAATTTCAGGTACAGTTTGTCAGCAGGTGTACTGGAGAGTCTGGGTCAGATCTGATTTATTTTCTTATTTGAAAATCCTTCTCCGTTTGACTCCAGCATGAAGCTGTAGAACTGTTATTACAACATACAAAACAACATGCAGTGTGCAAAGTTGCATCTACAGACGCCTGTACTACCTTCATAGTTGTCATGTGTGACTTGGTAGCTTCCCTCACCCACCTCCTTCTTGCACAGTCACTCGGTTTTTGAAAATGACCCACTCCATACTGATTTGTCATGTATTGCCACATGTTTGTATTTCTTAATATTTGATATACAGTACCAGTAGTCAAACGTGCATTCGACTGGTACTGTAAGTCTAAGACATATTCAGTGACTTCGAAATGACTGTGTATTCCCCAACTTGTGTAACGAAAACAGGATGCAAAAGTCAATATTTGCATTAACTTGCTCCTTCCCAAGTTAATGCAGGAGGAGTAACAGGAAGACAGAGGACAGGAAGGAGAGGAACAGTAGGAGCCAGTAAACCAGTATTGATCACTATGTCTGGTAGATTATGTATTTATAATGTAAACTGTTTTTTCTTTTTTACTTTCATTTTTGATACTCTGTGTGCTTCTTACCTTGTGTGCTGCTATGCAGTGCTGCTGGAACCTCAGTTTCCCTGAGGGAGTCTTCCCAAGGGATCAATAAAGTTCTGTCTAATCTAATCTAATCTTTACAATAATCCCTATATTTAGTTTGACTGGTTAATTTCAGACAGTGTAAATGGAGGGATTCACCGTGTATAAAAATGACTGTAATTCGTTAACATTTACACAATATTTATGTTGAAGCCTTTGAAATGTTGGTTTGGCACAAGATGACCTTCCTGAGGTGACACCAAATATGAATTGTATATCAATTACAACTATACTAATGCGGCAGCACGGTGGATTAGTGGTTAGCACTCAGTGGCGGTTCTACACTGAATTACTCCCCGAGCGAGACCCCCTCCGAGCGCACTCCACCCCCCAAAAAAACTGACAAAATTTTGCACAAACAGCCACTTTTTCATATTTTACTTTTATTTTAAATATTTTAGAAGTGCCCTTGAAATTGCAATTGAAATTGACATCAAAAGACAGCAGGGTACAATATAATTCTTATACAAGACATCCATGAATTGCAAAATCAAATAAATATGCCCTCACATGCTAAATGTCTGTCATTAGATGTTATATTAATCTGTCTTTTATGGAGGAATGATTAGCGGTTTTATTAAGGTACATATTTGTCTCAACATTTTGCTAAATATTTAGCTTGATGTTTGTAAAACCACCTAAAACAGTTCTGCATTTTTAAAGTTGAAAAGTGGTCTCACCATTTTCTTACTTATTTCTATCTGTTGTCAACCGTCAGTCATATTGACTATGATGTAGCACCAGAAGGATCATCTTGTTTGACTGTGTGGATAGATTTACATCCTGTGTGACATTTCTGACATATGCAGACAGATACCTGTTGTAGATGCCAGTGATTCTATAGTGCTCACTTTCCTTCTGGCTCTGGTTTCATCGTTACAGTTTCTGATGACAGTCCATCCATTTCTGAGTCCTTGTGGTGTTTGTTCCTGAATCTTTTTTGTTTTTTCCTGTTTGTAAGTGACCGTTATCTGATCTCACAGCCGTCATATCACAAGTGATGACATAGAAAGCAGAATGAAATCAGAATGAAATCAGAACTGAATCTGATCTCTGAGCACATACACAAAGGAAGGTAACAGGACAAACACATAAATTAAACTTGACGTGGTCAGTCGGCTCATAAAACAGTAAGGAACTCAAATCTCACATCAAATAATTTGATTTGGCACATTCACACTCTGCTATATTCACTTAATCTAGTTTGGTAAACCGGTCCAATATACCTCAGTTGTTTAAATATTAAACAAAATATACTGTAAAATACAATACAATTAATTGTATATTTTGTTAAGTTAGCTATATATTTTGTTAAACAACCAGATTATGTGGTGAGGGTTAACAAAAAATTTGATTAAGCACATACAGCAGTGTTCAGAATAATAGTAGTGCTATTTGACTAAAAAGATTAATCCAGGTTTTGAGTATATTTCTTATTGTTACATGGGAAACAAGGTACCAGTAGATTCAGTAGATTCTCACAAATCCAACAAGACCAAGCATTCATGATATGCACACTCTTAAGGCTATGAAATTGGGCTATTAGTAAAAAAAAGTAGAAAAGGGGGTGTTCACAATAATAGTAGTGTGGCATTCAGTCAGTGAGTTCATCAGTTTTGTGGAACAAACAGGTGTGAATCAGGTGTCCCCTATTTAAGGATGAAGCCAGCACCTGTTGAACATGCTTTTCTCTTTGAAAGCCTGAGGAAAATGGAACGTTCAAGACATTGTTCAGAAGAACAGCGTAGTTTGATTAAAAAGTTGATTGGAGAGGGGAAAACTTATACACAGGCGCAAAAAAATTATAGGCTGTTCATCTACAATGATCTCCAATGCTTTAAAATGGACAAAAAAAACTAGAGACGTGTGGAAGAAAATGGAAAACAATGATCAAAATGGATAGAAGAATAACCACAGTGGCAAAGGCTCACCCATTGATCAGCTCCAGGATGATCAAAGACAGTCTGGAGTTACCTGTAAGTGCTGTGACAGTTAGAAGCTGTTAGAAGACAGTTAGAAGACGCCTGTGTGAAGCTAATTTATTTGCAAGAATCCCCTGCAAAGTCCCTCTGTTAAATAAAAGACAAGTGCAGAAGAGGTTACAATTTGCCAAAGAACACATCAACTGGCCTAAAGAGAAATGGAGGAATATTTTGTGGACTGATGAGAGTAAAATTGTTCTTTTTGGGTCCAAGGGCCGCAGACAGTTTGTGAGATGACCCCCAAACTCTGAATTCAAGCCACAGTTCACAGTGAAGAAAGTGAAGCATGGTGGTGCATGGTGTATCAGTTTGGATATGACAAAATACTTGAAGAGGTCATGTTGCCTTATGCTGAAGAGGACATGTCCTTGAAATGGGTGTTTCAACAAGACAATGACCCCAAGCACACTAGTAAACCAGCAAAATCTTGGTTCCAAACCAACAAAATTAATGCCTCGCAGATGTGAAGAAATCTTGAAAAACTGTGGTTATACAACTAAATACTAGTTTAGTGATTCGCAGGATTGATAAAAAAGCAGTTTGAACATAATAGTTTTGAGTTTGTAGAGTCAACAGCAGATGCTACTATTATTGTGAACACACCGTTTTTTACTTTTTTTTACTAATAGCCCAATTTCATAGCCTTAAGAGTGTGTATATCATGAATGCTTGGTCTTGTTGGATTTGTGAGAATCTACTGAATCTACTGGTACCTTGTTTCCCATGTAACAATAAAAAATATACTCAAAACCTGGATTAATCTTTTTAGTCACATAGCACTACTATTATTCTGAACACTACTGTATATATTGTAATTTGTTAAAGTGTACACTGCATCATGCAGGCACACAAAAAACAAGGTCAGATTCAAGTCACTTCAGCTCACAATGTGAACACAGCTCAATTTTTAAACCCTCAATAAACAGGCTCTCCTGCAAACTTTTTTCCAAGAGTGGGCAGTTTGTCCTCTCTGGTGAAATTCGAACCCGTTCTTACACTCTGTCTGTTCATTTTCAAACGCCTGTTCTGAGTGCAGAGTTCTGGTTCTGTGCTGCATCCTAAGTGGACTTTGCCACCGGACAGCAGGATCCTGCTGAGCGGAACAGCAGAGAAACGGGAGCACTGCAGGATAATCGGTCCAGAGTCAAAGAGAAGCAGAGCGCCTGTCCCAGGGGACAACCTCAGAAAAGAACCGCTGAACCTTTTACACTGGTTCTGTTCTGTGCAGCTCAGCAAGCAGGGGTGCCTACAGCTGCAGGGAGGGGGCACCAATTTACTAATTCCCACACAGTGATATGATCACAGTTTTGAGGCGCAGGTGATTATTATTATTATTTTTGTGTGTGTTTGTGCCGCCCCGTGTGTGTCATGAAAAAAAATGCGCCAGGCAGCTGCCCGGTTCGCCCGCATCAAAAACTGTTGCCTCACAGCAAGAAGGTCATGGGTTCGATTCCCACCTATGGCCTTTCTGTGTAGAGTTTGTTTGTCCCCGTGTTTGCGTGAGTTCTCTCCTGGTGTTCCGGTTTCCTCCCACATCCAAAGACATGCAGGTTAGGTGGATTGGAAACTTTAAATTGTCTGTAGGTGTGCGTGTGGATGTGTTTGTTTGTTTACACGTGGCCCTGCAACAAACTGGCATCCTATTCAGGGTGTACCCCACCTCATGCTCTATGACTGCTGGGATAGGCTCCAGCTCCCTGCAACCCTTTCAGCTAGGGTTAGGGTTAGGGCTGCGTATTGTGGCGTATCATCTATGCCGAGCTGAGCAGCTCTACGCCCACTTTTAGCAGCTCTACGTCGAGTTTTTTCTCCCTACGCAGAAGTATGTTGAGGGCTACGCGCGTAGGACGGAAGAAATTAAACATGTTTAATTTTCTTTGGAGTAGAGCACACAGTTTTAAGCAGGTCTGTGCAGCACAGCGTTACTGTACAAAACCAAAAAGTGAGTGCGTGAATCCAGAGGAATCAGCTGGACAAGAGGATCACGCAGCTGCAGCACCTCTGTGTGCTCAGAACAGGGATTCGAACCTCAACTCAGAAATCCAGAAACACAACAGAAACAGCAGGTGGGTCACTCTCTCTCTCTTTCCCTCTCTCTCTGTGTCTGATCAAACCTGAATAAGCACTGTGACTTTAAAATAAAAGTGCAGTCGCTGCATGTCGGTGTGCTCATCAGACGCCCTGATTGAGCAGGACTGATCAAATCAGCGGACCTGATCGGAACAACCGGAGTTTTAAAAGTTTAAAGAGTCACAGCGCTTTATTCACAGCAGCCTTTACCACAGCCAGACTCAGCAGCATCTGTGCACAATGAAAATGATCCACCAAGACAAAAATAATAATAATAATAAAAAAAAATCATAACTAGAAGCACTCGGAGAGCGCAAACCTCCGCCAAGGCCATAGGGTCACTGATGTCACATGGAATACCCTTTGGCAAAGACACTTATTCCACATCGTTTCACGCATCTACCATCATGTTTCAGATTCAGTGGTTAACCCTCTGGGGTCTGAGGGCATTTTTTGGACAGTTCACCCTCCTGGCATAAATGTTTTATTATTGCTGTTAACAGCTCTCCCTGCATCCCACAATCAAGTTTTATGTCTCTTTTTTCAGGACAACCAGTACTTTCAAAATATATATGCTATAGTTATGTTTATAAGTGTAATAAAGGTTTACAATCAGAAATAAGAAAGGAAAAAGTAAAGCGGAAAATAATTTTCCACACACATTTATTCAAAACACACAGCAAACTATAATAAACTAGTTACACATCACTCCTAAAAACAATCTTTGGTGTGTCACGTGAGGTGAATCTGCCCTACGATTGGATTCTGCGGTATTGTATCACTTCCTGTTCCGGTGCACAGCGGTGTTTTTCTGTATCTGTTAGCTGTTTAATCTGCGCGGTTAGATTGATCTAGTTATCTAGATTACGATTTGTTTCCCAGTGTAATCTTTACGTGCCTTAACTAAAGCACTCCTTCTGCTGAATCACCTCTAAATTATTTACACATTATTCACTTTGCGTGTTTTTAGGAATCCGCTAGCTTAGCGTAGCTACTAGCTCTTAGCCGATTTAGCATGGCGGCTTCTCCTGTCTCTCCCACACTTTTCTGCTCTGGGTGTGAAATGTTTAGTTATTCCTCAGCCTCCTTTAGCAGTAACGGTACTTGTAATAAGTGTAGCTTATTCATAGCTTTGGAGGCCAGGCTGGGCGAATTGGAGACTCGGCTCCGCACCGTGGAAAATTCTACAGCTAGCCAGGCCCCTGTAGTCGGTGCGGACCAAGGTAGCTTAGCCGCCGTTAGTTACCCCCTGGCAGATCCCGAGCAGCCGGGAAAGCAGGCCGACTGGGTGACTGTGAGGAGGAAGCGTAGTTCTAAACAGAAGCCCCGTGTACACCGCCAACCCGTCCACATTTCTAACCGTTTTTCCCCACTCGACGACACACCCGCCGAGGATCAAACTCTGGTTATTGGCGACTCTGTTTTGAGAAATGTGAAGTTAGCGACACCAGCAACCATAGTCAATTGTCTTCCGGGGGCCAGAGCAGGCGACATTGAAGGAAATTTGAAACTGCTGGCTAAGGCTAAGCGTAAATTTGGTAAGATTGTAATTCACGTCGGCAGTAATGACACCCGGTTACGCCAATCGGAGGTCACTAAAATTAACATTAAATCGGTGTGTAACTTTGCAAAAACAATGTCGGACTCTGTAGTTTTCTCTGGGCCCCTCCCCAATCGGACCGGGAGTGACATGTTTAGCCGCATGTTCTCCTTGAATTGCTGGCTGTCTGAGTGGTGTCCAAAAAATGAGGTGGGCTTCATAGATAATTGGTAAAGCTTCTGGGGAAAACCTGGTCTTGTTAGGAGAGACGGCATCCATCCCACTTTGGATGGAGCAGCTCTCATTTCAAGAAATCTGGCCAATTTTCTTAAATCCTCCAAACCGTGACTATCCAGGGTTGGGACCAGGAAGCAGAGTTGTAGTCTTACACACCTCTCTGCAGCTTCTCTCCCCCTGCCATCCCCTCATTACCCCATCCCCATAGAGACGGTGTCTGCTCCCAGACCACCAATAACCAGCAAAAATCTATTTAAGCATAAAAATTCAAAAAGAAAAAATAATATAGCACCTTCAACTGCACCACAGACTAAAACAGTTAAATGTGGTCTATTAAACATTAGGTCTCTCTCTTCTAAGTCCCTGTTGGTAAATGATATAATAATTGATCAACATATTGATTTATTCTGCCTTACAGAAACCTGGTTACAGCAGGATGAATATGTTAGTTTAAATGAGTCAACACCCCCGAGTCACACTAACTGTCAGAATGCTCGTAGCACGGGCCGGGGCGGAGGATTATCAGCAATCGTCCATTCCAGCTTATTAATTAATCAAAAACCCAGACAGAGCTTTAATTCATTTGAAAGCTTGACTCTTAGTCTTGTCCATCCAAATTGGAAGTCCCAAAAACCAGTTTTATTTGTTATTGTCTATCGTCCACCTGGTCGTTACTGTGAGTTTCTCTGTGAATTTTCAGACCTTTTGTCTGACTTAGTGCTTAGCTCAGATAAGATAATTATAGTGGGCGATTTTAACATCCACACAGATGCTGAGAATGACAGCCTCAACACTGCATTTAATATATTATTAGACTCTATTGGCTTTGCTCAAAAAGTAAATGAGTCCACCCACCACTTTAATCATATCTTAGATCTTGTTCTGAGTTATGGTATGGAAATAGAAGACTTAACAGTATTCCCTGAAAACTCCCTTCTGTCTGATCATTTCTTAATAACATTTACATTTACTCTGATGGACTACCCAGCAGTGGGGAATAAGTTTCATTACACTAGAAGTCTTTCAGAAAGCGCTGTAACTAGGTTTAAGGATATGATTCCTTCTTTATGTTCTCTAATGCCATATACCAACACAGTGCAGAGTAGCTACCTAAACTCTGTAAGTGAGATAGAGTATCTCGTCAATAGTTTTACATCCTCATTGAAGACAACTTTGGATGCTGTAGCTCCTCTGAAAAAGAGAGCTTTAAATCAGAAGTGCCTGACTCCGTGGTATAACTCACAAACTCGTAGCTTAAAGCAGATAACCCGTAAGTTGGAGAGGAAATGGCGTCTCACTAATTTAGAAGATCTTCACTTAGCCTGGAAAAAGAGTCTGTTGCTCTATAAAAAAGCCCTCTGTAAAGCTAGGACATCTTTCTACTCATCACTAATTGAAGAAAATAAGAACAACCCCAGGTTTCTTTTCAGCACTGTAGCCAGGCTGACAAAGAGTCAGAGCTCTATTGAGCTGAGTATTCCATTAACTTTAACTAGTAATGACTTCATGACTTTCTTTGCTAACAAAATTTTAACTATTAGAGAAAAAATTACTCATAACCATCCCAAAAACTTATCGTTGTCTTTGTCATAGTACAGAAACAGCATTAGTGAAGGTTACAAATGATCTTCTTATGGCCTTGGACAGTGGACTCATCTCTGTGCTTGTTCTGTTAGACCTCAGTGCTGCTTTTGATACTGTTGACCATAAAATTTTATTACAGAGATTAGAGCATGCCATAGGTATTAAAGGCACTGCGCTGCGGTGGTTTGAATCATATTTGTCTAATAGATTACAATTTGTTCATGTAAATGGGGAATCTTCTTCACAGACTAAAGTTAATTATGGAGTTCCACAAGGTTCTGTGCTAGGACCAATTTTATTCACTTTATACATGCTTCCCTTAGGCAGTATTATTAGACGGTATTGCTTAAATTTTCATTGTTACGCAGATGATACCCAGCTTTATCTATCCATGAAGCCAGAGGACACACACCAATTAGCTAAACTGCAGGATTGTCTTACAGACATAAAGACATGGATGACCTCTAATTTCCTGCTTTTAAACTCAGATAAAACTGAAGTTATTGTACTTGGCCCCACAAATCTTAGAAACATGGTGTCTAACCAGATCCTTACTCTGGATGACATTACCCTGACCTCTAGTAATACTGTGAGAAATCTTGGAGTCATTTTCGATCAGGATATGTCATTCAAAGCGCATATTAAACAAATATGTAGGACTGCTTTTTTGCATTCACGCAATATCTCTAAAATCAGAAAGGTCTTGTCTCAGAGTAATGCTGAAAAACTAATTCATGCATTTATTTCCTCTAGGCTGGACTATTGTAATTCATTATTATCAGGTTGTCCTAAAAGTTCCCTAAAAAGCCTTCAGTTAATTCAAAATGCTGCAGCTAGAGTACTAACGGGGACTAGAAGGAGAGAGCATATCTCACCCATATTGGCCTCTCTTCATTGGCTTCCTGTTAATTCTAGAATAGAATTTAAAATTCTTCTTCTTACTTATAAGGTTTTGAATAATCAGGTCCCATCTTATCTTAGGGACCTCATAGTACCATATCACCCCAATAGAGCGCTTCGCTCTCAGACTGCAGGCTTACTTGTAGTTCCTAGGGTTTGTAAGAGTAGAATGGGAGGCAGAGCCTTCAGCTTTCAGGCTCCTCTCCTGTGGAACCAGCTCCCAATTCAGATCAGGGAGACAGACACCCTCTCTACTTTTAAGATTAGGCTTAAAACTTTCCTTTTTGCTAAAGCTTATAGTTAGGGCTGGATCAGGTGACCCTGAACCATCCCTTAGTTATGCTGCTATAGACGTAGACTGCTGGGGGGTTCCCATGATGCACTGTTTCTTTCTCTTTTTGCTCTGTATGCACCACTCTGCATTTAATCATTAGTGATCGATCTCTGCTCCCCTCCACAGCATGTCTTTTTCCTGGTTCTCTCCCTCAGCCCCAACCAGTCCCAGCAGAAGACTGCCCCTCCCTGAGCCTGGTTCTGCTGGAGGTTTCTTCCTGTTAAAAGGGAGTTTTTCCTTCCCACTGTAGCCAAGTGCTTGCTCACAGGGGGTCGTTTTGACCGTTGGGGTTTTACATAATTATTGTATGGCCTTGCCTTACAATATAAAGCGCCTTGGGGCAACTGTTTGTTGTGATTTGGCGCTATATAAAAAATTGATTGATTGATTGATTGATTTTGGAAAACCATGTGACGGTGAACCAATTCCGACTGGACACTCACAATTGCTCACGTCATCACACAGCTTCTATGAGGAGTACAAAGATGGTGGATGGTGGCTCGAAGTCTGCAGCGTTAACTTTTCAGCAATGAAAGCAAGTTTCTATCTCATATCATTAAAAAGTTATTTATAATTTAGTAAAACTTGGTCTCTGCCGTCATATATGATGGCGTCGGCCCCAGAGGGTTAAACCCTTAGATCTTAGCAAATGTATTTATAAAGAGAAACTGCATGAACTACACAAGTTTTTTTTAATTTTCTAATAAGTTTATTCAATGAGAAGAAACAAATGCTAAATTATTGTTGTGTCATAACTTAATTTTTGTTCAGCCTTTGTGACCTGTCTTCATGAAGTTAGATGCAAAAATGTTGAAATTGGTCCTATCCCGCAATGATGAAGAATCCTTAAAAAAATTACTGGATCCAGATCGTGTTCCGGATCATTACCAAAATTTAATGACTTCTAGGTTAGGCCAAGATACACCCCTGGTAAAAATTTCACTGAAATCCGTTGAGGATTTTTTGAGTAATCCTGCTAACAACCAAACCAAACAAACTAACCAACAAATAAACAGACGTGACCGAAAACATAACCTCCTTGGCAGAGGTAATAATAATGTTAAATGACTCTGTTTCTGAGCTGCACTGTTGTGAAAGTGTCGTGACACGGACCCACAACAGGGGGCGTTAATGAACGGACAATGGATAAGCCAAAAGTAACAATTTAATGTTGTGAATCGCACAACGACGTACAGACAATAACAATATGGTGGACTGTCAATTATACACAAAGTGACGTGTGGGCAGGCTCGATGATAGAAGACGCCTGGCGAGAGAAGAGCCGGATCCCACACAGCTTCCACTGCCAACGGAGCTGAAGAACACCGGAGCCGCCAAGCCCTGCGCCCCAGGTGGCCGCTGTCTTCAGCAGTCAGACCCGGTACTACTGGCAGAGAACAGAGACAGTCCTGATGAGTGTGAGGTCACACACTCAGTAATCCCACAGTCTGTACACAATTAGGAGGGAGAACCTCCACCTCCAGTCACACACTCGTGCAGCTCCTGTCTAACCACTTATCTGGTTGGGGTGTGAAGCGAAGCAGTCGCTGATCACACCAAACGCCAATCCCACAGATAAGGCAACACCCACAGGAAAACGGCTGCAAAGAAGTTCAGATTATTAGTCAGTTTAAATTCAGCAGAGAAGTTACCTGGATGGTAGCTGATTTCTCGGCGAGGAGGTGGAGTCGCAGTCCGGCCTTTATGGAGATGGTGATGAGTTGGCTGAGTGACAGCTGGTGCTGATGAAGAGTGACGGCTGTCACTCCCAGTGGCTCCGGTGCCCTCTCATGCTTGAAGCCCGCACACCAAGCAGGGCGCCATCTGGTGGTGGTGGGCCAGCAGTACCTCCTCTTCAGCGGCCCACACAACATGCAGCACACCGTGCAGTAGAGAACAAAGCACACTTCCACAGATGCAGAAAATGGCAGCTTTGGCTACTTAACTGTAAAAACCTCATGATACAGTCCACTGTTTTCCAAGTGAAGTGATGTGTTCTGCACAGCCGGCAGGAGAGAACTGGTTTTAAATAGCGGCAACACGCGACTGTGTGCACACATTAAAAAGCGAACACACGCAGCTGCAAGCAGATGTATGAACACAGAAAAAGGCTGAGTACGCGCACATTTCGGGCGTATTTAAATGAAACACAATGCCGCAATACGCAGTTTTACGAATACGCCAGTGTGAAAGGGGCTTAAGAGGTTGAAGATGAGTGTAATGGCACACGATCGTAAACAGTACCTTCCCCAATGACACATATGTTTCCTTAAGTTTAACGTTTGTGATGAACCATCTCTTTAGGTAAAAGTTAAGGTTTTTAATGGTTCCTTCATTCATAGATTTCACAATATACTGTATATTATTAATTTTATTTTCTTTTTATGTCTGGAGAAGACTCAAAGCTGTGTTTTTCATAATTTTTATTTAAAAACACTTAATTTTTTGGCATTTTATGTTGTTTTTATATTGGATTTGTTTTTAATTTATAAAATAAATATTTTTAATCGCAAAATGTTTGAATATAAAATTGAAAAATTGGTGTTAGAAGGTTAATTTATTATTTTGTGGTATGTTAACCAAGATTAAATAGAAAATAATCAATAAATGAACCAGTTATAAAACTTGCAGTTGTAGCCTTTATGCATTAGCATTTACATGTACACGTGGCCGTCTGTATACCCGTGTGTTTCACAGAGTTACACAGAATACACAGAAGTTAACAGATGCTGCCTTCGGATGTCAAACATTTTAGCTTCCATCATCATCTTGTCTGGAAACTTTTATGTCAACACATCCATTCTAGCCAGTCCTGGGGCACTGGGGATAAGACGGAGCAGCTAGAATGGCACATTGTACAACATCTGCAGCAGTTTCTGCCAGTCAGATTTCTGTCAAAAGCAGAAGAGCGGCAGGCAGACTGCAAAAAAACAAGACAGAGACCCTGAACCTGTTCACCGGTATCTGATGCATATGGAAACATTCTGATGCATATGGAAACATTGATGGGAGTTGTGCAGTGTGCACAGCATCCCAAAACCCAGGAACACATATATGCCGAAACAAAACCCCAGACACAATCTTCTATTCTTACATAACCAGACAGGCTGACTAAGAATATTTTTATCTAGAGCAACAGTCTGCAGGAGCAAATGCAGCTAAATACACAGTTAACACATAACGCTTTGGTAATGTTATATATTGGTTATATTTTGTTTATGGTCATTAGAAACATTTCTAGAAAGTTTTCCTATGACAAGTCATGTTTATAAAAAAGGAAATTTGACAAATACATTAATTCCCCAGACAGCAAATGGATCCGGGCTGGATGTAGTCCAACATCTGGTACCAATCGTGAAAACAGATCCGGTCCAGACAATTTTTGCAACCTGGCCCAGATCCGGCACGGCTCCACTTTACATTTCTGGAACAGGTCCGGACCAGATCTGACCTGGATCCGCAAAAGACCAACTTTTTACAGCTCATATCTGGCACGGATCTGGGACAGATGTGGTCTGATGTAACACAGTTTAATCAAATCAAATCAAATCAGTTTTATTTATATAGCGCCAAATCACAACAAACAGTCATAAAAGCCATACAATAATTACAGAAAAATCCCAACGGTCAAAATGACCCCCTATGAGCAAGCACATGGTGACAGTGGGAAGGAAAACTCCCTTTTAACAGGAAGAAACCTACAGCAGAACCAGGCTCAGGGAGGGGCAGTCTTCTGCTGGGACTGGTTGGGGCTGAGGGGAGAGAATCAGCAAAAAGACATGCTGTGGAAGAGAGCAGAGATCAATCACCAATGATTAAAAACAGAGTGGTGCATACAGAGCAAAAAGAGGTGAATAAAAAGAAACACTGGGTGCATCATGGGAAACCCCCCAGCAGTCTAAGTCTATAGCAGCATAACTAAGGAATGGTTCAGGGTCACCTGATCCAGCCCTAACTATAAGCTTTTTCAAAAAGGACAGTTTTAAGCTTAATCTTAAAAGTAGAGAGGGTGTCTGCCTCCCTAATCCGAATTGGGAGCTGGTTTACCACTGTGTTTCATCACCTTTCCTTCTAACAACACTCAATAAGTGTTTTGGAACTGAGGACACTCATGATTGGGTATAAAAGGAGCATTCCAAAAAGTCTCAGCCGTTCACAAGCAAAGACGGGGTGAGGATCACCACTTTGTGAACAACTGCATGAAAAAATAGTCTAGTTTAAGAACAATGCTTCTCAACATTCAATTGCAAGGAATTTATGGATTCCATCATCTACAGTCCATAATATAATCTAGAAAATTCAGAGAATCTGGAGAACTTGCTACACATAAGTCCACATTTCAAATTGTTTTTGGAAATCATTGATGTTGTGTCCTCCAGACAAAAGAGGAAAAAGACCATCCAGATTGTTACCAGCGCAAAGTTCAAAAGCCAGCATCTGTGATGGTATAGGGGTGTGTTAGTGCCCATGTCATGGGCAACTTACACATCTGTTATGGCACCATCAATGCTGAAAGGTACATCCAGGCATGCTGCCATCCAAGCAACATCTTTTTCAGGGACATCCCTGCTTATTTCAGCAAGACAATGCCAATCCACATTCTGCCCATGTTACAACAGCGTGGCTTCGTAGTAAAAGAGTGCGGGTACTAGACTGGCCTGCCTGCAGTCCAGACCTGTCGCTCACTGAAAATGTGTGGCGCATTATAAAGCGCAAAATATGACAACGGAGACCCCGGACTGTTGAACAACTGAAGTCGTACATCAAGCAAGAATGGGAAATAATTCCACCTCCAAAGCTTCATCAATTAGTGTCCTCAGTTCCCAAACGCTTATTGCGTGTTGTTAGAAGGAAAGGTGATGTAACACAGTGGTAAACATACCACTGTCCCACCTTTTTTGAAACGTGTTGCAGGCATCCATTTCAAAATGAGCAACTATTTACACAAAAACAATAAAGTTTATCAGTTTGAACATTAAATATCTTGTCTTTGTGACGTATTCAATTGAATATAGGTTGAAGAGGATTTGCAAATCATTTTATTTTGTTTTTATTTGCATTTTACACAACGTCCCAACTTCACTGGAATTAGGGTTGTTCTTCTAATCTCAATTTCTTTCCTAGTCCAAAGTCTTTGAATCAGTAACTGTTGGCAACTTGTTCTGGAATCAAACACTTGGATGAAACAAGACATTACTCGATTTTGTATAATGTTATGGGAATGTTCTGGGAATGCTTGCATGAAAAACAGTGGAAACTGTCTGAAATGAAACAGTCAGAAACAGTACATTTTCAAATAGACAATGTGTATGGCAAAACTGCATTCTGCTGAAGTTCATGGTTCACTTTTGTTAGCATGAATATAATGTGGGGGACATATATTTTGGCATAACATTTCTGGAATGTTCTAGGAACATTTTTATATATCTTTCCTTCATAGAGGTTAATTAAAATTCAGGATCAAGTTTTAATTGAAAAGTCTATGTGGAGAAGTATCTGTGAGCAATTCATTTGCTGCATGGTAGTGTGTTATTTATCAAGCATCGATTGTAGTCCTGGATATTTGTTAAACTGAACCAATTCAATTTGCCTGTTTGAATGAAAAATATGAAAGTTAATATTTGATTGTGAGACTGTGCTAGGGACCTTATTATTGTATAACATTCTGGGGAAGTTTTTGAGACTTGTATTGTATGAACGCTTAAACTGTTATTATAATTATTGCTTTGCAATTTTAAAGTTGTAATAATTGCAATTTCTAAGTTACAGCATATACAGGACGATGTCACTGAACAAGAAGATAAATTTGATTATTTTAGATGATAATATAATAAAATCTGTTTGTGGTAGAATTCATATATATATATATATATATAAGTCCCTTCGGCTGCTCCCTTGTTTTCATCAAATCCAAGGTGGACTTCATGTTGAAGTGGCATAGGTTTTACGCCGAATTCCCTACTGAAACCAAGTGCACTAAGTGTGTGTGTGTGCTTAGTTTCAATGTGGAAGGTTCTGGGTTCAAACCTCACCCATTCCACATTTCTCCATGCAATGTGGAGTTACATCAGGAAGGGCATTCAGTGTCAGACTTGTGCCAAATCAACATGCAGACCCACCTTGGATCTGCTGTGGTGACCCCTAATGAAAACAAGGGAGCAGCCGAAGGGTCTTACTTTACTTTTATACAGTCCAAGCACAAACATTGTGCTAATGTTAATGTCAAACATTGTGGGAAGCCAAAAGAAACTTTCCTTAGAAATGTTCTGAGAACTTTACAGCTAACGTTCTGATAACATTTGACAAACGTTCTTACAACATTTTCGGAACTTTATTTTGTTACCTCGGTAAATACAATCCCACATATACAAAAAAGTTAATAGAAATAGAAAAACTCAGACATACACACACTTGTTAAAGTTGTCATAGACAGAGTGAGCGTGTCTGGAGTCTACCCATGGGGCCATCTGTTCCTGTCACGGCCATTTCCAGGAGTCACAAACTCAGGAATCATTACAGATGCAGATATGAGTCCCATGTTAATGCCCCGTCTTTGTTATTTCGGGGAAGTGGAGATACACTCAACAAAAATATAAACGCAACACTTTTGGTTTTGCTCCCATTTTGTATGAGATGAACTCAAAGATGTAAAACTTTTTCCACATACACAATATCACCATGTCCCTCAAATATTGTTCACAAACCAGTCTAAATCTGTGATAGTGAGCACTTCTCCTTTGCTGAGATAATCCATCCCACCTCACAGGTGTGCCATATCAAGATGCTGATTAGACACCATGATTAGTGCACAGGTGTGCCTTAGACTGCCCACAATAAAAGGCCACTCTGAAAGGTGCAGTTTTATCACACAGCACAATGCCACAGATGTCGCAAGATTTGAGGGAGCGTGCAATTGGCATGCTGACAGCAGGAATGTCAACCAGAGCTGTTGCTCGTGTATTGAATGTTCATTTCTCTACCATAAGCCGTCTCCAAAGGCGTTTCAGAGAATTTGGCAGTACATCCAACCAGCCTCACAACCGCAGACCACTTGTAACCACACCAGCCCAGGACCTCCACATCCAGCATGTTCACCTCCAAGATCGTCTGAGACCAGCCACTCGGACAGCTGCTGAAACAATCGGTTTGCATAACCAAAGAATTTCTGCACAAACTGTCAGAAACCGTCTCAGGGAAGCTCATCTGCATGCTCGTCGTCCTCATCAGGGTCTCGACCTGAGTCCAGTTCGTCGTCGTAACCGACTTGAGTGGGCAAATGCTCACATTCGCTGGCGTTTGGCACGTTGGAGAGGTGTTCTCTTCACGGATGAATCCCGGTTCACACTGTTCAGGGCAGAGATGGCAGACAGCGTGTGTGGCGTCGTGTGGGTGAGCGGTTTTCTGATGTCAATGTTGTGGATCGAGTGGCCCATGGTGGCGGTGGGGTTATGGTATGGGCAGGCGTCTGTTATGGACGAAGAACACAGGTGCATTTTATTGATGGCATTTTAAATGCACAGAGATACCGTGATGAGATCCTGAGGCCCATTGTTGTGCCATACATCCAAGAACATCACCTCATGTTGCAGCAGGATAATGCATGGCCCCATGTTGCAAGGATCTGTACACAATTCTTGGAAGCTGAAAATGTCCCAGTTCTTGCATGGCCGGCATACTCACCGGACATGTCACCCACTGAGCATGTTTGGGATGCTCTGGACCGGCGTATACGACAGCGTGTACCAGTTCCTGCCAATATCCAGCAACTTCGCACAGCCATTGAAGAGGAGTGGCCCAACATTCCACAGGCCACAATTGACAACCTGATCAACTCTATATGAAGGAGATGTGTTGCACTGCATGAGGCAAATGGTGGTCACACCAGATACTGACTGGTATCCCCCCAATAAAACAAAACTGCACCTTTCACAGTGGCCTTTTATTGTGGACAGTCTAAGGCACACCTGTGCACTAATCATGGTGTCTAATCAGCATCTTGGTATGGTACACCTGTGAGGTGGGATGGATTATCTCAGCAAAGGAGAAGTGCTCACTATCACAGATTTAGACTGGTTTGTGAACAATATTTGAGGGACATGGTGATATTGTGTATGTGGAAAAAGTTTTACATCTTTGAGTTCATCTCATACAAAATGGGAGCAAAACCAAAAGTGTTGCGTTTATATTTTGTTGAGTGTATTTTGAGCATCACACTCTGTTCAATGAAGTTACATTTTGTGGAGCCATTTCAGAACAGTAGGTAGGCAATGTCATTTTTTTGGGGAAAAAAATGTGTTTTTAGGCATTCATTTAAAAAATGTTAAAATTCTATAATTAAAAACTGAGCATTAAAGCGTATTAGATACTACTTCATATAGGCTACTGAACACAAACAAAACCACTCATATCCCTCCTGCTTTCAGCATAAAGAAGGAAGGTTGTACACATAACAATGTGTTGTGATGCTGAGGGCCCGATCTTGAGATTTTACTATGGTCCAAATAGGATATGTCAAAGCAAACACTGATATATTGAGGCTAGTTTTCATAATCTGAGTGCAAAACCGGAGTGCTGGGCACCAAGTCACTGTATTAATACTCCACATTATGCAAGGGTGCGTTGTGGGTGTTTTAGAGGTCTTTCATAACATTAACCACTCAATGTGTCTGTCACCTGTCATCACCCTTAAAGAGGAGTGTACAAGATGCACATGACTATAGTGTTGAACAAATGCATGGGGGGGTTATGATGCGAAAATGGCAACCCAGTCTCAGGTTTTTTGTGCCCCCGTCACGAAAAGTACCCAATTTTCGGAGCGTTTTTTATTTTGCTATTTATAATCCTCCTATTCTCCGAACTGTAACCATAACCATAGTGTAATTGTCTACCCTCCCCTAACCCTAACCATAACCCACCCCTCCCCCTCAGAACCCCACATTTCGTGTCCCGTCACTAAATGAATCTATGCCCCCGTTATGAAACACGCCCCATTTTTGTGAATGCTGTGCTTTTTAATAGCAGTTACTTGTTGGTTTGTCATAGTTAGGGCTGGATCAGGTGACCCTGAACCATCCCTTAGTTATGCTGCTATAGACGTAGACTGCTGGGGGGTTCCCATGATGCACTGTTTCTTTCTCTTTTTGCTCTGTATGCACCACTCTGCATTTAATCATTAGTGATCGATCTCTGCTCCCCTCCACAGCATGTCTTTTTCCTGGTTCTCTCCCTCAGCCCCAACCAGTCCCAGCAGAAGACTGCCCCTCCCTGAGCCTGGTTCTGCTGGAGGTTTCTTCCTGTTAAAAGGGAGTTTTTCCTTCCCACTGTAGCCAAGTGCTTGCTCACAGGGGGTCGTTTTGACCGTTGGGGTTTTACATAATTATTGTATGGCCTTGCCTTACAATATAAAGCGCCTTGGGGCAACTGTTTGTTGTGATTTGGCGCTATATAAAAAAAAAAAATTGATTGATTGATTGATTGATTAATTGCCACGCACACTGAGCTTTCTTTTTCTGTTGTAGTCCAGCAGTTAAGGGATAGAATCATGCACTTTTTTACAAAAGCGCCAAACTTTGTCCAGGGACTCTTTAGGTTATATTAAGTCATGTCAAAGCGGGAGACATTTGATTTTAGCCCTGTATCCTGCTTTTTTTAAAAGGGTGTTTGCATGGTTATAATACAGTGTATATTTTGCTATTCATATGACAATACGATCATATGGTTATTATGTAGGGGGCCAGTGATCAAGACTGGACCTTGTTAAGCTGTAGAGAATGGCTACTGCAACTAGTGCAAAGCTATACTGAGCTTATGTGATCATGTATCGTCCGTCGTGCGGCATCATACGTCGTCGTACATCCTTATACATTAGCAGGGTGGTATGTTTCAAAATGGAAAGAGGCTAAATTGTAACATTAATTTACCATTATTTTTTAAGAGTGTCAACTATGTTTAAGTGCATTTGTAGCATACTTTCTTTTTCTATGCATGAAAACAGCTTTCAGTCACTTTAAGTAAATTAAATATAGAGTTATGATTTTATGTTATGGAAGATATAGCATAAGGTAAACTGAGTGTTTTAAATTGTAAACTAAATGGTTATGGCCATAAAAACAAAATTGATTTCTTGTAATTAATAAAAAAGCATTTCTTTCCATTCAAACACTGTTGTTATTTTAGAGTGTAAATATGTTAGAGTGCATGAGTAGCATCTTTCCTTTGCCCTATGCTCGCAAACAGCTATATTGCATAGGTATATTGATATTCACAATGAGTTAGACAATATTTAGTCACTTTCCCTAGATTAACGCACACTGAAGTACATTCGAAGCATCCCTACTTAGCCTTAATACATTTTTCATAACCTTCAAGTTTATATTATAAACTTAAATAGACATTTGGATAAGAGTTTGTCATGAATTATATGCTGTAGAAGGCTGAAAATGGTTATTCTCTTAAACCCAAGTTTTTAGAGTGTAGACGTTTATGGATTCAGTGTCTCCCGATCTTATATACTTCAGGACACTATAAGGTACCTCTGATAAAGTTTTGGCACTTTTGTAAAAAAGTGCATGATTCCCCTAAAATTTGTCCCTTAGCCGCCGGACTATTATATGTCTGGAGTGTGTGAGTGTGGAGTGTTTGCAATGTGTTTCTGTAGCAAAGCAAGGGCTGTTACACATCCTACTTATGCATTATCAGCAGAGATGTTTTTGTTTCAAATGATGTTTAACATCTGGCTACCCTGTTAAAAATTCACACATCCGCACAGCACAAGTGGCAGAAGACGTTGATAGTTGTACCACTCTTGTACGAGGTCTGTCCGTAAAGTATAGGTCCTTTTTATTTTTTTCTAAAACTATATGGATTTCATTCATATGTTTTTACGTCAGACATGCTTGAATCCTCGTGCGCATGCGTGAGTTTTTCCACGCCTGTTGGTGACGTCATTCGCCTGTGAGCACTCCTTGTGGGAGGAGTCGTCCAGCCCTTCGTCGGAATTCCTTTGTCTGAGAAGTTGCTGAGAGACTGGCGCTTTGTTTGATCAAAATTTTTTCTAAACCTGTGAGATACATCGAAGTGGACATGGTTCGAAAAATTAAGCTGGTCTTCAGTGAAAATTTTAACAGCTGATGAGAGATTTTGAGGTGATTCTGTCGCTTTAAGGACTTTTCACGGTGCGAGACGTCGCACAGCGCTCTCAGGCAGCGTCATCAGCCTGTTTCAAGCTTAAAACCTCCACATTTCAGGCTCTATTGATCCAGGACGTCGTGAGAGAACAGAGATGTTTCAGAAGAAGTTGGTTTCAGCATTTTATCCGGATATTCCACTGTTAAAGGAGATTTTTTTAATGAAAGATGTGCAGGCGGATTGCAGCGTCGGCTCGCAGCCGCCGCGACGCTCCGCCACAGGAAAAACACCTCTGTTGGAAGCCTTAAGGACAAGTTGGAACATCTCCAGCTGATAAACAATTTCTCATATACTCACTCCACTGAAAGCCATCAAAAGCCGCCTGGATTTTACAAATGGTTATCAACACGGAGGTGTTTTTCCTGTGCCGCCGCGCCGCGTCGGCTGTGTCCCGACGCGCGGACCCGTCCGCACGTCTTTCATTAAAAAAATCTCCTTTAACAGTGGAATATCCGGATAAAATGCTGAAACCGACTTCTTCTGAAACATCTCTGTTCTCTCACGACGTCCTGGATCAATAGAGCCTGAAATGTGGAGGTTTTAAGCTTGAAACAGGCTGATGACGCTGCCTGAGAGCGCTGAGCGACGTCTCGCACCGTGAAAAGTCCTTAAAGCGACAGAATCACCTCAAAATCTCTCATCAGCTGTTAAAATTTTCACTGAAAACCAGCTTAATTTTTCGAACCGTGTCCACTTCGATGTGTCTCACAGGTTTAGAAAAAATTTTGATCAAACAAAGCGCCAGTCTCTCAGCAACTTCTCAGACAAAGGAATTCCGACGAGGGGCTGGACGACTCCTCCCACAAGGAGTGCTCACAGGCGAATGACGTCACCGACAGGCATGGAAAAACTCACGCATGCACACGAGGGTTCAAGCATGTCTGACGTAAAAACATATGAATGAAATCCATATAGTTTTTGAAAAAAATAAAAAGGACCTATACTTTACGGACAGCCCTCGTATATGCTGATTAGTCAGCTATGTTCTGGTGTTGGTTTACCAGCTCTAAATTTTTCTTCTACATGCAAATTTTTTCACTCTGTTTTCTGCAAATGAGGTAAGACTTGAACGATAAATGAATCACAACAACAAGCAATAATTAGGAACTGTGATACAAAAGCGCACAGATGTCCATGCTAAATTTGTTCAGTTGCCTCCTTCTTAAAATAACTATTAAAAAACGTGGATATATTTTGCCTTTTTTATGCATCTTATGTCCAACAGCTGACAGAATAGTGTGGAGGTTATGGCATTGCTAAAATAAATAAGAAGTTTTCATACTATAATGCAATTTGGTGATAAGATAATTGTTGGGTCAAGACAGCAGAGCAAATTTCAGTCTCAAAATTATTCGCTTCGAAGTCTTTGTATATTTTAAACACATTCTCACCCCATGAGGTCACACAAGGCTGACTGGAATAAAAGTCAGAATTCTGGCTGCCATTCCTTATTTGTTCATCAATCATTATCACATCAGTGGAGACAGGCGCTCAACTGCAACTTCTAGTTTTAAATGTCTCAACTTATGAATGTGATGTGGTTTGTTTTCCTGGTTTTGTCATCACCTCACTTTCTCGTTACAAAAAGAAAGAAAGAAAAACCCACTTACCATTTTGATGCTTCTATATTTTTCAAAATATACCAATCTTACACATTTACTTATGTTTTTGCCTGTTTGTTTGTTTGTGAACAGCCTGGAGGCCACAATTTTTCATATATTATGTTGGTTTGTTTTTTTTTCTTACTGAAGATTCATATTCTGATAGGCAGTGGTGGGCACAGATAACCAAAAAATTAACTTCGATAACAGATAATCAGATAACTGAAAAGTTATCTTTGATAAAGATAAAACAATAGACCACTCAAAAATGTATCGGAAGTTACAGATAACTGATAAATTCCAGTATTGTCTCTGGTACATTTGCAACTACTAATAAACTGAATTTGAGTTTTAACGCCACGATCGCTTCTGGGAGAATCAAAAGCAACAACAGACCCAATGAGCCCACGTTTTTATCTTTGAGCATCCTGCCCCCTGCTGGAAGCTCTTGTTTACTACACAGCTTCCAGCACAGAAGCAAGCTGAGAGCAGCCACAAAGCCAGCTCTTTACCAATCACAACACTCCGGTGAGGCGAAGGTCTTGGAACATAAAGTCATGCTGACTTATGGTTTGGTGTGAATACTGATAGAATAACTCCATTAATGTCAATTCTGTCATTTGTACAAAGTTAAAATATAACATATATCTTTTAATGTTGAATAATGCACTAATTCTGAGGTTTTGTAACAAACACAGACAGATCGCAAAGGATTCTGGGTAAAAGGTGCCTCTGCTAAACACTGATTGGTTCAGTCATTCATTATGTAAACCAACACGTTAATGTGACGTGTGTCATGTGTTGGTGTTTACAGATAAATGTGCATTTGTAAAATATTCCATTTTTTATTTGTAAAAACAGGCATTTTTACGGAGCCCTGGAAGTGTCATCGCAAAATGTTTTGCATGTGGAGAGAATGTGCGCTCATTTTATTAGTGCCGTGCACGTTTTATGATGTTGTGCACGTGTTTTATTATACAATTCACACATTTTATTATACGAGGTCTGTTAGAAAAGTATCCAACCTTTTTTTTTTTTTGCAAAAACCTGATGGATTTGAATCACATGTGCTTGCATGAGCCAACCTTGAACCTTCGTGTGCATGCGTGAATTTGTCCACGCCTGTCGATTGCGTCATTTGCTGGCAAGCAGCATTTGTGTGAGGTCATGTGTTGTGCTCTTGATGGATTTTCAATGCAAGGAAAATGGTGGAACGACATTTTCAGCGCTACTGCATCAGATTTTGCCAGAAACTGGGCGACAGCCAGGTAGAAACCATTCGGAAGATTCAGACGGCTTTCGGTGGCTTTTCAGTCATGTGACTATCCAAGAAATTGTGGAAGAGGTGGGCATCATTTTTCAGAGTCCAGCATGTCCTGTGAGACTTCAACACGAAGGTGCTTTTGCTCAAAAAGGACAAATGCATTTCAGACACTCTGCTCAGGCTCCACGGACAACAGCATTAAACTCTAGTGCCTAAAACTCTTGTGAATATATTCTCTGGGTTTATAGACGCTGTTATTGTATTTGCATTTGTTAAATTCCACGCATCTTAAATGTATCAGACACGGATTATCTGGAATTTTGTTTTGGCAAGTTTTCAAGGCCTCTACTGCCATCTACTGGCCAGTAGTGTTCATGGCAGTTCATGGCAGTATTCGTCCTGAAGCTGAGCAGGCACTATATGATATTTTTAATCACTGTACTCGGTTTCAGTTCAAACTGTACAACAGAACCGCACGGTGTAAAAGTACAGAGTGCCCAATTTATCTCACACACATTGTACGTTCAAAAATGACACGTCGAAGTTGTGTTTCCAGAAGCAAAACATAAGCTTTTTTTCAAACTTAATTTACAAAAACTCTCGATGGGAGACATCAAAGTTTAAAAACAAAACAACAACAACAAAAAAACATTACAAGACAGCTCTGTGGTGTTTGTATATGCACAGTGTGAGCAGTTGGACGCTTGTTGCTCTTCAGCAGCAGGATACCCTCATGACGGCCGACCAGAATAATATCAAACAGGTTTGATTTTCATCTGACCATACAATTGGTGATCAGGAGGTGGTCGTGAGACGTTAAAAGCAGCTTGTTAGTCCATGTACACTACACGATGCAGGCCGTGCGATTAACCTGAAAGTCGGTCCAAAAAAGTCTCGCACAAATGAAAAATCATCTGAAAAAGGGCCAAAACTTGCACAATGTAAAGCCAACATTTATGTGTCAAGACAATATTGAGTGCACGTTTTACAACATCAGAAAACGTGCGCACATCATAAAACGTGTGCACGGCACTAATAAAATGAGCGCACATTCTCTCCACATGCAAAACATTTTGCGATGACACTTCCAGGGCTCCGTAAAAATGGCTGTTTTTACAAATAAAAAATGGAATATTTTACAAAAGCACATTTATCTGTAAACACCAACACATGACACACGTCACATTAATGTGTTGGTTTACATAATGAATGACTGAACCAATCAGTGTTTAGCAGAGGCACTTTTACGCAGAATCCTTTGCGATCTGTCTGTTTGTTACAAAACCTCAGAATTAGTGCATTATTCAACATTAAAAGATATATGTTATATTTTAACTTTGTACAAATGACAGAATTTATCATTAATATAAATTCTGTCATTATAGCATTATTCTATCAGTATTCACACCAAACCATAAGTCAGCATGACTTTATTTTCCAAGACCTCTGCCTGACTGGAGCATTGTGATTGGTAGAGAGCTGGCTTTGTGGCTGCTCTCAGCTTGCTTCTGTGCTGGAAGCTGTGTAGTAAACAAGAGCTTCCAGCAGGGGGCAGGATGTTCAAACATAAAAGTACGGGCTCGTTGTTTGGGTCGGTTGTCGCTTTTAGTGCTTCCAAAAGCGATCGTGATGTTAAAACTCAAAATCAGCTTGTTAGTAGTTGCAAATGTCCCAGAGACAATACTGGAATTTATCAGTTATCTGTAACTTCCAATACATTTACAACACTACAAAAAAAAAACTTAAATTCAAGTGCATGAACTAAATACATCCTCCTAACATTTAATCACATCTAATTTAGTTCATGAAAAGCCACTTCGAACAGGACTTTGACCTTGAAAATTTTTTCCAAGGTAAAAAATTATGCAATTGGAAACTAGTGTTGTGCTCTACGAGCATGGTACTCTACTTTGTTTGGTTCTTTGCTCAAGGCAGTGCCAAACCTGTGCCATTACCCTTGCTATGGGTTCATGTATTGTTGATACCCTTGTTTAATTAAATTTTATTATTACTATTCTTTTTTTATATCTCATGCTAAAAGGAACTCTTAATATGAATGACATATTAGAGCTGGCACGATGTTCTTCTGCTCTCAGCAGCCAAGCGGCTCCTCCCCCAATGAAAAGCCTTCTCTTTGGATGTGAATAATGTTGGAAAGCTGACCTCTGCCCCAGACCTTACACGTAACAACCCACTCCAGACCTACTGTCTGCTTCCCAGCTTTTCTTCCTCATTCTCTGCACTAATAAAACAGAATGTGTTCAACCTACCGATAAATTATGTTTTCAGGTCAAAATGCTGTGTAGAAATACTAAAAGAAGTAAGTACTATGTAGGCTGAATGGTGCTTATACCTAGGTGATATGCATAGAGTGAAACAAATGAAAGTCAAAAACTTCTCTGTGGATTGGATGCCAGTCCATTACAGGTTGCTTTCCCCGTCTAGGTTTGTATCTCTTTACAGCTGGATGGACTGGAACAATGCAGATAAAGAGTCCCATCCAAAGACACAGACACCAAGTCTATCTTAGTATTGGCTGTATATATGCTGAGCTATTAGGTATAAGGTTGGGGGGGGTGTTCACTGACCAAGCTATATAGTATGAACCTATTCACAAACTTTTGTTTGACATCATTCTTGACTGTTTATTGATGCTACATGTTGCTCAGATTTAATGGAATTGTTAATTTGCTAAAACAAAACAACAACGACAACATCATCAACAAACAAGCAAAAGCAGATGTGTGCCCTCCAATAGATAGTAGAGCGAGTGGAGAAGACATCCTTGACGTCTTTCACGGGCATCCCTCCCAGTCACTGCTTCAGATATGTCGATGACACATGGGTTAAAATCAAGCAACAGGAGGTTGAGGACTTTACAGAACACATCAACTCGGTGGACTCCAATATCAAGTTCACACGTGAGGATGCCAGAAACAACCATTTAGCCTTCTTGGACTGTGATGTTACGATTGGAGAGAACAGGCAGCTCCAGACAGGGGTTTACAGAAAACCAACTCACACTTACCAATATCTGCTCTTTGGCTCAAACCACCCCCTTGAACACAAGCTCGGGGTGATCAGGACTCTTCAACACAGAGCCCTACAGGTGCCCACAACTGCAGAGGGAAGGGCTAAAGAACAACAACTTGTCCAGAAAGCCCTCACAGTATGTGGGTACCCACGATGGTCCCTGGACAAAGTGCAGAAGTCCCAGGGAACAAAGAGACCAGATAGACAGGAGACAGAGACAAGAAGAAGAGGAGTGTGTCTCCCTTATTTAGCAGGAGTAGGGGAAAAACTACAGAGGATCTTCAGACAGCACAAAATCCCAGTTTACTTTAAACCGGTTAACACCTTGAGACAGAAATTAGTTCACCCTAAGGACAGGATCCCTAGTTACAAACAGAGCAATGTAGTGTATTCTATCAGATGTCAGGAAAACTGTAACGAACACTACATAGGTGAGACTAAGCAACCTTTACACAAAAGGCTATACCAGCACCGCAGAGAGGGCGCCAGTGGACCTCAGTCTGCAGTTCATCTCCACCTGAAAGACACTAACCACACGTTTGAGGACAAGGAAGTTAAAATCTTAGCCAGAGAGAAGAAATGGTTTAGGAGAGGGGTCAAGGAGGCATTCTATGTGAAACAGTTGAAACCCAGCCTTAACCGGGGAGGGGGGTCTGAGACACGCTTTGTCCCCTGTTTACAATGGGGTACTCAGGTCAAAGCAGTTTCATTCTTTTGTTCATGGTAATGAGTCATTCACGTCATCAGGAGAGTCGTCAAGGAAGCCGGCAGGAGAGGCGTCCGTCCCATCATTAGGAGGGACAGCTGCCCTGTCATTAGGAGGGTGCTAACTAGAGCACAATAGGTGCTAATTAGAGCTATTGTTTAGTCACTAGCCTACAGCATTCTGCCTCTCAGTAGGAGGGGTCTGGTTAGGTTTAAAACTCCAGCTTTTGTGGCTTCTGTTTATTCTTCTCTACAAGAGTCAAGACAGAAGTCAGACTACCAGAGCAAGAATTTTAGCTGAGGAAGCTTCTGCGATTTGAAGCGAAACGTCCTCGCGTCAAGCAACCCAGTCCAGTCGAAGATTCAAGCTTCTCTACTATGGAAACCACCTGGACAACTGAGAGCCTACACAGAAACCTCCAATAGATGGAAGGCACTATATAAATGTAGCCCATTTTTAACAAGATCCTAAACAAATAATTATCAAATTAACAGATGTTGAAAGAGTGAGAATATATATACAGATGAACAGTTTAATCGGATCATTAAAACGGATAACAAATTATCAATAATCCATTTCAACAGCAGAAGTCTATATGCAAACTTTAACAACATTAAAGAATATTTAAGTCAGTTTAAAAAAATATTTAACATAATTGCTATATCAGAAACATGGATCAATGAAGATAAAGGAATGGATTTTGAACTGGATGGATATGAATTTAATTGTGTAAACAGAAAGAATAAGAGTGGAGGAGGAGTGGCTGTGTATGTGGATAAGAACATGGATTATAAAATAGTAGACAATATGACAACTGTGATTGATAACTTATTAGAATGTATAACTATTGAAATATGTGAAGAAAAAAGCAAAAATGTATTAGTCAGCTGTATATATAGAGCACCAGGATCTAGTATTGAAACATTCACTGACTGTATGGGAAAAATGTTCTCAAAAACTAATCAAAAAACTGTGTTCATTTGTGGTGACTTAAATATTGATCTGCTCAATCCAAATAAGCATAAAATAACAGATGAATTTATCAGTATAATGTACAGTATGAGTTTATATCCAAAAATCACCAGGCCAAGCAGAATTACATCCCATAGTGCTAACTTAATTGATAATATATTCAGCAATGATATTGAGAATAACACTGTGAGTGGATTATTAATCAATGACATTAGTGATCATCTACCAGTTTTCATCGTTTATAATAGAAACCATCGGCGGAATCAGCCAGAGGAGAAAATAAAATACAGGCGAGTGCGGACAGAGGAAAACATGAACACACTAAAGAAGGATTTACAGGAGCAAAACTGGGAAAAGGTATACAGTGAAAGTGATGTTGATAGTGCATATGAAACTTTTTTACAAATATTTACATCATTATATGATAAAAATTGTCCAATTAAACAAGACTACAGAAAACAAAAAATCCAAGCTCCACCATGGATGACGAAAGGGTTACGAAATGCATGTAATAAGAAAAATACACTGTATAGAGAATTCATAAAACTAAAGACTAAAGAGGCAGAAAATAGATATAAGAAATACAAAAATAGATTAACTAATATTATACGGGTATGTAGGAAGGAATATTATAGTAACATTATATAATAACAAAAACAATATTAAAGGAATATGGGATATATTAAATAGCATTATCAAAAATGGTAATAAAAAACAGAGTTACCCTCAGTATTTCATTGATAATAATGTCAAGAAGGAAAATAAGGATGAGGTAGTCAACGGTTTTAATAATTTTTTTGTAAATATTGGACCAAGCTTGGCAGAAAAAAATCCCGATTCCCAACCTGAGGATTGGGATAATAATCTCATAGAAAGAAATCCCTGTTCAATGTTCCTCACAGCAGTGGATGGAAAAGAAATTATAGACATTGTGAATAATTGTAAATATAAAACATCTACCGATTTAAATGAAATTGATATGGTGGTGGTAAAACAGGTCATTGATTGTAGAACCATTAACATACATCTGTAACTTATCATTTCAAACCGGTAAATTTCCCAATCAAATGAAAATAGCTAAGGTTGTGCCGCTGTATAAGACTGGGGATAGACACCACTTCACAAATTATAGACCTGTTTCTTTGCTTCCACAATTTTCCAAATTATTAGAAAAGTTATTCAATAATAGATTAGACAAATTCATAAATAAACATAAATTACTTACTGATAGTCAATATGGATTCAGAGCACATAGTTCAACATCACTTGCATTAATAGAATCAGTTGAGATTACAAACGCCATAGACCACAAATTACATTCAGTTGGAATATTTATAGACCTTAAAAAGGCTTTTGATACAATCAATCATGACATATTAATCAATAAACTTGAACAGTATGGGATTAGGGGGTTGGTGTTGCACTGGGTGAGAAGCTACTTAAGTAACAGAAAACAGTTTGTGAAGTTGGGGGAATATACATCATCATGCTTGGACAATGCTTGTGGCGTCCCACAGGGGTCAGTATTGGGTCCAAAACTGTTTCTAATTTATATAAATGATATTGTCAATGTTTCCAAAATATTAAAATTAGTATTATTTGCAGATGACACAAGCATTTTTTGTTCAGGGGGGGATTTGCAGGATTTACTGAGGAGGATCAGTATAGAAATGGGAAAATTGAAAATATGGTTTGACAGAAACAAATTATCATTAAACTTAAGTAAAACAAAATACATGTTATTAGGCTATTGTAATACAAACATACAGGTTCAGTTACAAGTTGAGGGGGTAGATATTGAAAGGGTACATGAAAATAAGTTTCTGGGGGTGATAATAGATGATAAGATAAACTGGAAGATTCATATAAAACATATACAAAGTAAACTGTCAAGAAGCATTTCAGTTCTAAACAAAGCGAAACATATTCTGGACCACAACTCACTCCGCATTCTTTACTGCTCACTGGTTTTACCATATTTACAGTACTGTGCAGAGGTATGGGGTAATACTTATAAAGGTACCACACAACCACTATCAGTAATGCAGAAAAGAGCTATAAGAATTATTCATAATACTGGCTATAGAGATCATACAAATCCACTATTTTTACAATCCAAAATCTTAAAATTCACAGACTTGGTTCATTTTCAAACAGTACAAATTGTGTATAAAGCAATAAACAATTTACTTCCAGCAAATATTAAAAATATGTTTTTTAACAGATCAGGGGATTACAGTCTGAGGGGGAAATTTAAATTAAAGCATCAGTGGGCACGAACAACATTAAAAGGTTTCTGTATTTCTGTCTGTGGGGTGAGGATGTGGAACAGATTGGGAGTGGGGCTCAAGCAATGTCCAAGCATGAACCAGTTCAAACAGCGGTACAAAAATATGGTTTTTTCTAGGTATAGGGAGGAGGAAGGGTAATGAGGGTTAGGGTGTTTTTGTTTTTTGCTTCGGCTTGTAAATATATAGTATTTTGTATGTAAGTAGGTATGTGTAGGTGTATATTTATGTTTGTGTATATATATGTGTATATATATGTATATATGTATATGTGTATATATGTGTATGTATGTTGATATATATATATATATATATATATATATATATATATATATATATATATAGATAGATAGATAGATAGATAGATAGATAGATAGATAGATAGATAGATAGATATAGATATAGATATATAGATATAGATATCGGTTTAGGTGTGTAGGCATCTATGTGTATATGTGGCAAAGGGTATTACTGGTTGTGGGGAAGAAGGGGTAGGGATAAATAAGCTGATGCTTCACCCTACCCCTTTTCGGACATGTTGGGTACACAGTAGGAACTTTTTTGTTGTTGTCTTTACTGATCTATCTTGTAATTGTTGTTGTATCAAATGTTCGAAATAAACAGAAATTTATGTTACTCTGCAGATGTCCCCAATGGCAGGAGAGACAATTGTGGAACTATGCAGTGTGAATATAAAACGCAGTGAATGACTGGCTTTGCAGCGTTGTCATTCAGGCAAAGTTGCATGTAGCTCAATCAAAAAGGGGATTAGAGACTGATCAGCTTTCTTGATTCAATGCAACTTCACTGCGTGTGTGTGCATAATTGCTCATTTTTCAGCCTAATATTGTCACAATAATCATTCTTGACATGCGAGATTGATGTTAGCACTTCCACAAATCATGGCTGGAATTATACTGAACAAATATGAAAAGTTTCATTCAGCCCCACACAGAATTCAGCATTATGCAACTTGTCAAACGCAGCGGTGAAGACATTTGAAGTGGAGCAGCTGCAGCAGTTCCTGCTTGATATTTAAATGAATTTGAGAATTCCTGAAGCACAGTGCGATCGCCAAACATTGCAAGAAAGGAATGAATGTGGCACGGCATGCAATGTAGGCTGACTTTATGCGCAGTGAGGTTGTCTGGGGACACAGTGAGGCTGATATGGAAGCATGAAAACAAAAAGCTTTGGTGACATTACGATGGTGCGCTTGTCTGCTGCACAGAACGATAACTGGTCCACAGTGCCTCATTCAACAGTTATTATTACACTCTGTTTCAGAAGACACTCATTCTTATGTTTTATTGCTGGACTTTATGAAATTTCATACCTGTTATTCATTCACTGTTAGACAAGTAAATGGTGACCTAAAAGTTATCGGTAAAAATTTACAGACCACTTGGGAAATTCTAACAAAGCAAACAATAAGCTCGCTCTTATGGTAGGCGAATGTACACACCGGAAATGGCACAAAAAAATCTACCCAGTGGAGAAAAAGCCACAAACCGGACAACATTGTCGTAAAAAGCCACAAACCGATGGTAGACAAAGCCATGAACTGGAAATGGCAAGAAATGATTCGATCCACCGACATCAATAGCCTTTTTGCTTAACGATTCCCTTATTGGTCCTTCAGAGCGGCTGTTGTTTTTGAGGGTGTTTGTCGGGAAAATGATCATTTCTCTACGTTGATTACAGACCCTGCAGCGGCTCTGTAATCAACCGCCTCTGCAGTGGCTGTTCTTGAAGCTTGAGCCAACAAAGCAGTGCTCCAACCCACTGCTTTGTCAGCTCATTGCTTTTCAGAAGCAGCAAATCCGCTTCTTAACACCTCTGAAAGCCATTTAAAGACGTCAATCTTGAGTCACTTTGTGCGGATTAAAGTCAGCAACTAGGACTTTTGTCTTGTTTCAGTCAAGAAACAAGAGTCGTCCTCTGTTCCGTTCACACAGCTCCAAATGCTGCGCCACTCTGTGCCGAGTCACGTTAGAGTCCAGCCGGAATTAATAGCTTCAAAGCGAATCGTCATTTTAAATCAAATGACACCTCTTTCCAAACACTGTAATACAAACAATAAACTACAATCGACTAAAACATGTTTTTCCTCCCAAAATTAGACGTCCTGTGTTCTTTATGAATTACATTGATGCTGACGTGCAGCACAGCACAGCTGTAAGAGGTCAGTTCAGATGTTTGGAAAGACATTCATGCCATTAATGTCTAAAAGGAAATGCTTTTGACAAAAACTACAGATTTTGCTTATTTCTATTTATGTCCAGAGATCAGGGATCCACCATGTAGCATTTATTATGTCCAGAGTTTAAGGATCCAGTGACCAATTTCATATTTATTTAATTTAAGACTCAATAAAATGTTGACATAGAAAACCTGTAAAGCCTACTTTTAGTGCACAGAAAATTCACAAGTGGTATTGACAAGGGAATCGATAAGGAATCGGATCGATAAGCGGAATCGATAATGGCATAGATAGATAAAATCTTATCAATACCCATCCCTAGACCTACATGACATGGTGAGATGCTGAAGAGCTTTGCTTGTTCATGTCCATGATATATACATATTATGCACTGACTGACCAGTTTTACGTGGTACACCCTGATAGTAGCAGGCTGGATCTACTTTTGCCTTCAGAAATGCCTTAATTTTTCATGGCACAGATTCGACAAGATGCTGAAGACATTCCTCAGAGATTTTGGCCCACAATGACATGATACCATCACACAGTTACAACACCATTACACCACCACCACCACTGGTATGAATTGTTGATACAAGACAGAATCTTGATTCTACCACCTGGATGTTGCAGCAGAACACAAGAGTCACTGTACCAGGAAACACGCTTGCATTCTTCCATTGTCCAGTTTTGGTAAGGTCGCGCTAACTGCAGCCTCGATCCTTATCTGACAGGAGTGACATTCAGTGTAGTCTTCTGCTGCTTCAGAGTTCAACATGTGCTTTCAGACCTTGGTTGCAATGAGTAGATGTGGATTTGAATAAATGTTGCCTTTTCACCATTTCAAATCAGTGTGGTCATTCTTTTCTGGGCAAAAATACCTTTTTGATGGCAGAGATCAGAGACTTGCCTCTCAATGCATGTTTTCACAGTATTTTCTGTAGATCCTAATGATGGTTGTAAATCAAAATCCCAGTAGATTAGCAGTTTCTCAAATACTGAAACCAGTCCATCCAGCACTAACAATCATACCAAGTTCAATGCCACTTAAATCACTTACATCTCCATTCTGATAGTTGGTTAGAACCAGTGGTGGGTACAGCTAACCAAAACATTAGCTTCAATAACCGCTAATCAGCTAACTGAAAAGTTAACTTTTATAGCGCTAAAGCAATAAACCACTAAAAAAAATTTAGCGTAAGCTACAGCTAACCGCTAGCTGTCAGTATTGTCTCCAGTACACTCTCAGCTACTGACAAGCCGGTTTTGAGTTTAAGCACAGCCAATGCTTCTGATTAGAATCAAAGGCGACCACAAACCCAACACAACCAACGAGCCAGCCCTTCAGTCTTTGTGCGCCCTGCCCACTGCTATAAAAAGATTCATTTCCCTTCATAGCATACAACGGTCCAGCCGCGAGGCCAAAGTCCTCAACAGGAAAGCAGGTTGGACTTATTGTTTTGATTCATAAACCAAATTAATCTGGATAGTTTAACTACATTGATGTCAAGTCTGTCATTTGTACAAAGTGAAAATATAACACATATCTTTTCATTTTAAAATAATGCACTAATTCTGAAGTTTTGAACACTAACACTGCCATCCAGTAGATGGTAGTGTTCTATGCATTTTGACCCATCTACTGGATGGCAGTTTGAATGACACCCGGTTATATCACACAGTTGTTGCTGAATCACAACTTAAACAGAAATTTCAGTCTTGCAAATGCCTTTAACAAATGAAAAAATGACATATTTTACAAATACACATTCATTTGTAAAAACCAACACACCCGTTAACTCTTTTTTTTTTTTTTTTTTTACATATAATGAATCAACCAATCAGTGATCGGAGGCGCAGTTTACCAATAATACATTTTGGCATCTGTGTGTTAATGTTCAAAACCTCAGAATTAGTGCATTATTTTAAAATTAAAAGATATGTATTATAGTTTCACTTTGTACAAATGACAGACTTGACATTAATGTAGTTAAACTATCCGGATTAATTTGGTTTATAAATCAAAACCATAAGTCAAACCTGCTTTCCTTTTGAGGACTACCGCTGTATGCTGTGAAGACAAGTGAGTTTTGTTTTTTGTTTTTTTCTGTACCAGCCGGCCAGGCACCTTCTGCTGGGGTAGAGTTGACCTCAGCTCCTCTCAGCTGTCTGCTGCAAAATACACAGCGAACAGTGTTTTTCACCATCACCAACTATGTAAAAAATGTAAGCGGACAAAATTAGCAGAACTAAATTTAGTGGAAGCTAATTGGTCCGCTGATGGTTTTTGAAGTTAGCTGAAAAGCTAATCTGCTAACAAAAAAGTTAGCTTTGCTAATTACCAGTTAGCAGTTAGGGCAGAACTGTGCCCACTACTGTTTAGAACTTCAGCAGCGCTTCGTCATCACGTCTACATACCTAAATGCATTGAATTTCAGCCACATGATTGCCTGATATTTGCTTTATTGACCAGCTGAACAGGTTCAGACCAATCCCTGTTGAAGGTGCACTTTAGTCAGATCACTTAACCTCAATCAACAGAAGTGCTCAGGAGCAGAGAATTGCAGGGAGTTCTGAGGTGTGGATTTTATGCAATTGGTGGATCTGGGGGGAAAATAATTAAATGGCTATGTTACAACTTGCCAGGTAAAAGTGTAACCCTCTGGGGCCTGGGGTATAATTTTGACTACTTTTGGTTTTACCTTCATAATTTACCTTTAAAAACTGTTTACTTTGGCTTGTTTTGTGTCAGTTTATTCAATACAACCTCACCTATGTGACTTTACAATTTTTTATTTCATTCTGACATACTGTATTAATACAATGAACCTAAATTCACACAAAAACATCAAATCTGAGTAGAAAGTTTTTTTTTTTTCACTGTGAAAACCACAAATATGTTTAACAAACCATTTTTATAACTTAGAATGCAAATATAAATTTTAAAAACATATGTACAAATGTAGAAAACGACAAAATTATATACAAATATTTACATTAAAATGCAGGAAATGTTTCAGGCGTTAGATAAGATAATGGACAGCACCTTATGTTTTAGTTACTAAGTAGTGTTACTAATTATTTTGTCCATGATTGTGGTAACAAGAAATAAGGAACTGTCAACTGCCAACATTGCTTTTACTTCAGAGAGAGCTCCAGTGCTGGAAAAGCTTCTGGATGGCACACAAATATTGGCTGACAAAGGAACAGCAACTACCACAGAACTTGGTGGAGACATTACCACTTGCTGATGTGGACATCTTTCCCAACATCCGCAAGTTGGTGCTGGTGGGATGTGTATCTCCTGTGGGGTTCTATGAAGCAGAAAGGGCTTTCTCTGCCCTCTGACATGATGGTAATGTCACAGAATGCAAGAAGGGAATAGAAAAAAAAAAAATAGATATACAAAAAAGCTTTTGTGCTTTTATGGGGTGGGGGGGATCAGATCCCCAGATTCATGTCTTTGGATTACTGAGGCTTTATAGTCACAGGCAGCATATTTTCACTCAATCCTATTGGTGTCGACAGCTCCATGGGACCTTTCTTCTAATACAATCCCTCTAGACTGCGTGGAGAAGCCGTATAAAGATTCCCTCAGTCAGATGGGATAAAGTCGGAGTTCAAAGCCAGAGGGATCAGGATAAGGAAGGTGCACATCTTTGCTTTCACATTCTTTGTGTATATACAAGGGAGATGGAGAGAATGCCTCACTCAAACAGACTCGCAACAGTGTGAGCGAGCAATGTGACGAAGCAGAAAGAGAGAAAGAAGGAGGCTGAAGATCAGCCTTCAGGCTGTGTGGGTGAACAGACCCCAACTTAACCTGAGAGGGTCTGTCACAGCGTATTCCACTGGGACCGACCTGCCACAGCCTGAATCAAAAGTTCTGCATGCACCTTGCAGCCAAGGTCTACACGTGCACACACACACCTCTGTCCACACTGTGAAACAATGTGCAGAAGAAAACAATGGGCAGTACTGAAAACAATAAGGAATGCACATTCTTAAAAAAAGTACGTACAAACATATATGACTGCTGCCGTCTCATGCAAACTAAAAATTAAGAAGACTGACCCCAAGATTAAGTGACAATGTATCGATTTTCCAACTACTCTATTTGATTTTATCATTTACTTTAAAAGTGTGGCAAACATGCTGCTTCTCACTGTGTCTTGTGGGATTCTACACTCACTTTTTACATTATACTTTCAGGGACCCGTGCTGCAGTGGTTCAGGTCCTATTTAACAGACAGGCACTTCTCTGTTTTCATCAATGGCCACTCCTCTTCTACAGCCCAACTGTCTTCTGGTGTCCCGCAAGGCTCCATTTTGGGCCCAGTTCTGTTCTCTCTTTACATGCTGCCTCTGGGTTCAATCATCTACAGCCATAATGGGAGCCAAACTCCCTTCTGTCTGATCATTTCTTAATAACATTTACATTTACTCTGATGGACTACCCAGCAGTGGGGAATAAGTTTCATTACACTAGAAGTCTTTCAGAAAGCGCTGCAACTAGGTTTAAGGATATGATTCCTTCTTTATGTTCTCTAATGCCATATTCCAACACAGTGCAGAGTAGCTACCTAAACTCTGTGAGTGAGATAGAGTATCTTGTCAATAGTTTTACATCCTCATTGAAGACAACTTTGGATGCTGTAGCTCCTCTGAAAAAGAGAGCCTTAAATCAGAAGTGCCTGACTCCGTGGTATAACTCACAAACTCGCAGCTTAAAGCAGATAACCTGTAAGTTGGAGAGGAAATGGCATCTCACTAATTTAGAAGATCTTCACTTAGCCTGGAAAAAGAGTCTGTTGCTCTATAAAAAAAGCCCTCCGTAAAGCTAGGACATCTTACTACTCATCACTAATTGAAGAAAATAAGAACAACCCCAGGTTTCTTTTCAGCACTGTAGCCAGGCTGACAAAGAGTCAGAGCTCTATTGAGCTGAGTATTCCTTTAACTAGTAATGACTTCATGACTTTCTTTGCTAATAAAATTTTAACTATTATCTTTGTTAGTTGGCTATGTACCACAGGCTTTTAAGGTGGCAGTAATTAAACCATTACTTAAAAAGCCATCACTTGACCCAGCTATCTTAGCTAATTATAGGCCAATCTCCAACCTTCCTTTTCTCTCAAAAATTCTTGAAAGGGTAGTTGTAAAACAGCTAACTGATCATCTGCAGAGGAATGGTCTATTTGAAGAGTTTCAGTCAGGTTTTAGAATTCATCATAGTACAGAAACAGCATTAGTGAAGGTTACAAATGATCTTCTTATGGCCTCGGACAGTGGACTCATCTCTGTGCTTGTTCTGTTAGATCTCAGTGCTGCTTTTGATACTGTTGACCATAAAATTTTATTACAGAGATTAGAGCATGCCATAGGTATTAAAGGCACTGCGCTGCGGTGGTTTGAATCATATTTGTCTAATAGATTACAATTTGTTCATGTAAATGGGGAATCTTCTTCACAGACTAAAGTTAATTATGGAGTTCCACAAGGTTCTGTGCTAGGACCAATTTTATTCACTTTATACATGCTTCCCTTAGGCAGTATTATTAGACGGTATTGCTTAAATTTTCATTGTTACGCAGATGATACCCAGCTTTATCTATCCATGAAGCCAGAGGACACACACCAATTAGCTAAACTGCAGGATTGTCTTACAGACATAAAGACATGGATGACCTCTAATTTCCTGCTTTTAAACTCAGATAAAACTGAAGTTATTGTACTTGGCCCCACAAATCTTAGAAACATGGTGTCTAACCAGATCCTTACTCTGGATGGCATTACCCTGACCTCTAGTAATACTGTGAGAAATCTTGGAGTCATTTTTGATCAGGATATGTCATTCAAAGTGCATATTAAACAAATATGTAGGACTGCTTTTTTGCATTTACGCAATATCTCTAAAATCAGAAAGGTCTTGTCTCAGAGTGATGCTGAAAAACTAATTCATGCATTTATTTCCTCTAGGCTGGACTATTGTAATTCATTATTATCAGGTTGTCCTAAAAGTTCCCTAAAAAGCCTTCAGTTAATTCAAAATGCTGCAGCTAGAGTACTGACGGGGACTAGAAGGAGAGAGCATATCTCACCCATATTGGCCTCTCTTCATTGGCTTCCTGTTAATTCTAGAATAGAATTTAAAATTCTTCTTCTTACTTATAAGGTTTTGAATAATCAGGTCCCATCTTATCTTAGGGACCTCGTAGTACCATATTACCCCAATAGAGCGCTTCGCTCTCAGACTGCAGGCTTACTTGTAGTTCCTAGGGTTTGTAAGAGTAGAATGGGAGGCAGAGCCTTCAGCTTTCAGGCTCCTCTCCTGTGGAACCAGCTCCCAATTCAGATCAGGGAGACAGACACCCTCTCTACTTTTAAGATTAGGCTTAAAACTTTCCTTTTTGCTAAAGCTTATAGTTAGGGCTGGATCAGGTGACCCTGAACCATCCCTTAGTTATGCTGCTATAGACGTAGATTAGAGAAAAAATTACTCATAACCTGTTATGTGCAGATACGAGTTGAGGAGCGGGACCAGCGTCTGACTGAACCCAGCGCTAAAATAACCAGAAAGCGGTTCCAAAAACAAAACAAATTTATTTTCCTTCTGTGCAATAACTGTGTACAACATAAATGTGCAGTTATCTGGCGAGGTGAAGGACGGCGCGCTCTCCAGTGCCCAAATGGATCGAAGCCCAACGCTTCTGGACCCAGACTCACCGCCGAACACCCCCCAGGTGGACACGACAAACTGACTCTGTGAAGGATGGAAAAGGTGAGGTAAGTCAACAGCTACAACAAATATCCTTCAAAGGCACACACTATCAGCAACACATTCAGATCTGAATTTAAGCTTTATGTAAATGAGCAGCCTCTCACAACAGGTGGAGGATCATCATTCCGTACGCCACGGCAGTGAGAAGCGAGCTGCACAATTCTCATCAATGTTCAAATATACTGCGTAACAAAATACCAAATTACTGTTAACACTTATTCAGACAATCATCACCTCTGATGTGTGCTGACAGCATGTGTCCCTCACCCGTCCTCCTTCACAGGCATGATGTGTCAAACCCAGGCGCGGTCCTCAGCGTCTCACAAACGAACGTCACAAGGTCGAGTTCCCGGCAATTCTGCTTGAACCACTCATGGCTTAAATGCAGAACGCCATCTCATTATCTGCTTCAGCTGAAAGTCTTTAAGTTTACACGTAAACATCCTCCACAGGTGCAGCTAATAATGCTGATGAGGGTGAAGGACTCTTCTGCCAGCACCTTCTCCACAGACAAAAACCAGTTTGCATACCACCTGGAGAGCAAAGAAAAGAAAACAACACAAAAACATCCAGCCAAACCCCCCAACACACAACATAACCATCCCAAAGACATATCGTTATCTTTGACTGCTTTCAGTGATGGCGGTATTTGGTTAGACTCTTTCTCTCCGATTGTTCTGTCTGAGTTATTTTCAATAGTTACTTCCTCCAAACCATCAACATGTCTATTAGACCCCATTCCTACCAGGCTGCTCAAGGAAGCCCTACCATTAATTAATGCTTCGATCTTAAATATGATCAATCTATCTTTATTAGTTGGCTATGTACCACAGGCTTTTAAGGTGGCAGTAATTAAACCATTACTTAAAAAGCCATCACTTGACCCAGCTATCTTAGCTAATTATAGGCCAATCTCCAACCTTCCTTTTCTCTCAAAAATTCTTGAAAGGGTAGTTGTAAAACAGCTAACTGATCATCTGCAGAGGAATGGTCTATTTGAAGAGTTTCAATCAGGTTTTAGAATTCATCATAGTACAGAAGCAGCATTAGTGAAGGTTACAAATGATCTTCTTATGGCCTCAGACAGTGGACTCATCTCTGTGCTTGTTCTGTTAGACCTCAGTGCTGCTTTTGATACTGTTGACCATAAAATTTCATTACAGAGATTAGAGCATGCCATAGGTATTAAAGGCACTGCGCTGCGGTGGTTTGAATCATATTTATCTAATAGATTACAATTTGTTCATGTAAATGGGGAATCTTCTTCACAGACTAAGGTTAATTATGGAGTTCCACAAAGTTCTGTGCTAGGACCAATTTTATTCACTTTATACATGTTTCCCTTAGGCAGTATTATTAGACAGCATTGCTTAAATTTTCATTGTTACGCAGATGATACCCAGCTTTATCTATCCATGAAGCCAGAGGACACACACCAATTAGCTAAACTGCAGAATTGTCTTAGAGACATAAAGACTGAAGTTATTGTACTTGGCCCCACAAATCTTAGAAACATGGTGTCTAACCAGATCCTTACTCTGGATGGCATTACCCTGACCTCTAGTAATACTGTGAGAAATCTTGGAGTCATTTTTGATCAGGATATGTCATTCAATGCGCATATTAAACAAATATGTATGACTGCTTTTTTTTGCATTTGTGCAATATCTCTAAAATTAGAAAGGTCTTGTCTCAGAGTGATGCTGAAAAACTAATTCATGCATTTATTTCCTCTAGGCTGGACTATTGTAATTCATTATTATCAGGTTGTCCTAAAAGTTCCCTGAAAAGCCTTCAGTTAATTCAAAATGCTGCAGCTAGAGTACTGACAGGGACTAGAAGGAGAGAGCATATCTCACCCATATTGGCCTCTCTTCATTGGCTTCCTGTTAATTCTAGAATAGAATTTAAAATTCTTCTTCTTACTTATAAGGTTTTGAATAATCAGGTCCCATCTTATCTTAGGGACCTCATAGTACCATACCACCCCAATAGAGCGCTTCGCTCTCAGACTGCAGGCTTACTTGTAGTTCCTAGGGTTTGTAAGAGTAGAATGGGAGGCAGAGCCTTCAGCTTTCAGGCTCCTCTCCTGTGGAACCAGCTCCCAATTCAGATCAGGGAGACAGACACCCTCTCTACTTTTAAGATTAAGCTTAAAACTTTCCTTTTTGCTAAAGCTTATAGTTAGGGCTGGATCAGGTGACCCTGAACCATCCCTTAGTTATGCTGCTATAGACTTAGACTGCTGGGGGGTTCCCATGATGCACTGAGTGTTTCTTTCTCTTTTTGTTCTGTATGCACCACTCTGCATTTAATCATTAGTGATTGATCTCTGCTCCCCTCCACAGCATGTCTTTTTCCTGGTTCTCTCCCTCAGCCCCAACCAGTCCCAGCAGAAGACTGCCCCTCCCTGAGCCTGGTTCTGCTGGAGGTTTCTTCCTGTTAAAAGGGAGTTTTTCCTTCCCACTGTCGCCAAGTGCTTGCTCACAGGGGGTCGTTTTGACCGTTGGGGTTTTTCCGTAATTATTGTATGGCTTTTGCCTTACAATATAAAGCGCCTTGGGGCAACTGTTTGTTGTGATTTGGCGCTATATAAATAAAATAGATTTGATTTGATTTGATAATGTGTCTTTTCATATGTATGCCGATGATCTTCAAATCTATCTACCAGTCTCACCAGATTCTCCAGATGCATCTCAGGCTATCAACACCTGTATGGATGACATCAAGCACTGGCTCACACAGAATTTCCTGAGTCTAAATGAATCCAAAATGGAATTCTGTCTTTTTGGCAGCACAAGCCCACTTGCCGTTGTCTCAAACGGTCACTCACTTCCTCACCATAACACCGTAATCAGAAACTTGGGAGTTCACTTGGACACTGACCTAAATCTCCATAAACAAATTGACTCTGTTGTTAAGACAAGCTTCTTTCAGCTCCGCATTCTCACAAAAGTGAAACCCTTCCTCAGTTGTTGTGACCTGGAGAAAGCAATCCACGCATTCATCAGCTCACGCTTGGACTACTGCAATGCTCTGTACATTGGACTCAGTCAAACATCCTTACACAGATTACAACTGGTACAGAATGCTGCTGCCCGGCTCCTCACAAATTCTCTTAAACATCACCATATCACACCTGTTCTGCGCTCTCTCCACTGGCTGCTAGTGAAATGCAGAATCCAATACAAACTTCTCCTGTTCATTTTCTGCTCCATCCACAGCCTCGCACCTGTGTATCTATGTGAGATTCTGACCCTTCACCAGCCCAGCAGATTTCTACGATCTGCACAGCTCTACTTGTTGGAGCAGCCCAGGTCTCGAAGCAAACAGTGGGGTGATCGTGCTTTCGCAGTAGCAGGTCCTAAACTTTGGAACTCGCTGCCCCTCGACTTGCGTGCCATCTCGGATCTGCCCCTTTTTAAAACAAAACTCAAAATGTATTTGTTTGGATGTGCTTTTGATACTTAGTCTTGTTTAGACTTGGGAATAAAATGTATCTGTGTTCTTCTTTTTAACTATATTTTAAATACGATTTTTATATATACAGCGCTTTGGTCAACTTAGGTTGTTGTAAAGCGCTTAACAAATAAAATTTCATTGATTGACTGATTTGGTTGATTATCAGGACAGATACAGTACGTTATAAAACCCTGCTTCCCAACCTGAGGTCCGGGAACCCCGAGGGGTCACCAAGGATTCCAAGGGGTGTGAGGTTTCGCCTACTCTAGAAGCATGTGTGACCTAATAACTCACTTACTGGAAAATCAAGAAGTAATTATAAACATGAGGAAAAAAGAGAAATTAACAGTACTACACATAAACTTTCTTTTTTTACTTTCACTTTTGATACTCTGTGTGCTTCTTACCCTTTGTGCTGCTATACAATGCTGCTGGGACCTCAATTTCCCTGAGGGAGTCTTCCCAAGGGATTAATAAATCTAAATCCATCTAATTTAATGTAATGTAATGTCCCTGAAGGAAAATCAAACTACTAACTACTACTATTACTGTAGAATTGACATTTTAACAACCAAGATAATGAAACAAACTTTCTGCAAGAGCTGTATACTTACTATAAAAGTTACTGTGACATGAATAGTTATAGGGAGAAATAACTTGCTATTTTAATGCAAAGAGTAAATTTAATTACAGATTTTATAATTTTTTTAAAGAATTGAAATAAAATTGTGGTCAAAAATTGACACACTCAGACAAGAATGTCATGACAATATTGGACTTTCAGTGATTTCTTTGAAGTGTTATTTTTCTTGAGCAGATTGTAAAGGATCTTTTGAAATTGTGTACTCGATTTGGGATCCATGTCAGCTTTAAACAGGTCAGTATCTCCATCTAGTGGTTTAAATCTAAAGAAAGCAGGAAACCTGAAAGATGACAATCCACTTCTGAGATGTGTAACCATGTACAGTGCAGATTTTCTTGCCAACAGTGGCCTCAGCAGTTTGTTTCAGTGAAAAGCAGTCTTCATTTTCATTCAATGCTCAACTCTCAAAAAAATTTTTTTAAAGTTGTATAGAGAATGTACTTTAAAAAAAAAATTCAATTATGTTTTATGGTATGTACCTGCAAAAAAGGACAAGCTCAGCAAAGGTCAGTTTAAATGTATAATTACACTGAATATGATGATGTAGCCTCAGTACACTGCAATTAAATACAATTTTATTATAATGTAAAAACACTATTTCACTACTAGAGGGAAACTCTTGCTTACCAAATTAAGCACATCCAGCTGCATTAAGAGTGAAGACATCATGACAGTGCTTTACCATTTCTGCAAGCCAAAGACTCAGATTCAAATTTGCTCTTTCGTGTCCATCGATGATGAGGGCAGTTTAGTTTTATAGTTATTCTGCTTTCATGTGTTATCATTTACGGTAATTATGGTACATACAACTTCTGCTCCTGTATATTGCATGAGCGCCCCCTCAAGTCATAATTTCGAGCAGGAAACTGAGATATCAGCCTTCAAATGCAGTGGAGATAAGGACAGATTCGGGCTACCTCTGAATACTTGAACTAGCTTATTATATAGCAAGCAAAGAGCAGTACGTCACAATCAGTAGGGTATCTGAATACAGCAGCATAGCCTGTTTATGAAAGAGCATATGATACAATAATCCTACTTCCGGGGGCAGCCCCATTATCATTATTCATATTAAATCTTGCTAAAACTTACCGACACAACCTCTTCCATTTGCCTTGTCTTCCCTTGTCCACTGGGAACTGAAAAAAAACTGCACTTTTTGTGACTGCTTCGGTGACTGCAGCCAAAAACAAAACAGTACACCATCTTTCCGTGTGAAGTGATGCTGTCTTTGTGTTGTGTAACGGCAGGCTGTCCCCAGAAGTGGTCAAATCCCAGAATATCACGTAGGGGCTCAAGTATTGCAACGGTAACCTATACTTATTGATCAGGTAGACGGGCGGCCAGCTCTAGGAAGAGCCCTGGTGGATCCGAACTTCTTCCATTTATGGATGATGGAGGCCACTGAGCTCACTGGGACCTTCAAATCAGCAGAAATATTTCTGTACTCTTCCCCAGATTTGTGCCTTGAGACAATCCTGTCTCAGACGCATAAGACAATTCCTTTGACTTCATGCTTGGTTTGTCCTCTGACATGCACTGTCAACTGTGGGACCTTATATGTAGACAGGCGTGTGTCTTTCCAAATCATGTCCAATCAACTGAATATACTGCTGGTGGACTCCAATTAAGCTGTAGAAACATCTCAAGGATGATCAGTGGAAGCAGGATGAACCTGAGCAAAATTTTGAGCTTCATGGCAAAGGCTGCGAATACATATATATATATATACGAGGTCTATTAGAAAAGTATCCGACCTTATTATTTTTTTCAAAAACCATATGGATTTGAATCACATGTGATTACATCAGACATGCTTGAACCCTCGTGGGCATGCAAGAGTTTTTTCACGCCTGTCAGTTACGTCATTCGCCTGTGGGCAGTCTTTGAGTGAGGAGTCGCCCACCCTCTCGTCGATTTTTTTATTGTTTAGGAATGGCTCAGACTGCTGCTTTGTTTGATCAAAATTTTTTCAAAAGTGTAAGGCACAACTGAGTGGACACCATTTGATAAATTCAGCTGGTTTTCGGTAAAAAAAATTTACGGCTGATGAGAGATTTTGGTCTGGTAGTGTCGTTGTAAGGACGACCCACGGCGCCTGACGGCGATCTGCGCTTCGAGGCAGCAGCGTCTCGCCGTTTCAAGTTGAAAACTTCCACATTTCAGGCTCTGTTGACCCAGTAAGTTGTCAGAGAACAAAGAACTTTCAGAAGAAGTCGGCATGAGGAGTTTATTCGGACATTCCATTGTTAACGGACATTTTGTAATGAAAGAACGTGCGGGCAGAGTCGCATGTCGGGCCGGACCCGACCGCGGGGGGTTGCGACAGGAAAAACACCTCCGTTGGAAACCTTAACGGGCAAGTTGGAACATGCCCAAGCTGTTAAACAGTTTCTTGTTACTCACTTGTTGAAAGCCATCAAAAGCCGCCTGAATTTTACAAATGGTTTTCAACACGGAGGTGTTTTTCCTGTCGTGGCGCACACAGATTCGCTGAGTCATCACAGAAATGACTCGGCGAATTTGCGCGGACGTCTTTCATTAAAAAATGTCCTTAAACAGTGGAATGTCTGCATAAAGTTCTCATGCCGGCCTCTTCTGAATCTTCTCTGTTCTCTCACGACGTCCTGGGTGAATTAAGCCTTAAATTAGGATGTTTTCAGGTCGAAACAGGCCGACGACGTCGCCTGGAAGCGCTGCACGATGTCCCGCTCCGTGGGAAGTCCTTACACCGACAGAAACACCCCATAATCTCTCATCAGCTGTTAAACTTTTCACCGAAAACCAGCTTAATTTCTCAAATAGTGTCCACTCGGATATTCCTCACAGGTCCAGAAAAAATTTTGATAAAGCAACACGCACCGTATCGAGCAGCGTGTGAAACAAAGGAATTCAGCCGAGAGGGCGGGACCACATCTCACTCAAGGCCTGCCCACAGGGAAATGACATCACCGACACGCATGAAAAAACTCACGCATGCGCACGAGAGCTCAAGCATGATTGGTGTAGTCGCACGTCATTCAAATCCATATAGTTAAAAAAAAAATAAAAGGGTCGGTTTATTATCTAATAGACCTTGTGTATATATATATATATATATATATATATATAGAGAGAGAGAGAGAGAGAGAGAGAGAGAGAGAGAGAGAGAGAGAGAGTGAGGAAAATAAGTATTTGAACACCCTGCAATTTTGCAAGTTCTCCCACTTAGACATCATGGAGGGGTCTGAAATTTTCATCTTAGGTGCATGCCCACTGTGAGAGACATAATCTAAAAAAACCCGAAAAAAATCCGGAAATCACAATGTATGATTTTTTTAATAATTTATTTGTATGTTACTGCTGCAAATAAGTATTTCAACACCTGTGAAAATCAATATTAATATTTGGTACAGTAGCCTTTGTTTGCAATTACAGACGTCAAATGTTTCCTGTAGTTTTTTACCAGGTTAGCACACACTGCAGCAGGGATTTTGGTCCACTCCTCCATACAGATCTTCTCTAGATCAGCCAGGTTACTGGGCTGTCGCTGAGAAACACGCAGTTTGAGCTCCCTCCAAAGATTTTCTATTGGGTTTAGGTCTGGAGACTGGCTAGGCCACTCCAGAACCTTGATTTGCTTCTTACGGAGCCACTCCTTGGTTATCTTGGCATGATGCTTCCACCCCCATGCTTCATAGTAGGGACGGTGTTTTTGGGATGGTTCTCAGCATTCTTCTTCCTCCAAACACGGCGAGTGGAATTAAGACCAAAACGTTCTATTTTGGTCTCATCTGACCACATAACTTTCTCCCATGACTCCTCTGGATCATCCAAATGGTCATGGGCAAACTTAAAACGGGCCTGGATGTGTGCTGATTTAAGCAGGGGAACCCTCCGTGCCATGCATGATTTTAACCCATGACGTCTTAGTGTTTCACCCACAGTAACCTTGGCAACAGTGGTGCCAGCTCTCTTCAGGTTATTGATCAGCTCCTCCCGTGCAGTTTTGGGCTGATTCCTCACCTTTCTTAGGATCATTGATACACCACGAGGTGGGATCTTGCATGGAGCCCCAGTCCGAGGGAGAATGACAGTTGATCTTTTTTCACCAAGCTGCTTGGCAGTTGCTCCGTAGCCCTTTTCAGCCTTGTGGAGGTCTACAATTTTGTCTCTGGTGTCTTTGGACAGCTCTTTGGTCTTAGCCATGTTAGTAGTTGGAGTCTTACTGATTGTGTGGGGTGGACAGGTGTCTTTATGCAGCTAAAGACCTCAAATAGGTGCTTCTAATTTGGAATAATAAGTGGAGTGGAGGTGGACTTTTTAGAGGCGGACTAACAGGTCTTTGAGGGCCAGAATTTCTGCTGATTGGCAGGTGTTCAAATACTTATTTGCAGCAGTAACATACAAATAAATTATTAAAAAATCATACATTGTGATTTCCTGATTTTTTTTTTAGATTATGTCTCTCACAGTGGACATGCACCTAACATGAAAATCCAATCCAATGCACTTTATTTATAAAGCACATTTAAACAGACTCAAGTCTCCAAAGTGCTGCAAAGCAAAAGTATAGACACGCAAAATAGTAATAATAACAATAATAACAGTAAAATAGATATGATAAAATAATACATAAATAAATAAAACCATGATAAAACAATACATTTCAATAAAATAAAAATAAAATAAGACACAAGGACCGTACAACTCACGCGGTGTTAAAAGCCAAAGAATAAAATTTCAGACCCCTCCATGATTTCTAAGTGGGAGAACTTGCAAAATCGCAGGGTGTTCAAATACTTATTTTCCTCACTGTGTATATATAAACAAAAATCTAAAAAGAAAAAAACCTTTTTTCACAGTGTGGGTATTGTGTGTAGAATACTGAGGGGAAAAATAAATTAATCCATTTTGGAATAATGCTGTAACATAACAAAATGTTGCAATGTATGTATTTTTATATGTATGTATGTATGTATACTAGCGTGTTGCCCGTGGGATCCACAGGCTCTAGAATGGGTAGTGTTTATAAAATAAGCAGCTGACATTTTGCGGAATATGGCGTAAAACCTGTGCCACTTCAACATGAAGATCCACCTTGGATTTGCTGTGGCGACCCCGAGTGCAAACAAGGGAGCAGCCAAAGGGACTTTTATATATCATTGTCTGAATTCTACCACAAACAGATTTCATTATATTATCATCTAAAATAATCAAATTTAGCTTATTCTTGAGTGACGTCTTCCTATATATGCTGTCATTTTTAAATTGCAATTATTACAATTTAAAAATTGCAAAGCAATGAGTATAATAACAATTTAAGTGTTCATACTATACAAAAGTCTCAAAAACATCCCCAGAATGTTATACAATAAAAAAGGTCTCTAGCACAGTCTCACATTCTAAAATTAACCTTCATATTTTTCATTCAAACAGGCATATTGAATGTATGTATGTATACTAGCGTGTTGCTTGTGGGGATCCACAGGCTCTAGATTGGGTCGTGTTTATAAAAAAGGTAGCTGACATTTTTCAATGGTGGTAATAAATTAAGCAAAATTTCTATGATGAGTTGGAATGGAGTGCGAGTCCAGAATGTTTTTAAAAACCTTTGACTTTAGCCCTCATCAGTTTTAACAAGAGGAACTCAACCCTTTTATTTCCTGTTAATTATGTAATTTTTTATGGTAATTTTGTTGTATGGCTGGGGGGCCTGGCTGCCTTTTTGTTTCTGTCTTTTGTTTTTCCTTCCAGGTGGCTTGCATTTGGGACTGAGTGGCTGTGTAGCTGAGTTTATCAGGACCTCACCCTGATCACCTGAGGCTGATCACCTGCGGCTCGTCAGGACTCACAGCTGTGGTGCATCTTCATGGATTGGAACATGGTGGCATTTAAGACTGGAGTACACAGTGTGTATTTGCCAGAGACTCGACTTTGTGACCAGACGGGTGAGATCGTCGTCTCGGGAGCCATCTCATCATCAGTGGATGCAGAGAACGTCCAGGTTTGATGCATGGTCTGTGAAAGAGGAGAGGGTGAGGTCTCACGCTCGTCAGCACACTTCCTGAGGTACGTTAGATTTTGTGACTAACATTTATACAGTCAGTAAATGTGGTGTCCCTCACACCTTATTATATTGAGCTGTATGTTGGTCGTTTAAATCAGCTTCCACTGCAGTGAGTTTGTGAACTGGATGTTCCATGCCTGCAGGGTGGGAAGCTGATTAGTAATTAAGCCAGGAAGTGTTTGCTGTTTGTGCACCTTTGAGCGTTCTCTCTGTGTGTTGAGTGTGGACTCACATAATGATTCCTTCTTTCACAGACTCGGTTTGTCGCGGCTACCTGGGGGGTGTCGGCGGGGTCCTTGGGTCCGAACCAGTTCTGGCTCCGGACCGTTAGCGCTGCTGGGAGCGCACCGCAATCCACCACGCCAGACCGCGCACTTTTATATTTTTCACAGCACTGTTATGTTTATTAAACTCTGTTATCCTTTGTACCGTGCTCTGCTTATTTCATACTGGGTCCTTCAAACGCTGGTCGGTTCTCCGGGCTGCGTCCGACACAACAGTAGTCTCTGGCCAAACATCACGGACCCAGCGGTAGCAGAGACGGTAACGCGCCGGGAAGGCGGCAGCAGACGTTCAGAAGTTATCCGGATCAGTTGCGGGTGCTCTCCGCCCGGATGGTGCGCGTTGGAGAACCCATTACTGAATACTGACTTGAGCGCTCATGCAGCCGTGTTTCCTGTGTTTGTGCCTTATCCGTGGGTCGTGGTGGAGTGTGACTGGCGACGGCTTCGCGTCACACTTCGACCGGATAAGAGGTTTGAACGGGAGCTGCAGGAGTGGGTCTGTAATGGGTGAACGCGCACGGCGGAGCTCTGTGGCACGGGTCGCGGTGCTTCCTGTGTTACAGTCGTAGCCCCGTTTCCCTGGGTAATGATAGCTACTGCGTCTGTTGTGTCAGCTCCGGTGTTATTTAGTTGAATCACATTTTTGGTTGTGTGTTGCTCACAGGAAAAGCAGCATGAATTATTTTCTGTCACCAAAGGGGGTTTTTCATTTTTAGCACTCTGGCTCCCTCTGTTGGTGACTGAGTCACATTACCGTCAAGCTCTTAAGTTGGAACAGGTGTGTTCCATTTGTTTGAGCTTGACGGTATAAATCACTTATTTGTTTTGTGTTAGTTCATTTTGTGTGGGTGTTTTTTGAGTTGGTTTTTGTGTGGGATTTTTTTTTTACACTATTAGTGTCTGGGGTCGTGTCCCTGCAGTTCTGTCTGGCAAAAAAAGAAAAAGGACCCAAGCAACTTTATGTTAGTCTGTTAGTCTTTCTTTTTATTTCTTTCAGTTTCACCTCCCAGGGTTTGATGGGATGGTCCCCTGGGGGGTCATGGGGGGGTAATTGGGTTGTTTTTTCTTTTTTTTTGTTTTGTTTTTTGTTATGCCCTCTCTTCTCCTCTGACTCCAGCCAGGTGAGCCGTAGAGTCGGCGTTGCTGGAGTGGTGCAGTTTGGTTATGCTGGGCGTTTCCCAGGTAACCTCTGCACCCGGGAGGGGAGGGGGGGGTTTGGGGTATTTTCTTTTTGTTCCCTCTCTTCTCCTCTGGCTCCAGCCGTGTGAGCCGTAGTGTCGGCGTTGCTGGAGTGGTGCAGTTTGGTTATGCTGGGCGTTTCCCAGGTAACCTCTGCACCTGGGGGGGGGGTGTGTGTTTTTGTTTGTTGTTTCCCTGTTCCTCCTCCGGCTTCAGCACGCCTTTGAGCCGTCTGCCATCGGCGTGGCTGAGGTTTGGGGCAGTGGGATATACCCGCAGCTGGTGGCTGGTTTAGAAGTCGGAGGAGTGGCGCCGTTTTGTGCCGTCTGCCATAACCGCTGTTCCACTCCTCCCGGTTGGCTTCTGGGGTATAGTCAGGATTGGTGACACTGGACGTGCTTCCAGTTTCCACTGCGCCAAGGGGGTGGGGTTGGGGTTGTTTTGTTTTTTTTCTCCTTTTGTTTTTCCCCCCAGTTTCCGCCCTCAGGGTTTGACTGTGGTGTCCTCTGGGGGGGAAAGGGCTGTGGGTCCATCTAGCCATAGACGGCCGGGGCTGGGTCCGTTGGTCATGAGGGGAGGCGTCTCCTGGGGTTGATGGAATGGTCCTCTGGGAGGCGCTGGGTGTCCCCGTGGGTGACGTTGGATCCCAGAGGGACCTCGGCTGTGGTTATTACTCCTGGAGCTGGCGGGATGTCCTCTGGGGGGTGTTGGTCCCTACATGTCGTTAGGGGGGGGGTGTTAGCATTTTTATTTGCAAGCTTAAGTTTGGGTTTTTCTTTTCTCCCCTTCCCGGGGTTTGATGGAACAGTCCTCTGGGGAGGGGGGGGGGGTGTTAGTATTTTTATTTGTAAGTTTAAGTTTGGGTTGTGTTTTTCTTTTCTCCTCTTCCCGGGGTTTGATGGGACGGCCCCTGGGGAGGGGGGGGTGTTTTGGTTGTTTGTGTTTGTCTTTTTTGTTTTATGACTAATCAGACTGTGAACATGGTTGGACAAAGGCTGACCGCACAGGTTCAAGAACTCCTGGCCACACCTGTGCTAATTGACTGATAGAAACAAGGGCAAAGATGCAGCCAGAGGAGAAGACATCTACCGTTCTGTTAGATGAAGATTCTGTTGGAAGATGAATGCGGATACGGTTTCCAGCCATGGTCCCTGGAGGGGGGTGTTTCTCCTGGGCCAGGTTTGTGTGGTCGCCGGGAGGCTTCCCGTGAGGGTGGGGTACTGTTGTATGGCTGGGGGGGCCTGGCTGCCTTTTTGTTTCTCTTTTTTTTTTCCTTCCAGGTGGCTTGCATTTGGGACTGAGTGGCTGTGTAGCTGAGTTTATCAGGACCTCACCCTGATCACCTGAGGCTGATCACCTGCGGCTCGTCAGGACTCACAGCTGTGGTGCATCTACATGGATTGGAACATGGTGGCATTTAAGACTGGAGTACACAGTGTGTATTTGCCAGAGACTCGACCTTGTGACCAGACGGGTGAGATCGTCGTCTCGGGAGCCATCTCATCATCAGTGGATGCAGAGAACGTCCAGGTTTGATGCATGGTCTGTGAAAGAGGAGAGGGTGAGGTCTCACGCTCGTCAGCACACTTCCTGAGGTACGTTAGATTTTGTGACTAACATTTATACAGTCAGTAAATGTGGTGTCCCTCACACCTTATTATATTGAGCTGTATGTTGGTCGTTTAAATCAGCTTCCACTGCAGTGGAGTTTTGTGAACTGGATGTTCCATGCCTGCAGGGTGGGAAGCTGATTAGTAATTAAGCCAGGAAGTGTTTGCTGTTTGTGCACCTTTGAGCGTTCTCTCTGTGTGTTGAGTGTGGACTCACATAATGATTCATTCTTTCACAGACTCGGTTTGTCGCGGCTACCTGGGGGTGTCGGCGGGGTCCTTGGGTCCGAACCAGTTCTGGCTCCGGGCCGTTAGCGCTGCTGGGAGCACACCGCAATCCACCACGCCAGACCGCGCACTTTTATATTTTTCACAGCACTGTTATGTTCATTAAACTCTGTTATCCTTTGTACCGTGCTCTGCTTATTTTATACTGGGTCCTTCAAACGCTGGTCGGTTCTCCGGGCTGCGTCCGACACATAACAAATTTACTGTCTTAATGTATTCATAAATTGATTAGGCACTTGTTATCATATACACACTGTTATAATGATCATTATTATTTTTATTTTATTTTTACATCTATTTTTAAATGGACCACAGTGGAAATAAGTGTTTCCAGTTTTTTGTGTCATCCATGTATTTTTTAATGTATTTACAATTATATTATATACTTACATTGAACTTACTAAATAAAATTGCATGCACGCTTTTAATTTACAGATCATTTACCACCTACTGCTGGAATGACGTTAGTCCAGAATGTAATTAGCAACATTAGCTAATATTCATAGTTTCCAAAAATATAAGTCCTATTAACATTCCGCTTTGAGGCTGTTCATCCTTGACATAAGCATACCAAACAGCAAATGTCAGCTCTCCCTAGTCACACACACAGAGCTTTTTGGATTTTCTTCATTCTGCTGCAAGCAGGTGCTTTTCATTTTTATACATGCACCACCAGAGATGGTGGTGGAAGACATCAAAAGCAATACTCTTTTCACTCATGGTAACGACAACATGACACTTAATTAAACTTACTAAACCAATTGAACTACAAAAACACAATAAATCAATAACACTAACAACTGTGTTCCACTAACATGAACCACAATAACATTTAAAATCCCAAAACCAAACTCCCATGATGCATTTGCAGCACAACATCCATTGTTTACTGGTTAGCTAATATTGCTAATTTCTCCAAAAATAGTTGTCTTATCAACTTTCTGTTTTCACAGCATTCATCTTTGACCCAAAATACAACCCCAATTCCAATGAAGTTGAGACGTTGTGTAAAATATAAATAAAAACAGAATACAATGCATTGCAAATCCTCTTCAACCTATATTGAATTGAATACACCACAAAGACAAGATATTTAATGTTCAAACTGCTAAACGTTATTGTTTTTCTGCAAATATTTGCTCATTTTGAAATGGATGCCTGCAACACATTTCAAAAAAGCTGGAACAGTGGTATGTTTACCACTGTTACATTAGCTTTCCTTCTAACAACACTCAATAAGCATTTGGGAACTGAGGACACTCATGATTGGGTATAAAAGGAGCATCCCCAAAAGGCTCAGCCGTTCACAAGCAAAGATGGGGCGAGGATCACCACTTTGTGAACAACTGCATGAAAAAATAGTCCAACAGTTTAAGAACAATGTTTCTCAATGTTCAATTGCAAGGAATTTAGGGATTCGATCATCTATAGTCCATAATATTATCAGAAGATTCAGAGAATCTGGAGAACTTTCTACACATAAGGCCGAAAACCAACACTGAATGCCCGTGACCTCCGATCCCTCAGGCAGCACTGCATTCAAAACTGACATTGTGTAAAGGAGCTTACCGCGTGGGCTAAGGAACACTTCAGAAAACCATTGTCAGTTAACACAGTTCTTCACTACATCTACAAGTGCAAGTTAAAACTCTACAAAGCAAAGCAAAAGCCATACATCAACAACAACCAGAAACGCCGCTGCCTTCTCTGAGCCCGAGCTCATTTGAAATGGACAGACGCAAAGTGGAAAAGTGTGCTGTGGTCTGATGAGTCCACATTTCAAACTGTCTTTGGAAATCATGGACGTTGTGTCCTCTGGACAAAAGAGGAAAAAGACCATCCAGATTGTTACTAGCGCTAAGTTCAAAAGCCAGCATCTGTGATGGTATGGGGGTGTGTTAGTGCCCATGGCATGGGCAACTTACACATCTGTAATGGCACCATCAATGCTGAAAGGTACATCCAGGTTTTGGAGCAACACATGCTGCCATCCAAGCAACGTCTTTTTCAGGGATGTGCCTGCTTATTTCAGCAAGACAATGTCAAGCCACATTCTGCACGTGTTACAACAGCGTGGCTTCGTAGTAAAAGAGTGCGGGTACTAGACTGGCCTGCCTGCAGTCCAGACCTGTCGCCCATTGAAAATGTGTGGCGCATTATGAAGCGCAAAATACGACAATGGAGACCCCGGACTGTTGAACAACTGAAGTCGTACATCAAGCAAGAATGGGAAGGAATTCCACCTACAGAGCTTCAACAATTAGTGTCCTCAGTTCCCAAATGCTTATTGAGTGTTGTTAGAAGGAAAGGTGATGTAACACAGTGGTAAACATACTACTGTCCCAACTTTTTTGAAATGAGTTGCAGGCATCCAATTCAAAATGAGCAAATATTTGCACAAAAACAATAAAGTTTATCAGTTTGAACATTAAATAGCTTGTCTTTGTGGTGTATTCAATTGAATATAGGTTGAAGAGGATTTGCAAATCATTGTATTCTGTTTTTATTTACATTTTACACAACGTCCCAACTTCATTGGAATTGGGATTGTACATAAGGATAGATAGATAGATAGATAGATAGATAGATAGATAGATAGATAGATAGATAGATAGATAGATAGATAGATAGATAGATAGATAGATAGATAGATAGATAGATAGATAGATAGATAGATAGATAGATAGATAGATAGATAGATAGATAGATAGATAGATAGATAGATAGATAGATAGATAGATAGATAGATAGATAGATAGATAGATAGATAGATAGATAGATAGATAGATAGATAGATTCATTACACAGGAGCTGCAGGTAGAACAACGTGCATATGCAGACTGTTGAAGTGTTTCATTCAGGCTAAAAATAGAGTACACTTTGAAACCCTCATTTACACAATTAAACATTTACATGTTGGTTTAGTTATAAATAAGTGATGAAACTTAAAACAAGGACAAGATCATTCCAATGAGCTGGCAGATGACCAAGCTCCTGAATAAACAACTGTGCTCTGTCACGCCTTCTGTCTTGTGCAGCAGTGTTGAAATCTACAGTGGCTTTGAAAAGGAGAATTTCTGTTTCACTGACCTAGAAATATCTTTGTAACTCTGTGAGAACAGATCCAGCGGAAATCTTACATCACATCTGTCATAAAAGATTTCTGTTCCGTGTTCATTCTGTAGGGCAGGTGTACACTCATCCACAACTATTCATATTCCTCAGTAAACTTGTTAATGAAAAAGCAGAGGTCTGGTGACAGATTTTCAAAGAATGTGGTTTATATCATAAAGATTTTGTACGGTTATTTTTAGTGAGAGTCTATATATGGCTTAACATTGTAGGTCTGTTCACACCACTGGTTGAAGTTACCTAAACCTAATTTTATAGCATTTTTTGGTATGCATGATGTCAGGTTTTAGGAACTTAAATGTTCTTAAATGCGACCCAAACCCATTTTCTGTCAATGTAACTGCTGTGAAGCTGTCTTTTGTAATAAATTCAGTGAGATGTTAACATTAAAAGCTGTAAGTGGATTTTTGGGCTGATCAGCAATTGAAGGATTTTTTTTAAATGTTAATTTACTGTTGGGCAGCACGGTGGATTAGTGGTTAGCACTGTTGCCTCACAGGGAGAAGGTCATGGGATCGATTCCCAGCTGTGGCCTATCTGTGTGGAGTTTGTGTGTTCTCTCAGGGTGCTCTGGCTTCCTCCCACATCAACAGAAATGCAGGTTAGATGAATTGTAAACTGTGAATGTGTGTGTGTTTTGTCTATATCTGGCCCAGTGACAGACTGGCGCCCTGTCCAGGGTGTACCCTGCCTCCCGCTCCATGACTGCTCTGATAGACTCCAGCCCCCCATGACCCGATCTTGTATAAGCAGTTGAAGATGTGTGTGTTAATTTACTGTGTGCATTGTGTATCCTTGAAAGGTTAAAATTATAAAGTCAGCAGTGCATTTATGAGACTGCAACCTTGAGCCAAGGCCAAAGCTATCCAAATGTACAGTATTTAAAATTTAGATGAGTTTTGGCCCTTTCATCCAACTGTACCTCACACTTAAGGAGACCTATTCCAAGCCAAGCTCAGACATTTTACTATTTTTTTTAAAGCAACCCAACGAACAGACCCACAAACAGAATATGATCCCATCACCTATGGAAAAGTAACACAAAAGGCAACAAAATACACAGTAGACAAACTAAATATCAATGAAGAAAATTCCCTGTACTGCTAACAGTACATGGCTTGGACAGCAATAATGTAGATGAGTCGGTGAATGTATATGAGTCCATTCATACCAGCCAGTGTGTTGGCAATAACTCAAAAACAATGAATGCCAACATCTTGTACTTTGCCAGATTAAAAGTGCATGTAATGAAGATGAAGTGGATAGACAGTGGGTGGATTTGATGTACCACATCAACCTCAACAGCAGCTTTGTTTGACCGATATAATACAACATAGATGTGTCTACCATGTGGCGAATGCAGTGCCTGCCTTCACCTGAAGGTCACATTACAAGTTGAGATAGAAACCTGTTGTGAAATTTGGTAAGATTGTAATTCACGTCGGCAGTAATGACACCCGGTTACGCCAATCGGAGGTCACTAAAATTAACATTAAATCGGTGTGTAACTTTGCAAAAACAATGTCGGACTCTGTAGTTTTCTCTGGGCCCCTCCCCAATCGGACCGGGAGTGACATGTTTAGCCGCATGTTCTCCTTGAATTGCTGGCTGTCTGAGTGGTGTCCAAAAAATGAGGTGGGCTTCATAGATAATTGGCAAAGCTTCTGGGGAAAACCTGGTCTTGTTAGGAGAGACGGCATCCATCCCACTTTGGACGGAGCAGCTCTCATTTCTAGAAATCTGGCCAATTTTCTTAAATCCTCCAAACCGTGACTATCCAGGGTTGGGACCAGGAAGCAGAGTTGTAGTCTTACACACCTCTCTGCAGCTTCTCTCCCCCTGCCATCCCCTCATTACCCCATCCCCGTAGAGACAGTGTCTGCTCCCAGACCACCAATAACCAGCAAAAATCTATTTAAGCATAAAATTCAAAAAGAAAAAATAATATAGCACCTTCAACTGCACCACAGACTAAAACAGTTACATGTGGTCTATTAAACATTAGGTCTCTCTCTTCTAAGTCCCTGTTGGTAAATGATATAATAATTGATCAACATATTGATTTATTCTGCCTAACAGAAACCTGGTTACAGCAGGATGAATATGTTAGTTTAAATGAGTCAACACCCCCGAGTCACACTAACTGTCAGAATGCTCGTAGCACGGGCCGGGGCGGAGGATTAGCAGCAATCTTTCATTCCAGCTTATTAATGAATCAAAAACCCAGACAGAGCTTTAATTCATTTGAAAGCTTGTCTCTTAGTCTTGTCCATCCAAATTGGAAGTCCCAAAAACCAGTTTTATTTGTTATTATCTATCGTCCACCTGGTCGTTACTGTGAGTTTCTCTGTGAATTTTCAGACCTTTTGTCTGACTTAGTGCTTAGCTCAGATAAGATAATTATAGTGGGCAATTTTAACATCCACACAGATGCTGAGAATGACAGCCTCAACACTGCATTTAATCTATTATTAGACTCTATTGGCTTTGCTCAAAAAGTAAATGAGTCCACCCACCACTTTAATCATATCTTAGATCTTGTTCTGACTTATGGTATGGAAATAGAAGACTTAACAGTATTCCCTGAAAACTCCCTTCTGTCTGATCATTTCTTAATAACATTTACATTTACTCTGATGGACTACCCAGCAGTGGGGAATAAGTTTCATTACACTAGAAGTCTTTCAGAAAGCGCTGTAACTAGGTTTAAGGATATGATTCCTTCTTTATGTTCTCTAATGCCATATACCAACACAGTGCAGAGTAGCTACCTAAACTCTGTAAGGGAGATAGAGTATCTCGTCAATAGTTTTACATCCTCATTGAAGACAACTTTGGATGCTGTAGCTCCTCTGAAAAAGAGAGCTTTAAATCAGAAGTGTCTGACTCCGTGGTATAACTCACAAACTCGTAGCTTAAAGGAAATGGCGTCTCACTAATTTAGAAGATCTTCACTTAGCCTGGAAAAAGAGTCTGTTGCTCTATAAAAAAGCCCTCCGTAAAGCTAGGACATCTTTCTACTCATCACTAATTGAAGAAAATAAGAACAACTCCAGGTTTCTTTTCAGCACTGTAGCCAGGCTGACAAAGAGTCAGAGCTCTATTGAGCTGAGTATTCCATTAACTTTAACTAGTAATGACTTCATGACTTTCTTTGCTAACAAAATTTTAACTATTAGAGAAAAAATTACTCATAACCATCCCAAAGACATATCATTATCTTTGGCTGCTTTCAGTGATGCCGGTATTTGGTTAGACTCTTTCTCTCCGATTGTTCTGTCTGAGTTATTTTCATTAGTTACTTCATCCAAACCATCAACATGTTTATTAGACCCCATTCCTACCAGGCTGCTCAAGGAAGCCCTACCATTATTTAATGCTTCGATCTTAAATATGATCAATCTATCTTTGTTAGTTGGCTATGTACCACAGGCTTTTAAGGTGGCAGTAATTAAACCATTACTTAAAAAGCCATCACTTGACCCAGCTATCTTAGCTAATTATAGGCCAATCTCCAACCTTCCTTTTCTCTCAAAAATTCTTGAAAGGGTAGTTGTAAAACAGCTAACTGATCATCTGCAGAGGAATGGTCTATTTGAAGTGTTTCAGTCAGGTTTTAGAATTCATCATAGTACAGAAACAGCATTAGTGAAGGTTACAAATGATCTTCTTATGGCCTTGGACAGTGGACTCATCTCTGTGCTTGTTCTGTTAGACCTCAGTGCTGCTTTTGATACTGTTGACCATAAAATTTTATTACAGAGATTAGAGCATGCCATAGGTATTAAAGGCACTGCACTGCGGTGGTTTGAATCATATTTGTCTAATAGATTACAATTTGTTCATGTAAATGGGGAATCTTCTTCACAGACTAAAGTTAATTATGGAGTTCCACAAGGTTCTGTGCTAGGACCAATTTTATTCACTTTATACATGCTTCCCTTAGGCAGTATTATTAGACGGTATTGCTTAAATTTTCATTGTTACGCAGATGATACCCAGCTTTATCTATCCATGAAGCCAGAGGACACACACCAATTAGCTAAACTGCAGGATTGTCTTACAGACATAAAGACATGGATGACCTCTAATTTCCTGCTTTTAAACTCAGATAAAACTGAAGTTATTGTATTTGGCCCCACAAATCTTAGAAACATGGTGTCTAACCAGATCCTTACTCTGGATGGCATTACCCTGACCTCTAGTAATACTGTGAGAAATCTTGGAGTCATTTTTGATCAGGATATGTCATTCAAAGCGCATATTAAACAAATATGTAGGACTGCTTTTTTGCATTTACGCAATATCTCTAAAATCAGAAAGGTCTTGTCTCAGAGTGATGCTGAAAAACTAATTCATGCATTTATTTCCTCTAGGCTGGACTATTGTAATTCATTATTATCAGGTTGTCCTAAAAGTTCCCTAAAAAGCCTTCAGTTAATTCAAAATGCTGCAGCTAGAGTACTGACGGGGACTAGAAGGAGAGAGCATATCTCACCCATATTGGCCTCTCTTCATTGGCTTCCTGTTAATTCTAGAATAGAATTTAAAATTCTTCTTCTTACTTATAAGGTTTTGAATAATCAGGTCCCATCTTATCTTAGGGACCTCGTAGTACCATATCACCCCAATAGAGCGCTTCGCTCTCAGACTGCAGGCTTACTTGTAGTTCCTAGGGTTTGTAAGAGTAGAATGGGAGGCAGAGCCTTCAGCTTTCAGGCTCCTCTCCTGTGGAACCAGCTCCCAATTCAGATCAGGGAGACAGACACCCTCTCTACTTTTAAGATTAGGCTTAAAACTTTCCTTTTTGCTAAAGCTTATAGTTAGGGCTGGATCAGGTGACCCTGAACCATCCCTTAGTTATGCTGCTATAGACGTAGACTGCTGGGGGGTTCCCATGATGCACTGTTTCTTTCTCTTTTTGCTCTGTATGCACCACTCTGCATTTAATCATTAGTGATCGATCTCTGCTCCCCTCCACAGCATGTCTTTTTCCTGGTTCTCTCCCTCAGCCCCAACCAGTCCCAGGAGAAGACTGCCCCTCCCTGAGCCTGGTTCTGCTGGAGGTTTCTTCCTGTTAAAAGGGAGTTTTTCCTTCCCACTGTAGCCAAGTGCTTGCTCACAGGGGGTCGTTTTGACCGTTGGGGTTTTACATAATTATTGTATGGCCTTGCCTTACAATATAAAGTGCCTTGGGGCAACTGTTTGTTGTGATTTGGCGCTATATAAAAAAATTGATTGATTGATTGAAAGTGTAGTGACATGGACTTCAGGCAGGGCGCCCTCTGGTGGTGGGCCAGCAGTACCTCTTCTTCTGGCGGCCCACACAACAGGACCCCCCCCTCAACGGGCGCCTCCTGGCGCCCGACCAGGCTTGTTCGGGTGACGGTGGTAGAAGTCGGCCAGGAGGGCCGGATCCAGGATGAAGCTCCTCTTCACCCAGGAGCGTTCTTCGGGTCCATACCCCTCCCAGTCCACCAAATACTGGAACCCCCGGCCCATCCGACGGACATCCAGGAGCCGGCGCACCGTCCAAGACGGCTCCCCGTCGATGATCCGAGCAGGAGGCGGCGCCGGTCCGGGAGCACAGAGGTGTGAGGTGTAGTGAGGTTTGATCCTTGAAACATGAAAGACCGGGTGGATCCGCAGTAAAGCCGGGAGTTGGAGCTTCACTGCGGCAGGACTGAGGACTTTGAGGATCTTGTATGGTCCGATATATCTGTCCTTGAGTTTCGGGGAGTCCACCTGGAGGGGGATGTCCTTCGTGGATAACCACACCTCCTGCCCGGGCTGGTAAGCAGGGGCCGGGGATCGCCGGCGGTCTGCATGGGTCTTCGCCCTCGTCCGGGCCTTCAACAAGGCAGAACGGGCGGAGCGCCACACCCGATGGCACTTCCGCAGGTGGGCCTGGACCGAGGGCACACCGACCTCTCCCTCCACCACGGGAAACAACGGGGGCTGAAAGCCCAAACACACCTCAAATGGGGAGAGGCCGGTGGCAGAGGACACCTGGCTGTTATGCGCATACTCGATCCAGGCCAGATGTTCACTCCAGGCCGTCGGGTGTGCGGACGTCACACAGCGCAGGGCTTGCTCCAATTCCTGATTGGCCTGTTCTGCCTGTCCATTGGTCTGCGGGTGATACCCGGACGAGAGGCTCACAGTGGCCCCCAGTTCCCGGCAGAAGCTCCTCCAGATGTATGAGGAGAACTGGGGACCATGATCAGAGACGATGTCGGTGGGTATCCCATGCAGACGGATGACGTGGTGGACCAGGAGGTCTGCTGTCTCCTGGGCTGTTGGGAGCTTCGGGAGGGCCACGAAGTGGGCCGCCTTGGAGAATCGGTCCACTATCGTGAAGATGGTGGCGTTGCCCTGGGACGGCAGGAGGCCCGTGACGAAATCCAGGCTGATATGGGACCAGGGGCGATGAGGCACAGGAAGCGGCTGGAGAAGTCCTTGGGACCTTTTGTGGTCTGCCTTGCCCCTGGCACAGATGGTGCAGGCCTGGATGTACTCCCGGACGTCGGCCTCCATAGACGCCCACCAGAAGCGCTGCCGGACAACTGCCACGGTCCTTCGCACCCCTGAATGACAGGAGAGCTTGGAACCGTGACAGAAGTCCAAGACTGCAGCTCTGGCCTCTGGTGGGATGTACAGACGGTTCTTCGGACCAGTTCCGGGGTCCGGGCTCCGTGCCAGGGCCTCCCGGACGATCTTCTCCACGTCCCAGGTGAGGGTGGCCACGATAGTGGACTCAGGCAGGATGGGCTCCGGTGGATCCTCCTCTTTGTGTACCCGGGACAAGGCATCCGACCTCTGGTTCTTGGTCCCGGGGCGATAGGTGATCCGGAAGTCAAAATGCCCGAAGAACAGTGACCAGCGGGCTTGCCTGGGGTTCAGCCGCTTGGCAGTCCTGATATACTCCAGGTTCCGATGGGCAGTGAAAACCGTGAACGGCACAGACGCTCCCTCCAACAGGTGTCCCCACTCCTCAAGAACCTCTTTCACCGCAAGGAGTTCTCGATTGCCGATGTCATAGTTCCGTTCAGCCGGGGTCAACCTGCGAGAAAAGTAGGCACACGGGTGAAGAACCTTATCGGTCTCTCCACTCTGGGATAGCACGGCTCCTATCCCTGAGTCAGAGGCGTCCACTTCAACCACAAACTGGCGGTTAGGGTCGGGCTGCACCAAAACTGGCGCAGTAGAGAACCGTCGTTTCAACTCCTTGAACGCGGCTTCGCACTGATCCGACCAGGTGAAGGGGACTTTTGGAGAGGTCAGGGCTGTCAGGGGGCTAACTACTTGACTGTAGCCCTTAATGAACCTCCTATAGAAATTAGCGAAGCCGAGGAACTGTTGCAGCTTCCTACGGCTTGTTGGTTGGGGCCAATCTCTCACCGCCGCAACCTTGGCCGGATCAGGGGCGACGGAGTTGGAGGAGATGATAAACCCCAGGAAGGACAAAGACGTGCGGTGAAACTCGCACTTCTCGCCCTTCACAAACAGTCGGTTCTCTAACAACCGCTGCAGGACCTGACGTACATGCTGGACATGGGTCTCAGGATCCGGAGAAAAGATGAGAATATCGTCCAGATATACGAAGACGAATCGGTGCAGGAAGTCCCGCAAGACGTCGTTAACCAAGGCTTGGAACATCGCGGGGCGTTGGTGAGGCCGAACGGCATGACCAGGTACTCAAAGTGACCTAACGGGGTGTTAACTGCCGTCTTCCATTCGTCTCCCTTCCGGATCCGAACCAGGTGATACGCATTTCTAAGATCCAGCTTAGTAAAGATTTTGGCTCCATGCAGGGGGGTGAACATGGAATCCAACAATGGCAATGGGTACCGGTTGCGAACCGTAATCTCATTCAGCCCCCTGTAATCAATGCATGGACGGAGTCCGCCATCTTTCTTGCCCACAAAAAAGAAACCTGCACCCATTGGAGAGGTGGAGTTCCGGATCAGCCTGGCAGCTAATGAGTCCCGGATGTAGGTCTCCATTGATTCGCGCTCAGGTCGTGAGAGGTTGTACAGCCTGCTGGACGGGAACTCAGCGCCTGGAACCAAATCAATGGCACAATCGTATGGATGGTGCGGGGGAAGGGTGAGTGCCAGATCCTTGCTGAAGACGTCAGCAAGATCGTGGTACTCAACCGGCACCGCCGTCAGATTGGGAGGGACTTTGACCTCCTCCTCAGCATGTAAACTGGGAGGAACCGAGAATCCTAAACACACCCGATGGCAGGTTTCGCTCCACTGAACCACCACCCCAGACGGCCAATCAATCCGGGGATTGTGCTTCAACATCCATGGGAAGCCCAAAATCACGCGGGAGGTAGAAGGAGTTACAAAAAACTCAATCTCCTCCCAATGGTTTCCAGACACCACCAGAGTTACTGGTTGTGTCTTGTGTGTGATTAAAGGGAGGAGGGTGCCATCTAGTGCCCGCACCTGCAATGGCAAAGGAAGCGCCACCAGAGGGAGCCCTACCTCCCTTGCCCATCTGCTGTCTAGCAAATTCCCTTCTGACCCCGTGTCCACCAGTGCTGGGGCTTGAAGGGTTAAATCCCCCCTCAGGATTGTAACTGGGAGTCGTGTGGCAATCTGTGTGTGTCCCACCTGAATGTTATGACCCCCCCTTAGCCCAGTCTCTAAGGGCGGTTGTTGTCATTGTTGCCGTTTGGGGCAGGTTTCCTGTATGTGCTCCTTTGAGCTGCAGAGAAAACACTCCCCGCAGACCAGCCTCCTCATTTTGGCCCTGTGTGTTTCCCTAACAACGTCAGCAGGGAGAGCTGTTGCCCCACGGAGCGCTGCGGCTGTGGAGCGTGGGGAGGGCGGCCCCTTTTCGAACCCGGAAGGGAGAGGGATGGCGCGTATCCAGCCACGTCCTTCGCCTCGCTCGCGACGGCGCTCCTCCAACTGATTGTTTAACCGTATAACGAGATCGATAAGCCCATCTAAATCCCGCGATTCTTCCTTAGCTACCAGATGCTCCTTCAGGACCGATGACAGTCCGTTTATGAAGGCGGCGCGGAGCGCAACGTTATTCCAGCCGGACCTCGCAGCCGCGATGCGGAAGTCGACTGCATATTCGGCTGCGCACCGGCGCCCCTGTCGCATTGACAGCAGCATTGTTGAAGCGGTCTCTCCTCTGTTAGGGTGATCAAACACTGTTCTGAACTCCCCCACAAACCCAGTGTATGCTGATAACAACCGTGAGTTCTGTTCCCAGAGCGCCGTAGCCCAGGCGCGTGCCTTACCCTGAAGCAAATTAATAACATAAGCCACCTTGCTGGCGTCAGATGCATACATCACGGGTCGTTGTGCAAAGACGAGCGAACACTGCATCAGAAAGTCCGCGCACGTCTCCACACAACCCCCGTGCGGCTCAGGGGGACTTATGTATGCTTCAGGGGATGGTGGGGGGGTTTGTTGAACGACCAGTGGAATGTTAATACCCGGCACCGGGTCGGCAGGAGGAGGAGCCGCAGCAGCGCTCTGATCGCGCGCTTCCACCTGTGCGGTGAGAGCCTCCATCCTGCGATTAAGGATGATGTTTTGCTCGGACATCAAATCCAGCCGAGCGGTAAAGGCGGTGAGGATTTGCTGCAACTCACCGAGCATGCCTCCTGCAGACGCCTGTGCACCCTGCTCTTCCATTGGCTGTCCAACAGATGGGTGACGCCCCTCGGGATCCATGACGCTGGCCGAGATATCCTGTTGTGAAAGTGTAGTGACACGGACCCACAACAGGGGGCGCAAATGAACGGTCAATAGATGAGCCAAAAAAGTAACAATTTAATGTTGTGAAGGTGCACAACGAATACACAGACAATCTCAGAATCTGATAACAGTCAATCCACAAAGGTGACATGTGGGCAGGCTCGAGGATAGAAGACGTCTGTCCTGAGAAGAGCCGGAACCACACGATTTCCGCCGCCACCGAACCTGGTGAATACTGGAGCCGCCAAGTCCCGAATTCCCAGGTGATCACCGTCCCCGACTGTCGGATCTGGTACTGCTGGCGAAGAACAAAGACAGTCAAGTGTGGGTGTGTGTACACCCCGTAACAACAACGGTGGGAATGCCACCTCCACCTCTAACACACACTTGTGCAGCGTCTGTTTAACCACTTATCTGATGGGACGTAGGACGAAACAGTCGCGACCCACGCCGGTCCTCTGGTTGACAGCTGCAACACAATAGCTCTTGGAATCAATTAATACAGGCAGAGAAAGTTACCTCCATAGAAGTACGATATCTCGGCAACGAGGTGGAGATGGCGTCTGGTCTTTATGGAGTGAGATGATGTAGAGTAGATGGGTGACAGCTGTCAAGAGATAATGAGTGACAGCTGTCACCCTCGGCTGTGTCCGTGGCGGCAGCGCCCTTCGTGCCTGAAGCCCGCACTTCAGGCAGGGCGCCCTCTGGTGGTGGGCCAGCAGTACCTCCTCTTCTGGCGGCCCACACAACAGAAACCAACCACTAGATGGCCAAATATTGGACAAAATATACAACAGAACAAGAAAGTAAAACCAGAATTAAAAAAAAGAGTAAAACTTTCTGTCAGTACTGCAAATTAGTGATGGATAACTTGAAACACATGTTGGAACCTTTGCAATATCCATGTTCTATAAATACTGTTCCAGAGTCCATATCAAAAGAAAAACATGCTGAACACTGGCACCTGCTGGACAGTTCACCAATGTGCCTCTATATCAAATGTTGAATTTCATATTTAAAAGCTACAGTCAGTGAGGGTCTGTGTACTCTGTCTGTGATGAACTAATTACATGTCTAATATTACATCACGCACAAAGATCCGGTGACCATGAATAATATGTAGTAATCTGTAATCACGCGTTTCCTGCCAAACCATATTTTGAACCTTTTTACTGAATGCGGTGAGGTATAGCTCGGAGCTTCAGAGTTGCCAGTATGTTCCACGGCGTTGCTACATTTTATCCTCTCTTGAACTTGTCATGATTGTCAGTAATCACACCTCTGATTTATTTGCCGAGTGGTGAAGGATGAATCGATGCTATCAATCAGTTTTCAGGGTCACAGGAGTCTGGAACCTATATCCCCACATGAAGCAAGGAACAGCCAAGAAAAACAAAGTTGGTTTCTCACAGCGAGGCTGTTTTCAATCAGGCATGGCATACATGATAGAAGACAAAAGTATTATCTTATACTGTCATAAGAATAAGCATAGCTTGTTTGTAATTTTTACAAACCACATTAGTGTAACTTTTGAAGGACATGTGCTCTGGGTTTTTAACATAATGTCAAATGACTGATATGTGGGCTCATGAAGGTTTATATTACACAAAAAATATATCCCTGTAGGCAGCAGTATTGTCAGTCACCAGGCCAGAACAAAAACACACACAGTCCTGCACACATCCATTACTTCAAACACATGGCAATCAAACTGTTATGTAAACCTCTGTTTTGGGACGCGAACGCAACACAGAGTACATGGCCTACATATTTTAGTCAAGTGGAAATTTAAAAATATGAGTAGGTTGTGACGTGACAGAAACTTTTCCATGAAGGGAAACAAAACTGTTTCACAACCTCACCACTAGAGAACACTAAATCCTACATATTGTAGCTTTAAGAGAGACAAAACACAACTGAGAAATGATGCAAGTAAAGGTCAAAGGATGTGTCAACACTGCAAAATGACAATCGCAGCACACGACAAAATCTTTTAGATTTCTCTAAAAAAAACATCTACATCAGCACTACATCAACATTAGCATCGTGTCCCCACAGCGCTCAAAATGTCCCCACTGTGTACAGTGTGATGACAATTGATTCAATGAAGATGCATTAATGGTAGATGGCTAAGATGCAAAATCTATGGAAGTAAATCTGTGCCATCAGAGTTTGAATTTGAATTTTTAAGGTTGAATATTTTTAGCATCAAAATCAGAGTTTGAAGTTGAATTTCTAAGGTTGAATTTGTTTACCATCAAATTATTCAGCCTCAAAAACTTCAACCTAAAAAAAAAAATCAACCTAAAAAATTCAACCTAAAAAAAATCAACCTAAAAAAATTCAACCAATAAATAAATAAATAAATAAAAGCAGGGAGAGGCAATCGATCCCTGTCTCAATCATCCAACATCACAGAGTTACTTCCATAGATAAACGTTGGATGACAGGGATCAATTGCTTCTCCCTGCATTTCTATTTTTTGAGATTGAATTTTCTGAGGTTGAATTTTTTTAGGTTGAAATTTTTGAGGCTGAATATTTTGATGCTAAACAAAGTCAACCTTAGAAATTCAACTTCAAACTGATTTTGATGCTAAAAACATTAAATCTTCAAAATTCAAATTCAAACTCTGATGGCACAGATTTACTTCCATAAAAATCATGTGGCTTTCTGCCTTAAAAGTACATAAAATACATTAACAAGTGCAACATTTTGTGGTTTTAACAGTCACAGCTGAAAAGGCCGTGCACGGTTTCTGTCACACTTTTATTCCCGCTCTATGTATCACTGATGCTCACCCACTCCGGAATATTCTCCCGCTCTCCATCTCTGCATCCTCGGGCTAGGTGACATAGAAAGCAGTGAAAAAGCTTCAGTGCCGATCCCGACAGCTTGTCGGCTTTGAACTCTTCTTTTCTGGCCATCTTTTCCAAGCCCAGCAGCCATTGCTGGAGAACTTTAATCATAAATTGATTCAGCACAACAAAGACTATGCAGAAGGGTGTAGACAGCAAAGCGAGGACTGATGGTAGGCGTCACAAAGTCTGAGGGCTTTTAAAAAGAGGCAAGAGAGGGTGACACCATGTTCACAAGGGCCCAGTCCCAATATCTCCCCTAAGCCCTCTTAGTGTGAACACATTTCAAAGTCTGTGAGTCCATGATGGCGGATATTTGAATACTGGGTCCAATGTGTGTCCAATTTCTTTGTCTATTAGTTTTCATCATGATTTCCCTGCTTTCGCTAGTTTGTTAGCTGAGTGGAGCATATGAGCAAACACACAATTTCAATGTTCAGGAATTACACAAAAATATGCATTTTTTTTTTTATCACAGCTGTTTGTAATTTTTACCTCCGCCAACAGAGTTGGTTGGAGGTTATGTTTTCACCCATTTGTTTGTGAACAGCCTAAAACCCACAATTTTTCATATATTGTTATGAACTTTTTACTAAAGATTCATATCCTAATAGGCAAGAACTGATTCAAAATTCAAGGTCAAAGGTCAAAGGGAGAAAAAATCTTGGAAAATTGGAACAATCCCTATCCTTTAACATTGAATGAATTTTCAAAATTGATAACTGTCAAAAAAGTTTTCGAATTTCTGTCATATCTGAGAGCATTATGTAGGATGGTATCCTTTATCGACTGAAAAAGTTTGATCCGGATATGATCCAAATTACAGATTTTGTGGCCATTTAAATTTAACATTGGAAACCCCATTTAATGTATATTTAGCATTATATCTTAATCAAACATGCCCCAATCACTCAATATCACAATATTTGAAAGGGAGGTGCACACTGGCACTCAATATTGCCTGAAAAAGTTTCACTGGGATTTTATTGAGATTGGGATTTTGTGGACATTTGAATTTAATATTGAAAAGCCCATTTGGTCTACAGTTTGTATTTTATCTCAATCAAAAGTAGCTTAATCCCTCTCATTTGTGACAATGGGGTGCAAACTGGTGCTCTGAATAAACAGACTAAGTTTGGTCCGCATCTGATCCGTACTGCGGATATTTGATAAGCTCCTTTGATCTATACTTTGTATTATATTTTATCTTATGAAAAGATCATTTATTTATTCCCCATCTCATGTATATTTTTTGCAGTCCAAGTGCCCCCCCCCCCCCCCCCCCCCCCCACATACACACACACATACACATACAATCAAAAGACAAAGACACATATGCACGAGAACATCATAAATCTATTACTAACTTCAGCGGGAGTTACTGTTTAATCAGAGGCTACTGTGGCATGTCATTCTTTGTTCCACGAGACCCAAATGAGAGCAAACACTGTTACTGATATCACTTCATCTTTTCAGGCTAACTATGCATGCATGTAAGATATGTCAGCCGCACAATGCAAGTTTAAAAAATACAGTCACATTTTTACTGCATTGATGACCAACATTTGATCTTTTTCTTGTTTATTCATACACACATACCGGTACATACATACATACCAGCCCAGTCTCACATTTTTTTCACATACATATACAGTTGTATGCAAACATTTGGGCACCCCTGATAATTTTCATGATTTTCCTTTATAAATCACTGGGTGTCTGGATCAACAATTTCAGTTAAATATATGATACAGCAGATGAATACACTGATATCTGAGAAGTGAAATTAAGTTTCTAGTATTTACAGAAAGTGTGCAATAATTATTTAAACAAAATTAGGCAGGTGCATAAATTTGGGCACCCTTGTCATTTTATTTATTTGAATATATTTAGCACTAATTATCGGAACACAAAATTGGTTTGGTAAACTCCTTACACAGGTGAATCCAATCATGAGAAAGGGCATTTAAGGTGGCCAAATGCAAATGTTTCCCCTCTTTGCATTTCTTCTAATCAGCGGCAACATGGGAGCCTCTAAATAATTCTAAAATGACCTGAAAATAAAAACTGTTCAACATCATGGTTTAGGGGAAGGATACAAAATGCTATCTCAGAGGTTTCAGCTGTCAGTTTCCACTGTGAGGTACATAGTGAGGAAATGGAAGACCGCATGCACAATACTAGTTAAGGCCCGAAGTGGCAGACCAAGAAAAATCTCAGATAAGCTGAAGCAAAGGATGGTGAGAACAGTCATAGTCAACCCACAGACCTGCTCCAAAGACCTACAACATGATCTTGCTGCAGACAGTGTCTCTGTGCATCGTTCAACTATACAGTGCACTTTGCACAAAGAGATGCTGTATGGGAGAGTAATGCAGAGGAAGCCTTTTCTGTGTACACGCCACAAACAGAGTTGTTTGAGGTATGCTAAAGGACATTTGGGCAAGCCAGCTTCATTTTAGAATAAGGTGCTGTGGACTGATGAAACTAAAATTGAGTTATTTGGACATAACAAGGGGCAGTATGAACACAGCATTTCAAGAAAAACACTTGCTGCCTACAGTAAAATTTGGAGGTGGTGCCATCATGCTGTGGAGCTGTGTGGCCAGTGCAGGTACTGGGAATCTTGTTAAAGTTGAGGGTCACATGGATTCTAGTCAATATCAGCAGATTCTTGAGAACAATGTTCATGAATCAGTGACAAATTTGAAGTACCGCTGGGATCTTTCAACAAGATAACGACCCTAAACACTGCTCAAAAAGGCATTAATGCTGAGGAACAAGTACAACATTCTGGAATGGCCATCTCAGTCCCCAGACCTGAATATTATTGAAAATATGTGATGTGATTTTAAGCGGGCTGTCCATGCTCGGAACCAACAAAAGGGTAAGAATCGAAAATTAGAAAAGATTTTAAAATGTATCAGAAATTAATTCAGACACAAACCCTCACAATTAATTTCACAGTCAGAGCCTTGACAGCTCCGTGGGGTAAAGACATAATTAACAAGAGAAGCGATTATTCTGACTGAAGTGAGGACTGACAAGAAAAGCAACTCATTGTAGGACAGATAGCAGAAGGAAAACTTCTGACAATGATCGTGAGAGATTTTACACACATCAACTCAATCAACTTTTTTCTTGTATAGCGCCAAATCACAACAAACAGTTGCCCCAAGGCGCTCCACATTGCAAGGCAAGGCCATACAATAATTATGAAACACAGTCTACGTCTAAAGCAACATAACCAAGGGATGGTCCAGGGTCACCCGATCCAGCCCTAACTATAAGCCTTAGCGAAAAGGAAAGTTTTAAGCCTAATCTTAAAAGTAGAGAGGGTATCTGTCTCCCTGATCTGAATTGGGAGCTGGTTCCACAGGAGAGGAGCCTGAAAGCTGAAGGCTCTGCCTCCCATTCTACTCTTACAAACCCTAGGAACTACAAGTAAGCCCGCAGTCTGAGAGTGAAGCGCTCTAATGGGGTAATATGGTACTATGAGGTCCCTAAGATAAGATGGGACCTGATTATTCAAAACCTTATAAGTAAGAAGAAGAATTTTAAATTCTATTCTAGCATTAACAGGAAGCCAATGAAGGGAGGCCAACACGGGTGAGATATGCTCTCTCCTGCTAGTCCCCGTCAGTACTCTAGCTGCAGCATTCTGAACCAACTGAAGGCTTTTTAGGGAACTTTTAGGACAACCTGATAATAATGAATTACAATAGTCCAGCCTAGAGGAAACAAATGCATGAATTAGTTTTTCAGCATCACTCTGAGACAAGACCTTTCTGATTTTAGAGATATTGCGTAAATGCAAAAAGGCAGTCCTACATATTTGTTTAATATGCGCTTTGAATGACATATCCTGATCAAAAATAACTCCAAGATTTCTCACAGTATTACTAGAGATCAGGGAAATGCCATCCAGAGTAACGATCTGGTTAGACACCATGCTTCTAAGATTTGTGGGGCCAAGTACAATAACTTCAGTTTTATCTGAGTTTAAAAGCAGGAAATTAGAGGTCATCCATGTCTTTATGTCTGTAAGACAATCCTGCAGTTTAGCTAATTGGTGCGTATCCTCTGGCTTCATGGATAGATAAAGCTGGGTATCATCTGCGTAACAATGAAAATTTAAGCAATACCGTCTAATAATACTGCCCAAGGGAAGCATGTATAAAGTGAATAAAATTGGTCCTAGCACAGAACCTTGTGGAACTCCATAATTAACTTTAGTCTGTGAAGAAGATTCCCCATTTACATGAACAAACTGTAATCTATTAGACAAATATGATTCAAACCACCGCAGCGCAATGCCTTTAATACCTATGACATGCTCTAATCTCTGTAATAAAATTTTATGGTCAACAGTATCAAAAGCAGCACTGAGGTCCAACAGAACAAGCACAGAGATAAGTCCACTGTCCGAAGCCATAAGAAGATCATTTGTAACCTTCACTAATGCTGTTTCTGTACTATGATGAATTCTAAAACCTGACTGAAACTCTTCAACTAGACCATTCCTCTGCAGGTGATCAGTTAGCTGTTTTACAACTACCCTCTCAAGAATCTTTGAGAGAAAAGGAAGGTTGGAGATTGGCCTATAATTAGCTAAGATAGCTGGGTCAAGTGATGGCTTTTTAAGTAATGGTTTAATTACTGCCACCTTAAAGGCCTGTGGTACATAACCAACTAACAAAGATAGATTGATCATATTTAAGATTGAAGCATTAAATAATGGTAGGACTTCCTTGAGCAGCCTGGCAGGAATGGGGTCTAATAAGCATGTTGATGGTTTGGATGAAGTAACTAATGAAAATAACTCAGACAGAACAATCGGAGAGAAAGAGTCTAACCAAATACCGGCATCACTGAAAGCAGCCAAAGATAACGATACATCTTTGGGATGGTTATGAGTAATTTTTTCTCTAATAGTCAAAATTTTGTTAGCAAAGAAAGTCATGAAGTCATTACTAGTTAAAGTTAATGGAATACTCAGCTCAATAGAGCTTTGACTCTTTGTCAGCCTGGCTACAGTGCTGAAAAGAAACCTGGGGTTGTTCTTATTTTCTTCAATTAGTGATGAGTAGAAAGATGTCCTAGCTTCACGAAGGGCTTTCTTATAGAGCAACAAACTCTTTTTCCAGGCTAAGTGAAGATCTTCTAAATTAGTGAGACGCCATTTCCTCTCCAACTTACGGGTTATCTGCTTTAAGCTACGAGTTTGTGAGTTATACCACGGAGTCAGACACTTCTGATTTAAAGCTCTCTTTTTCAGAGGAGCTACAGCATCCAAAGTTGTCTTCAATGAGGATGTAAAACTATTGACAAGATACTCTAACTCCCTTACAGAGTTTAGGTAGCTACTCTGCTCTGTGTTGGTATATGACATTAGAGAACATAAAGAAGGAATCATATCCTTAAACCTAGTTACAGCGCTTTCTGAAAGACTTCTAGTGTAATGAAACTTATTCCCCACTGCAGGGTAGTCCATCAGGGTAAATGTAAATGTTATTAAAAAATGATCAGACAAAAGGGAGTTTTCAGGGAATACTGTTAAGTCTTCTATTTCCATACCATAAGTCAGAACAAGATCTAAAATATGATTAAAGTGGTGGGTGGACTCATTTACTTTTTGAGCAAAGCCGATAGAGTCTAATAATAGATTAAATGCAGTGTTGAGGCTGTCATTCTCAGCATCTGTGTGGATGTTAAAATCGCCCACTATAATTATCTTATCTGAGCTAAGCACTAAGTCAGACAAAAGGTCTGAAAATTCACAGAGAAACTCACAGTAACGACCAGGTGGACGATAGATAATAACAAATAAAACTGGTTTTTGGGACTTCCAATTTGGATGGACAAGACTAAGATACAAGCTTTCAAATGAATTAAAGCTCTGTCTAGGTTTTTGATTAATTAATAAGCTGGAATGGAAGATTGCTGCTAATCCTCCGCCCCGGCCCGTGCTACGAGCATTCTGACAGTTAGTGTGACTCGGGGGTGTTGACTCATTTAAACTAACATATTCATCCTGCTGTAACCAAGTTTCTGTTAGGCAGAATAAATCAATACGTTGATCAATTATTATATCATTTACCAACAGGGACTTAGAAGAAAGAGACCTAATGTTTAATAGACCACATTTAACTGTTTTAGTCTGTGGTGCAATTGAAGGTGCTATATTATTTTTTTCTTTTTGAATTTTTATGCTTAAATAGATTTTTGCTAGTTATTGGTGGTCTGGGAGCAGGCACCGTCTCTACGGGGATGGGGTAATAGGGGGATGGCAGGGGGAGAGAAGCTGCAGAGAGGTGTATAAGACCACAGCTCTGCCTCCTGGTCCCAACGCTAGACAGTCACAGTTTGGAGGATCCCAAAAAATTGGCCAGATTTCTAGAAATGAGAGCCTCTAAAGTGGGATGGATGCCGTCTCTCCTAACAAGACCAGGTTTTCCCCAGAAGCTTTGCCAATTATCAATGAAGCCCACCTCATTTTTTGGACACCACTCAGACAGCCAGCAATTCAAGGAGAACATGCGGCTAAACATGTCACTCCCGGTCTGATTGGGGAGGGGCCCAGAGAAAACAACAGAGTCCGACATTGTTTTTGCAAAGTTACACACCGATTCAATGTTAATTTTAGTGACCTCCGATTGGCGTAACCGAGTGTCATTACTGCCGACGTGAATTACAATCTTACCAAATTTACGCTTAGCCTTAGCCAGCAATTTCAAATGTCCTTCGATGTCGCCTGCTCTGGCCCCCGGAAGACAATTGACAATGGTTGCTGGTGTCGCTAACTTCACATTTCTCAAAACAGAGTCGCCAATAACCAGAGTTTGATCCTCGGCGAGTGTATCGTCGAGTGGGGAAAAACGGTTAGAGATGTGAACGGGTTGACGGTGTACACGGGGCTTCTGTTTAGGGCTACGCTTCCTCCTCACAGTCACCCAGTCAGCCTGCCTTCCCGACTGCACGGGGTCTGCCAGGGGGGAACTAACGGCGGCTAAGCTACCTTGGTCCGCACCGACTACAGGGGCCTGGCTAGCTGTAGAATTTTCCACGGTGCGGAGCCGAGCCTCCAATTCGCCCAGCCTGGCCTCCAAAGCTACGAATAAGCTGCACTTATTACATGTACCGTTACTGCTAAAAGAGGCCGAGGAATAACTAAACATTTCACACCCAGAGCAGAAAAGTACGGGAGAGACAGGAGAAGCCGCCATGCTAAAACGGCTAAGAGCTAGTAGCTACGCTAAGCTAGCGGATTCCCAAACAGGGAATCCGACACTAGACAGGCTGTGGAGCAGCACAGGTAACGCACGACAACAGTGCTAAAATAAAATAAAAATCCACTAGACAGGCTGTGGAGCAGCACAGGTAACGCACGACAACAGTGCTAAAAAATAAAATAAAATAAAAATAAAAATCCACTGGACAGGCTGTGGAGCAGCACAGGTAACGCACAACAACAGTGCTAAAAAATAAAATAAAATAAAAATAAAAATCCACTGGACAGGCTGTGGAGCAGCACAGGCAACGCACGACAACAGTGCTAAAACAAAATAAAAATCCACTAGACAGGCTGTGGAGCAGCACAGGTAACGCACGACAACAGTGCTAAAACAAAATAGAAATCCACTAGACAGGCTGTGGAGCAGCACAGGTAACGCACAACAACAGTGCTAAAACAAAATAAAAATCCACTAGACAGGCTGTGGAGCAGCACAGGTAACGCACAACAACAGTGCTAAAACAAAATAAAAATCCACTAGACAGGCTGTGGAGCAGCACAGGTAACGCACGACAACAGTGCTAAAACAAAATAAAAATCCACTAGACAGGCTGTGGAGCAGCACAGGTAACGCACAACAACAGTGCTAAAACAAAATAAAATCCACTGGACAGGCTGTGGAGCAGCACAGGTAACGCACAACAACAGTGCTAAAAATAAAATAAAATAAAAATAAAAATCCACTGGACAGGCTGTGGAGCAGCACAGGCAACGCACGACAACAGTGCTAAAACAAAATAAAAATCCACTAGACAGGCTGTGGAGCAGCACAGGTAACGCACGACAACAGCGCTAAATAAAAATCCACTGGACAGGCTGTGGAGCAGCACAGGTAACGCACGACAACAGCGCCCAAAAAAATAAAATCAAAATCAAAATCCACTGGACAGGCTGTGGAGCAGCACAGGTAACACACGACAACAGTGCTAAAAAATAAAATAAAAATCCACTGGACAGGCTGTGGAGCAGCACAGGTAACACACGACAACAGTGCTAAAAAATAAAATAAAAATCCACTGGACAGGCTGTGGAGCAGCACAGGTAACGCACGACAACAGTGCTAAAAATAAATAAATAAATAAATAAATAAAATAAAATAATAAAATAAAAATCCACTGGACAGGCTGCGGAGCAGCACAGGTAACACACGACAACAGTGGTAAAAAATAAAATAAAAATCCACTAGACAGGCTGTGGAGCAGCACAGGTAACACACGACAACAGTGCCAAAAAAAATAAAATCAAAATCAAAATCCACTGGACAGGCTGTGGAGCAGCACAGGCAACGCACGACAACAGTGCTAAAACAAAATAAAAATCCACTAGACAGGCTGTGGAGCAGCACAGGTAACGCACGACAACAGTGCTAAAATAAAATAAAAATCCACTAGACAGGCTGTGGAGCAGCACAGGTAACGCACAACAACAGTGCTAAAAAATAAAATAAAATAAAAATAAAAATCCACTGGACAGGCTGTGGAGCAGCACAGGTAACGCACAACAACAGTGCTAAAAAATAAAATAAAATAAAAATAAAAATCCACTGGACAGGCTGTGGAGCAGCACAGGCAACGCACGACAACAGTGCTAAAACAAAATAAAAATCCACTAGACAGGCTGTGGAGCAGCACAGGTAACGCACGACAACAGCGCTAAATAAAAATCCACTGGACAGGCTGTGGAGCAGCACAGGTAACGCACGACAACAGCGCCCAAAAAAATAAAATAAAAATCAAAATCCACTGGACAGGCTGTGGAGCAGCACAGGTAACGCACGACAACAGTGCTAAAAAAAAATAAATAAATAAATAAATAAAAAAAATAAAATAAAATAAAATAATAAAATAAAAATCCACTGGACAGGCTGCGGAGCAGCACAGGTAACACACGACAACAGTGGTAAAAAATAAAATAAAAATCCACTGTACAGGCTGTGGAGCAGCACAGGTAACACACGACAACAGTGCCAAAAAACAAAACAAAAATCCACTGAACAGGCTGTGGAGCAGCACAGGTAACACACGACAACAGTGGTAAAAAATAAAATAAAAATCCACTGGACAGGCTGTGGAACAGCACAGGTAACACACGACAACAGTGCTAAAAATAAAATAAAAATCCACTGGACAGGCTGTGGAGCAGCACAGGTAACGCACGACAACAGTGCTAAAAAATAAAATAAAAATCCACTGAACAGGCTGTGGAGCAGCACAGGCAACACACGACAACAGTGCTAAAAATAAAATAAAAATCCACTAGACAGGCTGTGGAGCAGCACAGGTAACACACGACAACAGTGCCAAAAAAAATAAAATCAAAATCAAAATCCACTGGACAGGCTGTGGAGCAGCACAGGCAACGCACGACAACAGTGCTAAAACAAAATAAAAATCCACTAGACAGGCTGTGGAGCAGCACAGGTAACGCACGACAACAGTGCTAAAATAAAATAAAAATCCACTAGACAGGCTGTGGAGCAGCACAGGTAACGCACAACAACAGTGCTAAAAAATAAAATAAAATAAAAATAAAAATCCACTGGACAGGCTGTGGAGCAGCACAGGTAACACACAACAACAGTGCTAAAAAATAAAATAAAATAAAAATAAAAATCCACTGGACAGGCTGTGGAGCAGCACAGGCAACGCACGACAACAGTGCTAAAAATAAAATAAAAATCCACTGGACAGGCTGTGGAGCAGCACAGGTAACACACGACAACAGTGGTAAAAAATAAAATAAAAATCCACTGGACAGGTGTGGAGCAGCACAGGCAACGCACGACAACAGCGCCAAAAAATAAAATAAAAATCCACTGGACAGGCTGTGGAGCAGCACAGGTAACGCACGACAACAGTGCTAAAATAAAATAAAAATCCACTAGGCAGGCTGTGGAGCAGCACGACAACAGTGCTAAAAAATAAAATAAAAATAAAAACGAAAGCGTTAGCAAGCTAGTTAGCTTGCCAACGCTGATGAAGGTTAGCTGATAAAAGAGCTCCGTCGCGATGCTTCGACCGTTAGAGGTCTTCTTTAGGCGTTGGAGCACGGTGAAAAAGTAAAAAAAAGTAAAAAAGTCTTGAAAAAGACTGTTAATTCAAAGAACTCAAACAGCTCAGTTCAAACAGCTAACAGATACAGCAGAACACCGCTGTGCTCCGGAACCAGAAAAAAGTCCACCCTCCACCACAATCACCACACACATGCACACACGTGCGCGCACACGCATGCACACACACACGCACGAGTGTAGACTGATGAGCCTTTGGGCCTGGACTGTGGCTGCCTTTAGAGATAAATCATCCTGCTATCTGCTGAAGATTTCACTTGAAGTTTCAAAGCTTTGACATACTGTACTTTTTTTTAAGTCAGCAGAAAGTGTGCTTTACTTCGCATAAATGTTTAAATCTGCCTTTGTAGTTCAGTGAGTTCAATCTTACCTTCTACAACTAAATTATTGCTTTTATAAGAGTGTTGGCAAAGCTTTCTGAATAATCTATACAGATATGTTGAATAAGTGGACAAAAACATTGTGCCGACACACTTTACGCAACAATTTGAACAAATACTGTAGTTGATGGCATCCAGGTTCATCTACAGATGGGTCACTTATTCTGGTGGCATGTTCATTTTATTTTTGGAGTGAATATTGAGGGAACATTCTTCCTAACAGAGTGCACATGGGAACAAGAGCAATCAGACATTTCTGACGTCTGTCAATCTGGATCCGGATCACCTACATAATTCAGTGGAGTTTTTCATGCCCTAATATCTATCTGTGCTGCAAATGTGGTGAGAATCCGTGAAGTAGTTTTGAAGTAATCCTTCAAAGCCTAAACAAAGTGAAATCTTGATCCACAATCCGGATCCGGATCACCTCCAATCTTCAGTGAAGTCTCCCATGGCCTAATACGTATCTGTATTGAAAATTTCATCAAAATCGGTGCAGTAGTTTTGAGGTAATACTGCTAACAATAATCCTTCAAAGCCTATGAAGTGAAACGACCCAGAATCCGGATCCGGATCTAGATCACCTCTAAAATGTAGTGGATTCTTCCATGGTCTAAGATCTACCTATGGTGGAAATTTCATCAAAGTCCATGCAGTAGTTTTGACATAATCCTGCTAAAACATAGACAAATAAATAAATAAACAAACCCCAATGTTTTTATTACATCCTTGTCGGACGTAATAATGTGCGCTGATTTTGGGATCATGTGTTTGAATTGTAAATGTATGCGTATGAAATATTCAAGCCGTACTGTACTTATTGCTGATACATGCACTGCCACATCTCAGACTAATGAAATTGGAAATCAGAGTTGTAAATCTTTCAAAGATGTATTGCTTATACGCCTGTCACACATAGCCGGAATTATGCAGAATGGCGTCAGAATTATGAATCGCTGCACATCCGAAAACTGTTGGATTTCAGTTCCAAAACGTTCTGACAGCCATCTACGGAAGTCGAAACAGCTGGTCAAAATTGGCCGGCGGCCCCGAGTGTGATGCACATGTTCAAAACTCTCTGAGCGCAGTTGAGATGGAACACCTATCCGACGGTGGTCCATGTGTAATCTGAGGACCATCTGACCACAATTTACATATTCCAGTGGTGGCAAAACGGGATCCAAAATGATTTGAGCACATACGAGGGAACCTCAAGATGGATCTGGCACCGCAAAGCCTGCTGGTATGACCTGCATGTGCCACGTATAATAATGTCCACAAAACCACCCCCAACCCCCACCCCCCCACCCGGAGCGCAAAGGACCTGTTGAAATTTTTGTGGCACGCTTCATCACGATAATAATTACGAATTATTATCATGTACAGTGAATCTGAACAAGGGCTATCAAACTGAAAGCTCCATGCCCTACTGCACGCATGCCACCGCAAATCTGAACAGGCTGTTATATCCACAATAGACCTTACAGTACAGATATTTGTCCATTCCTTCCCATGGGTGACGCAAATAATGTGAATTATTGTCTCCATCATAACTGCATATAGCACGGGCAGCTGCATCTCTCTGTCGTGCGCAGTAAAGCGTCATTGCACGCGTCAGGCTCGGAGCTGAATGGATCTCACGCTGTAATAAATGATCGCCTTCTAACTCTGTAGGCGATATGACATGGAACTGTAGTGCCAGGCTGTTACACCATTCATAAACATGAATCTCACCTCCAACAGCGGTCCAGGAGTGTTTCACAGCGTATGTGGATGTGAAGCTGGGACAGCAGCCTGCGGTCAAAATCCTCCCACCAAAAAGAAAAAAATTAATTCCATGTAATAATCCAACTATTGCGATGTCCAGAGCTGTGTTGTGTTCCTGAAGTGGGCAAACAAGAAAAAATAAGGTTCCCTGGAAAGGCACTCCGTCTGAGGGACAGCATGGTCCAACATTCAGAAAACTTTGAGCGAAGATGTCCAAGAGCGCACGTTTAGTGGCCCATGCAGCATTATGCATGCATACACACACACATGGCTGAGTGATAATTGCAGTCCCACGCGTGTGCGTGGAGTCCAATTATCAAAGTGGAGTGGAGCGTGGAGTGCAATTATCCAAAAATGCTCTTGTCATATTGAAAATTATACCACATTATTTGTCTGCTTGTAAAGATTCCAAAAAGGTATACTTTTGGACTATCTATGACTGAATTCTATAGAGTTATGGGGTAAAAACAACAAGAATGGTGACAAAGTTCAGTTTCAGTTTGTACAGAGGTCAAAAGTTAGAGTTGCTCCAACTTTGTTCAGGTGATTATTGGTTGTTAATAGGGTTTCAAAAAGGAATAGTTTGCACCATGTATCATGCTTAGTTATCATGTTACGGGGTAAGATATGTCACATGTCATAGAATTCAATGGACGTCAACATTATTTGACCTTTACTTTAGAGACCAAGCATTCAACACAGTCAAAACTATTTCATTTATTAATCCAAGTAGCTCAATCAACAATTTGCACCAGTTTTACTAAAACTGGAGCAACTTTAACTTTTGACCCCTGTACAAACTGAAACTGACCTTTGTCACCATTCTTAAAGTTTTTACCCCATAACTCCATAACATTCAGTCACAGATAGTCCAAACTATACCCTTTTGGAATCTTTATGTTCACACAAATAATGTGGTATAGTTTATGATTGGAACATTTTTATATTTTAACCCCTGTGTAATTCTTCAATTGACCCCTACGTGGCTGCCTATTGAAAATGGCCCGTCGTTTTTTTTTTCTTCAAAAGAGCAATGTCTAAGGAGAATTTGTGCTGGATTTGGTGCTTGTATCACCATATGAAGTATTGTTTCAGTTATTTGCTGCACTATAGCTGTGCAAAGCAGAATGAAATTATAAAATAGATACAATGCTATTTGTCTGCAAAGTTTCCTTGTGCTTCTGTAATAGTGACAGGGGGATCTTATTGTTTCTTTAAGGTTCATATGGCAGTGTGAATGGGGAGGTTATGGCCATTTTTATTTGTTAGGGGGCGTTATAGTGGTGATCTGATGGCAATAACTCAAAAGACTTGCACAAGGGGTGTGTAGGATCGGCATTTATGTGGTTGGCTTACCTTATAACTGCTTGTGTATAGAGTACAGATCATTATTTTACTTGCTTGATTAGTGATCCAGGAAAGTTTTGATTTGTTCTTAACATAGATGCAAATGAACCATGATAGGATACTGAAAGTAAATATTGATTCATTGAGTTATTTGTATACAGTTGTCAAAATGTCCTTCCTGGCATTGTAATGTCTTCTTGCACACAAAGTCACTGTGTTGGGAGGAAGACAGGACACTGTCAATCTCCATGTCTAGGTACTTGTACCTGCTCCGCTGCCTGCCCAATCAGCCTCAGTGTTCACAAAGGGGGTGGGGGAAATCAGATGTTCATGATGGTCTAGAATCAAGACGCTGATCGCTTGTTGATGTGTTAGAGGTTGTTGTCTTGTTGAAACACCCATTTCAAGGGCCTTTCCTCTTAAGGCAACACGACCTCTTCAAGTAATCTGATGTATTCAAACTGATCCATGATCCCTCTCTGGTATGTGATAAATAGGCCCGACACCATAGTATGAGAAACATCCCCATATTATTATGCTTGGTCCACCTTGTTTCACTGTCATCACAGTGTACTGTGTTTTGAATTCAGTTTTTGGGGTGTCATCTGACAAACTGTCTGCAGACCCTAGACCCCAAAAGAACAAACTTTCTTTCATCAGTCTACAAAATGGTGCACCATTTCTCTTTAGGCCAGTCAATGTGTTGTTTAGCAAATTGTAACCTCTTCAGCACAAGTGTGTTTTTTTTTTTTTCAACAATGGGACAGGTAACTTTAGACCTTCTTTGATCACCCTGGAGCTGATCATTGGCTGAGTCTTTGCTATTCTGGCTATTCTTCGATCCATTTGAATGGTGGTTTTCCATCTTCTTCTACGTCTTTCTGGTTTTGGTTGCCATTTTAAAGCATTTGAGATCATTTTTAGCACTTCTTCATACATTTTCCCCTCTCCAATCAATTTTTTAACCCAGTTTGCTCCCATTTTCAGAGAGAAATCCACAACAACCAGCAAGAACATTTGCTGCCTTTGTCCTTCAGTAAGGGTGTAACAAGGGTCACAGAAACAAAAATGCAGACACTACAAATTTTTTTTCAACAGCCTAATATTCATTTTTTTTCCTTCACTTTCTGTAAAGTAATAACAAATGTGATAAAATGAATTGTCTTGATGTTTTGATTTGAAATAGAATGTGCAGTGTTTCTAATGTAACTGCATGTATGGAAATAAAAGCTATTTGAAGGATTCTGAGTTTTACTCACTTTTTTAAATACACTGCTATTATTTTGAACACAACTGTATTTTGAAGGCATAAAAAATAAGCTCACACACATGTGGATATATTGTTTTACTGCTCCTTAAGACATTGTGTTTCTGTGCCAACATTGGCAAAATTATGACTCTCTTTAATAGATAACCTACTGTTGCCAACTGTATAAACACTTTGACCCCAGTCAGCAAAACGCTGACATCGCTTAAAACTTGAGAAATGCAGAGAAGCCACAAGGCTGATAAGAACACTATATTTTGAGGTAGGAATAATAATATACATATGTAAAATTTATGAATATATATATATATATATATATATATATATATATGCGGTATTCAATGGGATTTTTTTATGCTGTATTTTAAAAAGTTTATAACTTGTATTTCATTCTAACACATTTTAGTCTAATTTGCTCTGACAGGCAAAAACCTTTCCTACACTTGCACCATTACTCTTGTGTCTAAGCCACTTAGAGATTTAATTACCTGGAAGATGAAGTCCTTCAGAAATTTCATGCATTTGGGGATTAATTCCATCAAAGAATCATGGGTCACTTTTCCAAATCCTCAGCAATACATTTTCTTTTCTAAAGGAGCCAGATCACAATGTAAGAATGCTGATTTTTCACTAGAATGAATGACATTTGGCACAGTATATACACCAAATGGGCTAGAACTTGAAAATAACCTCAGAATGACAGTGATGGTTTAATAAGCACCGTCAGCCACAGTAACTCATAACTGTTTAAAACCTAATATAAAGCGATCATAGTCACAACCTGTCATCATGTTTTTCTTTGAATTATTTTTTCTTAAATATGCTACTTAAAAAAGACAATATATACCTTCTCCCTCCCCCTTCTTCTAGGAGAAACAGGCTACTTAAAAAAAGACGTCTTGAGAATACAAAACAGGGGGAAAATCAGGCATTTAAGATTTAAAGAATATAGTTGTTAACACTGTTGCCTCACAGCAAGAGGTCATGGGATCAATCCCCACCTGTGGTTGTTTCTGTGTGGAGTTTGCATGTTCACGTCGTGTTTGTGTAGGTTCCCTCTGGGTGCGCCGGGTTCCTCTATATGTAGCTCTGCAACAGACTGGCGTCCTGTGCAGGGTGTACCCTGCCTCACGCCCTATGACTGCTGGGATAGGTTCCAACCCCCCTGTGACCCTTAATTGGAGTAAGCCTTTGAAGATGAGTGAGTGAGAATATTTCTGATAATTAGAAGTTATCTGGAATAAGCCACTCATTGGCAATTGAAAGCAAACTGCTGATCATGGCCTATGGAGGCTGATCAGAGGTTTCTTTTGTTCAGATGAGCAAAGGTGAATCACAGGAGAAGTTAATGAATCACACAGCAAATTCTGAATACTGGAAATGTTTCAGACAGTGAGGAAAATAAGTATTTGAACACGCTGCGATTTTGGAGGGGTCTGAAATTTTCATAGGTGCATATGAAATATATCCGGAAATCACAATGTATGATTTTTTAAATAATTTATTTGTATGTTACTGCTGCAAATAAGTATTTGAACACCTGTGAAAATCAATGTTAATATTTGGTACAGTAGCCTTTGTTTGCAATTACAGAGGTCAAACGTTTCCTGAAGTTTTTCACCAAGTTTTTACACACTGCAGCAGGGATTTTGGTCCACTCTTCCATAGAGATCTTCTCCAAATACGGTGCAGTAGTCCTGTCCCCTTTGCAGAAGAGCACACCCCAGAGTATGATGTTTACACCCCCATGCTTCACGGTTGGGATGGTTTTCTTGGGGTTGTTCTCATCCTCTAAACATGGTAAGTGGAGCTGATTCCAAAAAGCTCTATTCTGGTCTCATCTGACCAATGACCTTCTCCCATGCCTCCTCTGGATCATCCAGATGGTCACTGGTGAACTTCAAAAGGGCCTGGACATGTGCTGGCTTGAGCAGGGGGACCTTGCTGCCCTGCAGGATTTTAAACCATGACAGCATCATGTGTTACTAATGTAATCTTTGTGACTGTGGTCCCAGCTGTCTTCAGGTCATTGACCAGGTCCTCCTGTGTAGTTCTGAGCTTTCTCAGAATCATCCTTACCCCACAAAGTGAGATCTTGCATGGAATCCCAGACCGAGGGAGATTGACAGTCATCTTGTGTTTCTTCCACTTTCCAATAAATAATCATAACAGTTGTCTTCTACCAAGCTGCTTGCCTGTTGTCCTGTAGTCCATCCCAGCCTTGTGCAGGTCTACAGTTTTGTCCCTGGTGTCCTTAGACAGCTCTTTTGTCTTGGCTATGGTGGACAGGTTGGAGTGTAATTGACTGAGTGTGTGAACAGGTGTCTTTTATACAGGTAACAATTTCAAACAGGTGCAATTAATACAGGTAAAGAGTGCAGAATAAGAGGGCTTCTTAAAGGAAAATTAATAGGTCTGTGTGAGCCAGAATTCTTGCTGATTGGTAGGTGTTCAAATACTTATTTGCAGCAGTAACATACAAATGAATTATTAAAATATCATACATTGTGATTTCTGGATTTTTTTTTTTTTTTTTTAGATTATGTCTGTCACAGTGGACATCCACCAAAGATGAAAATTTCAGACCCCTCCATGATTTCTAAGTGGGAGAACTTGCAAAACCGCAGGGTGTTCAAATACTTATTTTCCTCACTGTAGCTGCTCCTCTCTGAGCAACACTGCCAACTATGTCTCCTAATCCCCAGGTGTTTTAGCCAAACCACCTTCACAATTAAGTCATGACAGAAGATGAATTGCATTAATGAACCAACACCACGTTGGGTAGCTTCTAATTTGGATTCAGGATGAACTGCAGATTACACTGTGTCCATTTGAGAAATCCTAGTTACACAGAGAATGGTCACAGAAGTGATAGGAGGCGGCAATTTATCATCTAGGAAAGAACCTGCTCTGTCGTGCAAAGCCACCTTGGTGTTTCATTCTCATCTACAGAAGGTGCACCACACAGGTACAGACTGATGATGCAGCAGCGTATGAGCATGCTGGGACAGACGCATTTGAAGATAAGTAAATCTCCTAAGAATTCCAAACAGGCAGACTACTTATGACCTTCTGAAAAGCCTTGTGGTGTGAGTGCAGTGCACCCATGTGTGCCCAGGGCTGACTAATTCTGGCCATCATCACAAAACCCTCCTGGAATCATCCTTCACACTCTCATTTGTCCTCCAGAATCACACCACACATGCTGAACACCAAACTCCAATTTATTATCCTGAGTCAACTTAGCAATGTCCCCTTTGCTCTGTAAAGCCATCAATAATAATAATATTTTACTTCAGAAACCTTCATGTGATGCTGAGTAACCTCTACATACTTTATACTAGGGATGGGACCGATCTGATCCCGGATCGGTCTGAGTTTTGAAGCTGGGCTGTTTGAGAGAGCTCTCTTCCGCAGTGTTTTAGCTACAGTTAGTGGAAAATTTCTGCTCGGATCGCGGGTTCAAATTCTCTGATCGTGGAGCACGGATTTTCCCAAAAATTAACTGAATTGTTGCTGAAAATGTGCGCTAAAAAGTTAGCCGTTTCACTGTCCCGAGGCTGTAAAATGCTATGAAAAGCCAGCTCAGTGTGCAGCCAAGGAGGAGCTGAACAGAGATTCTGTCCGCTGAAAGGGAAAAAAGTCTCCATTAAAATCCTGCGCATGAGCCTCGATGATGATACATTTATTTTACAGTTGAAAGGCTTCACGTTTCCCAAAAGTTTGAAGTTTGCGCAGCACAAAAACAGCGAGACAGAAAGAAAAAGAGAGAGTGAGAGGGAGAGAGAAAGCGAGCGAGAGAGAGACAGACAAACAGAAAGACAGGCAGAGAGAGATAGACAAACAGAGACAGGCAGAGAGAGACAGACAAACAGAGACAGGCAGAGAGAGACAGAGACAGACAGAGACAGAGAGACAGGCAGAGAGACAGAGACATACAGAGACAGACAGACTGCTCTCTTTAAGTCTATAAAAATAAGGCTATAAAGTCTATAAAAAAAATAAAAGTACTTAATTCTTTCACCAAAACATCAAATCTCAACTTTCAGGTCTCCTTTTTAAGAAAATCCTCATATAAAATCAACAATAATGATACTAATAATGTTAATGCAAACAGAGCTCTGGTATCAGGTCGGAAAAGTATCAGTATCGGCAGATATCCAAATTCAGGTATCGGATCGGAGGTGAAAAATTGTGGATCGGTGCATCCCTACTTTATACCATATAAATAATGTGTGCAGACATGCAGAAAGAGAAACAGGATTTTGTTTGCCAAATCAAGATACGGGTACATGAATGTCTCTAAGTCACTGCATGTCTTGGATTTCATTTACATCAGTGCAGAAATAGAAACTTTACAGAAGGCAGTTCTCAAAACCTGAGTTACTGTGTGAGAAGGGGACTACTGAGGGAAGCCATCAAGATGTCCAGACAACACTGAAGGAGTTATAGGCTTCTGTGGCTGTGATCGGAAAAACCATGCATGTTGCAACTTCTACCTGTTGCATCAACAGTTACATAGCTTCATGGTGGAGTGGCCAAAGTAAGGATTTTCTTCAAATGAAGATATAACGTTCAAGTGAACACAACATGTCCAGCGTTCAGGAGGTGGACAAACTACTTCTTGTAATTATCAATAATTTATCCATCATCTGCTAACCATCCAGCAGGTGGCATACATGTCTACGGGAGATTGCAGGCACAAATTTAAAATCATCAAGGTTCACCAAATGCAATAAGATTTGACTTCATTATATATTCAAACATCATAGCATTTATTGTTTTTGAGTTATTGTCAACACAAGCTGGTTGGGATGGACTAAATCGCTCACCCCCCTCATCTAGACTTTTGCTGTCCAAGCCCTGCGGTGTTTCGAATGGAGGGATTGAGACCCCTAGTCACCGACATTAACTGTACTTTGCTGAAAAATGTATGCAATATGACCCCTTTAAAATGGATTTCTGACAGTCTTACACAGATATGAGATACTTCCTTCGTCTAAACTACTGTCAAAGATGGCATATATTTTATGCACTTAAGCACAATAGCGTAACACTCCTTTTTTAAAACCTAACTAAGCAGACAAAGCAATTTATGTCTGACTGGCCTCCTAAGAACTCAAATTTCAGAGAAGTCACATTTGTCCTTTGGTGACGACAGCATGTGTCCTCTGCAGCCAATCATCACATTACGTAACTATCTTTAGAAATGGTTCCTTCGAGCACAGTTTACAAAGACTTATATAATTGAGGATGAAGACGATTTCTGTGCGACATCTTCTCCTTCACACATGTGGAATAAGCCTCTCCTCCACCTGTACTAGGGTGTATGATGAGATATTACACTTCTGCACATGTTCTTCCACTACAGGATGCTTTGTCAATTATTTCGCGAGTAGATAAGAAAAAAGTGCTAATTCCTCATACATAATGTAACGTTTGGTCATTTAATATTACATGCAACAAATGCTTGACAGAGACAACATATGTAATGCATATTTACTTTGAGTCCAACAGGTCCACAGCTGCCCTTTACAGTTTTCATAAGGCCTGACTTTGAGCCGCGTACTTGCACGCATGAGAGTAAACTCGTCTCAAACTCGTTGCAAACAGTTGTAAATGGACTACATTTATATAGCGCTTTTCCATCTGCATCAGACTCTCAAAGCACTTTACAATAATGCCTCACATTCACCCCGATGTCAGGGTGCTGCCATACAAGGTACTCACTACACACCGGGACCAACTAGGGGATTAAGGACCTTGCCCAAGGGCCCTTAGTGATTTTCCAGTCAGGTTGGGATTTGAACTGAGTATCCTCTGGTCTCACACCCAACACTTAACCACTAGACCAGGGGTGGGCAATCATGTGCTATAAAGAGCCGAGACACTGCAGGTTTTCCGTGCAACCAATCGCCTCAGCAGGTGATTTCATTAATGATCAGGTGTCTCAGCAGGTGATTTCATTGACAACCAGGTGTTTATGTTCAGAGCAGAAGCTCATCAGCAACCCACCTGCTGAGGTGATTGGTTACATGGAAAACCTGCAGTGTCTCGGCCCTCGATGCCCACCCCTGCACTAGACCATCACCTCCCCTTTAGCACCAGAGCACTAGTGCTTTAGCACATTTTATCACTAGACCATCACCTCCCCTGTTGTAAACTGTGCACGACTTTGTGCACGTGAGCAAAGAAAATTTTGAAATGTTCAAAATCTCCATCACGCATTAATTACGTGAACTTCAAGTGAACATTGCGCAAACGATTCAAAAACACTGCGGTGAAGAGCAAGTGATTGCATCAGTGCACTGCATCAGTGTGCAGCTCATTTGAACAATTATAACGAGATGTAAATCTATCATAAACATGCTTTACAAGTACTTATAAAAAAGGAATGAACATGCAACTGTTTTACCAAGCTATTACAATGCAAACATGACAAATACTTACCTCATTGAATCAAAGGGTGGGCAACTTGTTCCAGAAAGGGCCAAGAGGGTGCAGGTTTTCTTTGCAGCCACTGACTCCACCAGGTGATTTCACTGATTAATGTCACTTTGAGCAGATGGAATAAGTTAATCAGTGAAATCACCTGGTGGAGTCAGTGGCTGCAAAGAAAACCTGCACCCTCTTGGCCATTTCTGGACCAAGTTGCCCACCCCTGTTTTAGATGGTTCCAATGTGTTCTCCACCTCATTAAGCGTGCGAGAGAGAAAAGCGGCAGCTGGAACAGTCCTCTGTGATTCTGGAAGCAATTAGAGGCGTTTTCAACAGCCAACTTGGACAGAAAATGATTTATCTGCTATGAAATAATTATTTTATATACGTAGCATCCAGCGCACAATGCATGGCAGCCAGCGGAACAAACCATGGCATCCAGCTGGGAACACAGCGGGTGGGATCGTCACGACGAAGTGCATGCAAGTGAGCAGATCAAAGTTGTGCAAGTGTCAGGGGGCCTTAGAGACTTGAGACTCTTAAGCTGATTTAATCAGCTACCTGAATGATTAAATGGATATTTATGGATAAGTTTAAGGTTCTCAAAATCTGTTTTATCATAAAACTGACAATCTGGATTAAAGCTAAGCCTTTCTTTCACAAAACATCTGGATCACATTAGATGCAACCACTTCCCTCATCCTTATCAAAGGTGCACAGCATCTTTACTCATTCGTTAAAAAAATGAATAATATAAAAACCAGCCCTATGGGCCAAGTGTATAAATCATGTGCAAGTGTGCAAAGATTTGCAAACAAATGTATTTTTCTTAATATTAGCAAACGCTTGAGTTGTGTTGTACACTGCACATACTGTACACTTTAAGTCAGGAAGAGACTGGTTAAATTTGAGGAATATGACTGAAATGTTGAGGAATATTAACTTATAATAATGTATAATTGGAAAATGGAGCAGAAATAATGACATTTAAAGGCAATATTTTTCATGAGCTTGCCAAATAAAATATTTAATGCACAATATTGAATTTTAATGTAAACAAATTCAAATAGTCCTACCATGTTAAGAATACACTGTACACATCACTGGTCAGTTTTTGCATGTATGTATGCATTCATGCTATAAACAGGTAACTGCATAGTAAACAGGTAACAGATTGCATGGTTAGTTACAACAAACATCGTTTTTCTTGTCCTGTTCGGACTCAAAATGACTAGGTAGTATTCTGTTGCTTGTGAAGTTGGTGTAAAATGGATTTACTTTACTTGTTTTGTTGCAGTTAGAAATAAAAACCATTTTGGGGGGAAAAAGTCCTGTTTATAGATGCATGACAGAGTGTATTCTATTGTGTCAGCCGTCCATCCCACACATGGAAACAGCCATGCATGACATTTTAGCAGAGATCTAGAAATGTATGGGGGAGGGGCATTATTAAAACCATGCTTGTTTTTGAAAATAGGATTTGTAATTGGTTAGCTACAGTCACAGCAGCACACAGCGATTCACACAGCTGCGGCACAAACCCAGTGTGTTGCTGATTATTCAGTTAAATCTAGGCCACTCCTAATCAGCAATCACACAAACTATAAATAGATGAGAATAATAACTTGTCGACTGATGATTTTAATGAGTTAGCATCTCCTGCTTCTTGTACTTGATGGAGGCATAATACACATCAAAGGCAATTGATCTTCGAACATAATGGGTTAGTCTGTCATTCTTTGGCTTCGTGAGAGCCAGATTCCCTGTGCCAGTTCCTTGCTTCTCTCTGACAGCTTCCATTCCGCCCAGTAGCGCAAATCTCCACTCTCTTCTCCCGTATCTACCAGCTCAATCCTAAGGAACATTTCTTTTTCCAAGCATCTTGAAGCCAACACAGAAAGTGGAGCTTGTTTTGCTCTTGGTAACCTGGGGGAGGAACGAGAAACCCCTCGGCCAGGAGGTGGGCTGTTTTTAACCCCTTTGGTCCACACTTCTTTTTCCTCGATTGCTGCCAGCGTCGCGTCATGTTCTTCTGAGGTAGATGTGTCCTTACAGCTCCCATTGGCTGATTCTGAGCTGGCGGATGACTTTGTGTCCTCTGATTGGTTAAGATCCACTTGGTAGGCTAGTTTCCTGTTACTTAGTCTGTGAATGGGCAGACAAGGGGCCCATCTGAGGGACAGACATCTGGTCACTTTGAGCCATATTTCTTGAGGTCTAAACACACCTGCCCTCAGAGGTTGATTTGTCTCACAGGAACGGTCCTGCTTGTTGAGTTCCATGCAGTCTGACTCTGTAGCAGCTACTCCATTCGTTGGTAACGTTTCTTTAGGTCCCTCCATGTTATCTGCCTGTAGCCGTTGATCCTCTCCAGACACTAAAAAGCCGCCGCACCTCCAGCTCCTTTTCAGCCGACGTTCAGCCTCGGCTTCCGAATCTGATGATGAATCTTCACTTGATGACCATCTATGTGATGGTAACGACGGCTGAACTTTGGCCTCCAGTTCTTTCTCCCCAAACTCAGAGTAGCTGCTTGACCTCTGGCCTTTCCTCATACTCGGAAACACGACTTAACCTGCTGCAGTGTTGTAAAGAATTTAAATGAAGGAAGGAATGTTGTTAAGCCTACCACAGCTCCAGCAGCAGCTCTGCTGGCTTTCCCCTTTCTGACATAATCTGTGCATGAAGAGGCACAGCTTTGGCTATGGAAACGGGCAGTGATGACGCTGTGATGTCTCACTCACACACACACAGGAAGCCCTGCATGGTTATGTATTCACGCTCCAGTCGAGCGTGTCATGACTTGCCTCGGAGGGAAGTGATGTCACATTATATGATGTCATACTTTGCCCCGAACTGGGAGTCTGCAAATGATCTGTATCTATATGCGACCCCAGATGGTTGTGGTTGTGTGGTTGTGGCGGAGGGGGGGGGGGGGGGCATCCTATACACAAAATTGACCTAGATGTGCAGAAAGCAACTCCAAATACTCATTTTCATTTTCTACATTTCATCTCTTTACACTGCTTTTATTTACAGATCTATTATAAACTTCAATCTAGTTTCTTTTTCTTCTCTTTTTTTTTTACCGTTACACTTTTCATAAAGGCTTACATAATGAAAAACCTATCACTTTCACTTGAAAACAGAATTTCCTCAATTTTGCGTGATTTTTCTACACTTACAGACATTTTGTTTACAAATCCAGTAAAATGAGCTGATTGATTTGAAACTTCTAGAGAAGGTAAAGCGTGGTAGGTTGGGAAAGTCAACTTAGTCCTGTCACACTACTAGATTAGTCAAATCCAGGCATGGGATTTAAAATATTTCATAATATTTGTAATTGAAAAAGGACAATAGTTTTCAACAATTAACATTCCAAACACGCACAATATACCTCAGATTGTCTTCAAATTACACAAACAACTAAGATCACATGAGTCGGGATACAAACTAGGTGCTACAGGTGGTGTCAGGCAAGGGCAGTGACCGAGGAGGGCTGGCCTGTACTGCTGGTGGTGGTGGTGTGGGGACCACCCGTGTCTGAAGAGGTGCGAGGAACGCCAAGTCCATGTGACCAAAAGAACTCCACTGGGTCACATGTCCAGTCCGGGAGTCTGTCCTGGTGGAAAAGTCCCTCTGTGTACAACTCTGGAAATGCTCAAAACTTCACATGTTAGAATCCAATAAATCCCAGGCTTGATTCAGTAAGTCTCTTCTTTTTCAAAGTGCAACAACAGTGAAACAAGTTTAAAAAAAAAAAAGAGTCTGAATTTCTCTCCGAAGGCTTTAAAGCCACTAGGTCTGGAGGCTGCCTGCAGGGTTTGTGCTGGCCGGTCAATTCTGTTAGGATTAGGCTGAATCTGAGTCAAACAGAACCCCAAATAAGCAGGCAGCCAGGACACAAAACTGAGAATACCAAAACCATAGTGCTTTAATAATCCAGGGGTGAGAATAAATGGCAAACAAGTAGGTGCAGCTATGAGAGTACAACAAAAAAATCCAACACAAAAACATGGGGCGGAGAATAACCGGGATTTGCGATGGGGAAGGTAAAACTAAAGACAACTGACAATACAGTCTGCGATTAACCAAAAGGAGTACTTATAACACATAGGGAATACAAGAGAGATCATGAGACATAACACCATGACACTTGAGCGAAATGTAACATTAATTGAGCGGAATCAGAAAGACAAACGGGAGTGGCTTAAAAGCAGAAAAACAAATGAGTAAAAGGTGTAAAAATCACTACAGACCAGAAATGACAAGGACAAGTGAAAACCACAGGAATGAAAGCAGTGGTGTCCAAACTATTCCAGAAATGGCCGAGAGGGTGCAGGTTTTCCTTGCAGCCACTGACTCCAGCAGGTGATTTCACTGATTAACATCACTTTGAGCTGGTGGGATGAGTTCATCGGTGAAATCACCTGCTGGAGTCAGTGGCTGCAAGGAAAACCTGCACCCTCTCTTCCCTTTCTGGAATAGTTTGGACACCAATGAACTAAAGGAACATAAAATGCAATAACACAATGGAAAAACAACATCATAAATGATAAACCATCAAACACTGATCAGACAACAAACCAAGAGACAAATGCAAGAGGGAAAATAAAGAACTGAGGAAGGTGACCAATTACTGAGAACAACAAAACAAAACTGAAAAACAAAATCCAAGAAGTCCTGGAAAAGAGGACGGAGACACAGAGACAGGACAGAAGCAAAAACACTGAGACATGATGGATCGGGAACCAGGGAGTGATAAGGATGCACAGACAGCAGACGGAACACGAAGGAGACATGCCAACATACACACACACCGAAACAGAATACACACGAATGACAGACGCTGGAGAAACCACACACACACACACACACACACACACGTACACATATGGGACCCACCCCACAAAGACACACATGGGACACAAACCAGGAAAACAGACACCCACTCACACATACACCAGACAGACATGGCCCAGTGGCGTGCGCGCGCACACACACACACACACACACACACACACACACACACACACACACACACACACACACACACACACACACACACACACACACACACACACACAGAACCAAAAGGGGAGTGTGGGAAACAGACCAAACATATGCAGACAAGGACTAGGCATTAATCTAAACACAAAAGACACAGACAGGGCCAGCAGAACGCACACACCACACAACTGAAGAGGTGCGAGGAACTCCAAGTCCATGTGACCAAAAGAACTCCACTGGGTGTATAGGCTTGTTAATCAAGGGACATAACTCTGCCAAAATGTGTCAATCTTGTACAATATTAAAATATGCATATTACCAATGTATAACAAGGAATTGTACAAAGTTTCACAAATTTCCTACTAAAAATGTGAGAGGAGTTGATTTCAAAATGCATGTACCCACTCATAAAAGTGATGGAGTCTAGATTTTTTAATCAAGGGCCCCATACCTCTGGTAAAATGGACCCAACTTGACCGATATGATAATATGCGTATTACCAACATATAACAAGAACTTGTACAGAGTTTCACAAAATTCCTCCTAAAAATGCAAGATGAATTGATGTCAGAATGTTTGTACCCTTTTAGGGACACATGGACGGACAGACAGACGGACATCGCCACGACATAATCCCCTTTCGGGCCTTTGGCCAGCAAAGGATAAAAACTACTTACTTCATCATGCTGACTAAGTAATGTGTTACTGTAGTCAGCGAGTGTGAGGCACCTCTATGGGGAACTAATGCAAAGCAAATCCCGTAACATATCGTCGAGCGAGTTTCACCAAGATCATTTTTCTGCCTTCTTAAACACCCAAATTATGAACACTAAATGTATAAACATCTGGAAAGGTTGGTACCTTTGATTAAAGATGACAAATTAAAGATAATTGCAGTTTTATGCAGTCATTATTTTACGTGTATCATCACACACTAGGCTGGTGTGCTATATTTCAGGACACGGGATAACACTTTTCTGCAGATGGTTTGGGTGTTTATTACATGTGTGGATATGATTTCTGTGCACCTGCAGCTCCACAGAAGCAGTGACTGCTCACTCTTAGGCAGCAGACTGTATGTCTCTGTGGTCATTGTATGCCTTCTTATGTCACCTCGGGGCAAAAGGACACTCACCATTGCTGACTGCAGACTGTCCAAACTTATTGCACAAAAGGCCACCGAAGCATGCAGAGCCTCAGCTGATAAAATCTGTTGATTCAGTCTGTGTGAAAAAAGGAGAAAAAGTCAAAGTAAAAGTCAGCAGAATAATAACACAGCAGAAGCAAAACAAACTAACTGCGTTAGATTTTTCATATTCCATCACGCCAACATTAAAAATGAAACCACTGTTGCTTAATAACTCAAAAAGCTTGATATCATTATATAAATTACACTGTTAGAAACATTTTTTTATGCTTTGATTCTCCTCCACCTTTAACATTAATTAGTAAGAAACTTAAGCGTGTTAGAACGGGACAGTCATAAAATAATGATGTTTAACAGATTGGCAAGATGATCCTTAGGTTTGTTCACTCACAAGCTATTTTTACATGTGAGAGAAGACTACAGTCCTTTTCAGCAACATTTATGAACTCTGCTAATGGAAATCATTTGCCTCGTGTATTTTCCATTCCTTTCTGCCATACCGAAGCAGGTCCATATAACCAATCAGTTCCACAGAGACACAAACCTTTGATCGCTGGTTATTCAATGGGTGTGTTCAGGGCAGGGAGCGATGGAAAATGTTAACACTGCAACAGAAAGACTTAACATTTGGATATTGCATTTGATCTCAAATTCAGAAGGCTGATCTTCTAGGTGCATTCAAGACAACTGGCTGATCATTTATGACCCCCCCCCCCCCCCCCCCAAAAAAAAGTTATTGACCAAATTTTCTCTGTGTTGAAATCTAGTTATTATTGTGACATAATCACAAAACTGTAGCTATTTTAATCGCTTGTGAAATATTTATTTTGAGGTGGATTCCACTGTATTGTGATTTCGCTTTCTAAGAGTTTGCAAATGACCAGTCGATTTATGCTCCTATCCTCACCTATGGTCATGAAGTTTGGGTAATGACTGAACGAATAAAAAGACAAACTTGCAGAAATGAGATTCCTGTGTCAGGTATCTGGGCTTAAACTCCTGAACAGGGTGACAAGGTCGAGGGAGTCTGAGTAAAGCCACTACTTTTTCGCATTGAAAGAAGCCGGTTGAGGTGGTTTGAGCACCTGGTGAGTATGCCCCCTGGTCATCTCCCAATGCACGTCATCCAGGCACATCCAACTGGGAGGAGGACCCGGGGAAGATCCAGGACACACTGGAGAGATTATTTTTCCCAGCTGGCTTGGGAACGCCTTGGGATTCCCTGGAAAGAGTTACAGGACTTGGCCGAGGATAGGGAAGTGTGGGCTTAGCTGCTTGGTCTGAGGCCAAATGGCACTTTGAACAGGGGTGCTGGACAGGTGGAGAGACATGTGCGGTGGGCCCTTCTGGAAGCCTCTTCAAGGTTAATCTCTCCTCTGATTAATTTTGGCAAACCAAGAAAAACCTTTGTAACTGTAATTATTACTACTATGATTATTATTATTATTATTATTATTGACAGCTGGTAGAGGAGACCTGAGTGGCTGTTGTCTTATGTAGCCAGCGGTTATCCAGCAAATCTTTTGAGTGAAATTGTCCCAATTTTATCCTGACTTCTTCCCAATGGGATCTCTGGTCACCTAGGTGTACTAGCTGTGTCCGCCTCAGTCTTTCTACTTATATATATATATATTTGTTTTGTTTTTGTTGCTTGTTTTTGTTATTTTATTCATGTTGAAAAGTTTATATATATACGAGGTCTGTCAATAAGCAACGGTCCTTTTTATTTTTTTCAAAAACTATATGGATTTCATTCATATGTTTTTACGTCAGACATGCTTGAACCCTCGTGCGCATGCGTGAGTTTTTCCACGCCTGTCGGTGACGTCATTCGCCTGTGAGCACTCCTTGTGGGAGGAGTCGTCCAGCCCTTCGTCGGAATTCCTTTGTCTGAGAAGTTGCTGAGAGACTGGCGCGTTGTTTGATCAAAATGTTTTCTAAACCTGTGAAACACATCGAAGTGGACACGGTTCGAAAAATTAAGCTGGTTTTCAGTAAAAATTTTAACGGCTGATGAGAGATTTTGAGGTGATTCTGTCGCTTTAAGGACTTCCCACGGTGCGAGACGTCGCGCAGCACTCTCAGCCGCCGTCGTCAGCCTGTTCAAGTTGAAAACCTCCACATTTCAGGCTCTATTGATCCAGGACGTCGTGAGAGAACAGAGAAGTTTCAGAAGAAGTCGGTTTCAGCATTTTATCCGGATATTCCACTGTTAAAGGAGATTTTTTTAATGAAAGACGTGCGGACGGGTCCGCGCGTCGGGACGCAGCCGCCGCGGTGCGGTGGCACAGGAAAAACACCTCTGTGTTGATAACCATTTGTAAAATCCAGGCGGCTTTTGATGGCTTTCAGTGGAGTGAGTATATGAGAAATTGTTTAACAGCTGGACATGTTCCAACTTGTCCTTAAGGCTTCCAACAGAGGTGTTTTTCCTGTGGCGGAGCGTTGCGTTGGCTGCGAGCCGACGCACGGACCCGTCCGCACGTCTTTCATTAAAAAAATCTCCTTTAACAGTGGAATATCCGGATAAAATGCTGAAACCGACTTCTTCTGAAACTTCTCTGTTCTCTCACGACGTCCTGGATCAACAGAGCCTGAAATGTGGAGGTTTTCAGCTTGAACAGGCTGACGACGGCGGCTGAGAGCGCTGAGCGACGTCTCGCACCGTGAAAAGTCCTTAAAGCGACAGTATCACCTCAAAATCTCTCATCAGCCGTTAAAATTTTCACTGAAAACCAGCTTAATTTTTCGAACCATGTCCACTTCGATGTGTCTCACAGGTTTAGAAAAAATTTTGATCAAACAACGCGCCAGTCTATCAGCAACTTCTCAGACAAAGGAATTCCGACGAGGGGCTGGACGACTCCTCCCACAAGGAGTGCTCACAGGCGAATGACGTCACCGACAGGCGTGGAAAAACTCACGCATGCGCACGAGGGTTCAAGCATGTCTGACGTAAAAACATATGAATGAAATCCATATAGTTTTTGAAAAAATAAAAAGGACCGTTACTTTATTGACAGCCCTGTATATATATATATATATATATATATATTTGTTTTGTTTTTTTGTTGCTTGTTTTTTTATTTTATTCATGTTGAAAAATGTTTATATATATATATATATATATATTTATATATATTTGTTTTGTTTTGTTTTTTGTTGCTTGTTTTTTTTATTTTATTCATGTTGAAAAATGTTTATATATATATATATATATATATATATATATATATACAAGGTCTGTTAGAAAAGTATCCGACCTTTTTATTTTTTTCAAAAACCATATGGATTTGAATCACGTGTGATTGCATCAGCCAAGCTTGAACCTTCGTGCACATATGTGAGTTTTTTCACGCCTGTCGGTTGTGTCATTCGCCTGTGAGCAGGCTTTGTGTGAGCACTGGTCCACCCCTCTCGTCGTTTTTTTATTGCGAATAAATGTCTGAACGATTTGGAACTTTGCTGCATCAATTTTTTCCAGAAACTGTGAGAGACCTCCAGGTGGACACCGTTCGGAAAATTAATATGGCTTTCAGGGACGATTTTATGGGGATTACATAGATTAAGGAGTGATCCAGACGGTTTAAAGACCGCCCACAACTGCTGAGAGTGCGCCGTGCTCCAAGCGCCGATCGACAGGCTCAAACCCCACTGAAACAACCAGATAATTTCCAACGTGAAGGCTTTGTTGATCCGGGACGTCATCTGACTTTCACAAAAAGGCAGAAGGCGTGGATGTCAGCACTTTTTCGGCACATTCCACTGTTACAGGAGTTTTTTCATGGAAAGAAAAGCGGAGGGACGCACCACGGAGCCGTTCATGATGCAGCACAAAACCTCCGTGTTGGTCTCACAGGACGGCTTTCAGGTGGATTTCAGATGGCTGTCGGTTGCTTTTCAGTCGTGTGATTATCCGAGAAATTGAGCATGAGCTGGACATGCCCCAACATGTCCTGTGAGGCTTCATCGCGGCGTTGCTTTGCGCCATGCGGCTCCACCGCGACGCGCGGAATTCCGGTCCTCTTTCCATGACAAAAACTCCTGTAACAGTGGAATGTGCCGTTCATTTCTAAACTGGACGCTGTCTTGATCCGGTATGTCGTCTGACTAGCACAGGAATTGTGAAAAGACGTGGACATCAGCACTTTTTCGGCGCATTGAGACAGACGTGCGGAGGAGTTCCGCACGTTAAATGAGGCTGACCACACAAAACACAAAATATATCTTGAGTTCATATGATCTGTAATGAAATAGAAGTCAAAGTACATATCAGAATAGCTGTGGTGTTTGTTGTTGTTTCCAAATCAGAAAATGTTCTAACATTTTCTGATTTGGGATTATATGAGTAAAACTTCGATAAAGTAAAAATAAAGTATCCAAAACACATAAAGATCAAAGATTATGAAAATGTATTGATGTGAACAAACTGCATGTTGAAACAAATTGTTACAAAGTGTAAGTGTGATTTTGACATTTACTTCATAATTGACAAGAGTAAAATTACTGACAAAGAAGTGAAAGAACTAGAAACAACAGAGATACTAGCATGAAATTTTGCTAACCCTTTGCTTCTGCTTAGTGTCTTTTTTCCTGTTAAAGTGTCTCTCTGTGCACTACATCCCCAGATATATTTAACTTTAATGGTCGAAAACCCTATAAACGCTATTAAACTTATTACCCAAAACCGGTCAACTTTGGAGCAGGTGTGTTGATGAAAAGCTGAAAGAACCAGTCATTATGTCGAAGGAGAGCCACACGGGGGCGCAGTGGGTTTCTCACGCTTCTCATCTCGGGAGTGTGACAGCGGTGATGTAATGACACTTTTGATTGGTCTGATTTCAGTAATCACTGTGTTAAGTACGCTCTGATTGGCTGTATTAAAGTGGGCGGTGCTGTGAGCGGGATTTCATTGATATATCCTACAGCTGGCGGCTGAGGCTACAGAATGAATCGCCACACGAAATGAAAGAGACGGAAGAAAGTGAAGAAAGCTTGATGTTAAAGGGTTTTGGAAAGCTATAGAATTTGTTTTTTTTTTTATAGGTTGAAAGAGTGGCACACCAAAGATTTTAAAAGTAGTGAAAATGCTTTGCCACGTTACCCGTCCGGATTCGGTTGTAATGAAGTGGAAGTTGATGCGAAGGCGAACGGTGAAGACTGTCTGAATAAGGTAGGGTGTATCGGTGATTTTTGTGGTCTGTAAAATAAAGTGTCGGGAGGAGGAAGGAGTGTTTAAAGTATCCTGCTGGATTTCTGTGACACAACCTGACAACCGAATATATAATAGTGACGTCAATGCTCGACTTTTGCTTCCAATTTAAATATGGACTAAAATATTGTATTAAGACAAAAAGGCAGTGATATTTAAATTTCTACACATATGCTTAATTATAAATTAAGGAAAACGTCTACAACTTTACGAATTGTTAGTTTCTTTTCTTTGAGGTCACAGCAACAAGCAACGTAAGTGGGTTTTATTTATTTATTCCCTTATTAAAAGTGAGTTGGTCCATCCCAGCTGACTTTGTGTAAGCAATAACTCAAAAGCAGTACTTTCCATCACCTTGTAACTCACAACATTACAGGAGCATGTATTAAGAATGAAGTGATTAGAAGATGGTTAAGTTGATGCACCAGATCAGTAGGACAAGCAACTTTTTTTTTGTTGTCTTCAGAATATTTCATAGATGTGCCTGCCACCTGCTGGCTGGATTGGGGTAAATGTAGTTGAATTTACGTGTAGTTTACATGTAAACCCAAACTGGAATTAACAAATGGTTGTGCGCAAAACTTTACGTCTATACTGCAAATTACTGATGGGAAACTTAACACTGTTCTGTAATGTTTTTTGCCTTGTCCACACAGAAATGGAACTTTTCCTATACACTGTGCGCGTTTTGGCACATATTTTACTCCACCACAGATAAAAGATTCTTAACTTGTTTTTTTTTATTCATTTGAACTTGTATGATAACAGAGAACATTTGAAATGCCTGTAGCTGAATCATAATTGGGTGTCTCATTGAGTAACTCTTTGCTGAATAGGGTTCAGAAGCGGCATTTGGCAGGGATTTTTTTTTTCTTTGTTTTTTTTTTTTTGGTCCATGGTTCTGCCCCTGTTGGCTATAGACATGAAAACCGCATCAAAACTCACCAGTTATCCACTCTGGGACCCGTTTTCAAAAAGTAATTTTCAGGCTCCAAACACATCGGTTCTGTGTGGCCGAAATGCGGCTATGATACAAAAATTTTTGTAGATACACTTAAACCTGTCTCCATGTGGATGGGTCCTTTGAAAGCTTCACAACACCAATGTTGCACAACATTGCTCTGGAGTCCATATCAAATGAAGAATGTCACGTACTGTGTTAAACGGACCCCGATTACTTCACAAACTCTTTTATAGTGTTCAAGGCTGCAGACACTGTAGGGTCGTCATGTGTACTTTAGGGCCTGTTTTTATTAATTTGGTCTAAATGACTTTTGTCTTCTCCTGCAGACATCTGTCAGTCTTATATAAGAACATGGCCACGACCATGGAATTGATGGCTTTCATGAGCTTCTTCATTTGAGTCTGTTTATTGCAGTCTTTGATGGGATTGCTATTATTGATTGGTCATTATCAGTGTGGGCAGGACTTAAGCGGAAGTAATTGTAGTAAAGCCGTAGTACAGCATGAATTCGGCTTTCCCACGTTTTCACACAACTCATTTCCACCTCACCCCTAAGTTCAAGAATATGTTCCATTCTAAAGTCATAGAACCCTGGTGCCATGAGTGTAAAAAAGCTAGAAGTTCACTAGTTTACATTACATCCATTTTGTCACCGACTTGAATCAGTGGCATAGAACATAGAAAACCAGACACCTACACGAACAGAGGAATGGCTCGTTCTCCACAAACTCCATCACTGCTGAATGTGTCTCAGTCTGTTGATTTTGAAAACCATCATCCTGGCATGCATCAAGAAACTTCTAAAATGTCCTCAAACTTCCGCATCTGTCAGCGACTTCTAATAAAACCGTTCTGTTTTGTTCCCCCACAATAATCCATGTACAACCCATTTGTCCTTTCTTTTGCCCTCAAAACCTGAGAGTTCCACAAGTGCAAGATAAATATGTGTTCACAAGGCCACTGTAAGTTCCTTCGGCTGCTCCCTTGTTTTCACTCGGGGTAGCTGCAGTAAATCCGGGGTGGACCGGATGCTCTTCCTGACGCAACTCCAAATTACATGGAGAAATAGGCAGGGGTGGGGTTTGACCGGGAACATTCTGCACTGAAACCACTTGTCCACCCACCGCTGTCTGTGTCAGAAGGCCACTGAATATTCTTTATTCTACATGTTTTCTTCTTGCAAGATTCCAGGTGGTTATGTGCAGTGAGGTTGCTATTACACTAATTTTATTGTGGTCATAATGCACTGAAATATTCCAAAATTGGGCTCCACACCAATCCAGTTCTGCCTCGGTAGAAATGGAAAAAGCGGAGTTTGAATGAAGATGTCTAGACATCTCTTAAAGCTCTTGAATACCCAAATAACTTCACGACTGACTTTGCTTATTTTTCCCTCCGAATCTCTTTGCAGGTTTGTAGAAGTTGGGTATAATTGAAGTGGACTACTTTGGACTGCAGTTCACTGGCAGCAAGGAGAGAACCTGTGGCTGAATCTGAGGAACCGTATCTGCCAGCAGTGGATAGTGTTGTGCCCCGTGTCGACTGAGGCTGCGGATCAAGTTCTTCGTGGAGCCCCATCTCCTTCTGCAGGAACAGACGAGGGTGCGTTTGCTGCACAAACATGCAATCACACGAAGCTTCTCCTCTGCCACAGAACATCAGAATGAAACTCTTCAGACTCATTTAAAGCTTTTATCTACAAAATACTTTTTTTTTTTTTAAGTATGGGATTGAATGTTAGCTTTTAAAAATATATTGAAGTATCATTTTCTACACCAGCTGGTGGATGATGTGCTAACAGTTGATGTTACTTGCTGACGGCGCACGGCTTGCAAAAGCACACTCATAATAATTTGGCTTCCCGAGCTAATCTGCCTCCAGTGCTGTAGAATGCCCGGATAGTAACCTTCTCTGAGCCTTTCCGGGGTTACTATAAGTCATTGTGGTGAAGCGCAAGGCGAGAAATTTGATCCTGCACACAGGCCATGTGTTGCTGTGTGTCTGCCCCCGAGGACCTCAATAGTCAGACACTAGGCCCCAATTCAGCTCAGAATAACTTTTATTGTGCTTTCTTCCCCTCTTTTTTTTTTTTTTTTGTCTTATCTGTCGCCGTTTTTGTCGTGTTGAACTGTGGATTCTACAAAGTATCTACACAGTTCAACACTTTTGCAGTTTAGAAACTGGTGGTGTTTTCTTCTGTTTTTAAGCTGTTTCAACATATGTAGTTATGTTGTTGATGTAATTGAATATTTTAACAGTTTTCTGTTGAAATCTCATTAATTAAACATTTGTCATCAGATGAAACAAAACAAAAAATTATTCAGAACAAAAGGAACAAGCTCAGTAGCTTGAAGCCCTGCCTTAATATAAAACAGCCGTTGTTTTAAAATTTGAGCATTTGTTATGTTCAACCTTGATGGGTTTAAATATGTGTCCAATATATATAGATATATTCACACACGTTTCTGGCGTTCAGTGTTGTCATGGTTCCCTGTCTTGGCCTATATTTAGTAGCCTTTGCTGATAAAGTGAAAGGGTGTGTGTTGTGGGCGGGGGTAGGACTTGGCTGCCTGCTGCTTTGACCTCTACTAGATCAGCAAGGGTTATCAACAGATGGCTAGCATATGACGGGTGTCTGGGGTAATACAGTTGTGATAAAGGTGTGAGATGGCAGGGAAGGGTATTTTTGACAGTGGTGGGGGTGTCTCAGACACTTGTGCAGGACACATGTTGTCTTGTGGGCCAATTGTTTAATTCTGTGAATGCAAGGCCAAAAATGTGTCTGAGACATTCTGATCTTTGGAGATGAGGGTATTAAATGTTGACTGTGCACTATGAGGACCTGGCAGGGTTCATTTAGGGCTGGGACGGCTAGTCATAATGATAGACTATGATTAAGTAGTACCCATCCCGTCAAGTTTTCTATTGTCTGGTAACCCTATCAGTCGGAGGACTGGGTACCCTTGCAGAGATTTTCACCGAGGACAGACGGCAACCATCAACCAACATGCCGACACTGCCAGCAGTCCCTTCGCTTTAAAGAAGTATCTTGCATCGATATGTGTGAGATTGTTATCCACGTCATGGCATCCAAGTAGGTTTAGTCAGATCGACTGGACTTGTTTAGCTCTTTTGTGAGGAACTAAAGAAGTCAGGTTGACTACTTGAATATCTTGAATCTTGTAGAAGCACAAACAATGTTTCCCTGTAGGCTACTTGTTAATGCCATGTTTTTCAATTTGTTGTTCTAGTTGATTTCATTTTTTTGTAATTAGTCAATTTGGAGGTTTTACTGCTTAAATTTGAACCTTCGTGATTTGTCGAGATATAGGGTATCATAGTTTGCTTTACGCGATTATTTGAAGCTGTTACCTTTGCCCTACTTGGCATTCCACAGCCTCTGTGTATCTTGTACTGACTGCTAATATGCTAAGCTGCTCCCTTGTTTTTTCACCTGCCACAGCAGATCCACCTCAGTGCATGTTGTTGAGTTGGCCACAAGTTTTATACCGGATTCTAAAGGTAATTCCCATGGAGAAATGTGGCAGAGGTGAGGTTTGAACCAGGAACCCTCCACACTGAAACCAAGCACACTAACCACTTAGCCACCACCAATATTAAGTACTCTTATTCTACTGTCTGTGCTACTTTTTTTTTTTATTCAAAATGCCTGTAGCCCACTTCTAACAGTGCAAGGTATGTCTAAAAACTTATTTCTGTCAGCAACTCCAGCCTGGAATCATAAGAACAAGGAAGAAACTTGGTTCAGGGTAACTGCCCAGTGAGGCTTCAGACAGTGTGGTTGATTCATTAGCGATTTCCAATCAAAATTACTGTATAAAAGGAAATGGTTCATTTCAGTAAGTATATGTGAGGTGTCTGCAGCATAAAAGCATGCATCTGTAGCACCAGTTTCAGAAAGTCCTGAGGGGTGGACCTCTGTCTCTGCCCCCCTGCAGGCTTTATTACATACACTGGACTGGGAGCGTAGAGGTCAGTAAGCTGCTTATATAGGCTTGTGTATTCTGCTGCCACGTAAAGCCTGGTGGATCAAATGGTGATGCACACATACAGCTGATTATTGTGGGGTGCGGGGGGTGTTGGGGCAAAATGCAGTATTAATTTGATTCAAATATTCTCAAATGTGTACTGTTCAGACTTGAATTCACCCAAATTCCACAATGATGGCATTCCCCAAAAATTATACTTCCTTGTGAAAAAACATCTAGAATCACCACCTCTGTCATTGAGTTTTTATGTTAAAGCAAGATAACCACAAGAAACTCACAAACTGTTTGCCAGCTTCAGTTTTACTTTATTACATTGGTGACACTTCCCTGTCACTCCTTCTCTCAAGCTTGTCTTCTGAAACGTGTATTTCAAAGCTGTTTTGCAAATTGGGTGCTCCTTTAGCCAGTGCATTCTACGTGCCTGTCCAAAGCCCATACAATGAGGAGGGAAGAAGTAGGAAGGGTATACACCATAAATTTTGTTAAATATCTTCCACATTGGGTGCACAAGCCAGGCAATGAAGCTGTAGAGATTTGGAAAAATAAAGATTTGGGATAGTTGAAGAAATGATGAAAGTAGATTAGGTTAAGAAAGGGTATATAGCTAGCTATACATGGAGTTGAAACTAAGTAAGGTGAAAAAAGGTATTGCACCAAATGGTCAGAGCTACAAAGATGTACAGCAGGTTATGGTGATAAAGGATGCAGATGGAAATGCACTGACAAGTGAGGAGAGTATGTTGAGAAGGTGGAGGAGTAATTTGAGTAGCTGATGAGAGAGAGAAGATTGGATTCTGGGGGAGGACATGCAGGTGGTGGTTTGAGGACAGAGTGAGACTGAGGTTGATCTGCTGTTTTGACCCCTAAATGGAGGATCTGAAAGACATTTGGCTCCTTTTCTTGGCTTCCATTTTCAGCTCCTGAAAGTGTTTCATTGAGGAAGAAAAACTACTTGTACTGCCTCGTTTTTTAAATGATTAAATAGGGTCAACAGATCCTTGGCTTAAATATATTTTTGTGCTAGTATAAAGAAGTTTAAAAAAAACTTGCAGGACTTTTTATGTCCAGCTGCTTCCATGATCCATCAATGGTACTGATTGGCTAAAAGATCCAAACTTGAAGCTGCAACAACAGTTATCTGCCTCATTAAACACTACTTCCTAAGGGGTGATTCAGGTTTTAATATGTGAATGCTCCCTTTTCATTCTCCTTTGTATTTAGTATTCTGATCACAGAGTTGTTGGCTACCCACAAGGGAACAGTTATAGCACAGGCTTTATTAGAGCTCCTCATTGTTGACCTGTTAATCTCTTTTGGGACCAATTAAGACCAAAAGGAGAAATCTGTCAAATTTCTGATGGTGTTTAGTTCTTGTGTGTTTTTAGTGTTTATTAAAGACACAAATTCTTATGTTTTAGTCCCAAAGTATTCATTGGGCCCACCTGATGATTAAGTAAACAAAGGAATTTCCACTTTATGCGCCCGCTGAGGCCCCCCAGCACCTCTAGCTATAGGGAGCGACCCTGGCTTCTGTTTCCTTTTTGTGAGTTAAAAGCATTTCCAGTGTCTTGGCTGACATGACCATAAATGTGCATGAGTTACAGTGGAATGATGCAATCACAGCCAGCGAGCAGGAGGTCCTAAAAGCTATCCAATTATCTAGAGTCTTGGGATCATTGACAGATTGGTTAATATCTTGAAGATTCTCAGCCATCCTTAAGATGTCTAAACATTTACAGGGCAACAACAACTGCAGGTTTTTGTAAGATCTTGAAGGCTAAACGCTATAAGAAAAACCTCTCAGACTTCATAGTTAAACTTTAACAAATGGACTTCAGCAATGGGTAGCACTGGAGTAACCTAAAATCCCTGCAACATCTAAAACAAGATATGATGGTACATCGGCCACACATGGGTTTTAATTTAACATTGTGTCTTATTCTGTGTGGCACAACTTTAGTTGCACATGGGTAATTTGAAGTTTCAATTTTTTGTTCCCTCACAAGAAATGAAATGAGGGTTTTGTGTCTGATTAAAAGTGTATGCACTACCTCTTGAACTGAATGTTTCTGCAGAAAGTGTTCCATTGAGGTAATGATTCGAGTCACACAAGTTGCTTGCTTTGGTATCAGGATGGAGATCACAGACGCTCTGGTTCAAGTACTTAAATAAATGGTGCTTATTTTAAAGTCAGCAAGTGTTACAGATGGTAGCTGGCTGTTGTCGCTCTTTCCAGTGACTTTTATTCCCACCATGTTTTGTTATAATCTTTGTGCACTTTAGTAACCCAGCGGTGGTTTGCATGGTTTGAAGCCATAACATTAGCCCTTGAACCGAGAATTGATGCAGGGCTTAATCACCATCTTACCATCCAGTACAGAGCACCCATTTGTGATCTAAGGCACTTAGCATACAAAACAGGTCATTGTTCTATAGTTGTGTGGCTTTTCAGTCCAATCCGGAGTAGACAAAAGTGTGTTACTTGTTGTAATTGGTGCCTGAAATTGTTGAATAGGTTTTCTTTTCTCTCGCTGGTTCAAAAAGTCAATGTTTCCCTTCACCCATACATGGTACAAAGTTTACTATAGTTCATTGACCTTGTAGTAACCTCTGCACGCTGCTCCCGGCAGTGGTATTTGACTAGCTTACAAACCGCATTGTCGAGTGCCAAACTGTGGAGGTCTGAAACTCTACTGTTGATTGGTTGGAGGAGGTGCGGTCTGGAGGCAGAAGTGTTGAGTTTCAGTTTGTGGGGATGTTTTGCTCATCTGCTGTAGAGAACTGGCGCTGACATGCTGCGGCAGACTTGTTGAGATAAACAGTTGAGGCAGAAAACAACTTTTTATAGATTATCAACAGAGTCAAGCTGACTTGAGAGTCTGTACTTTTAAGGAACAACAAAAGTTCATTGTGTTGTCTTTGGCAAAGAGGCCACAAAAGTGGAAAAAATTATTACAACACTGCATTTGGAATGCAGTTCAGGTTTGAATGGTATAAAATATGGATAGATTTTTAGGTCGTCTCTGTTATGGAATGAAATGAGTGGGGGAAAAAATAATCAGATATTTCTTTTTACAACTTGGCTGCACTATGTATTATCCTTTCCAGAAGTTGTGACCTGATTTGATTGGAAACATAAAAAGTGCATGTACAAATGAGCACCAATATATCCACCACACATTGTTTGCAAGTGCACGCATTTCCCTGGTCTGTAGGTCATCTCCGGGGTTATCACAGCTGTGGACAGTTGAGCCTTTTAAGATTTTGGCTCTCTGAAGGACAAGAACTCTTGAGGTTTATTAAAACAGGAAAGTAGGCAAGACGATTTTCGACTTACTGATGCATAGTGTGTTAAAGCGAGGATTTTGCAAACCCGCCTGTACCATGTGCTGGAACTGTAGTATTTGAGACTGTTGACTGATTGCTCAATAACAATGATTTCCTCTTGCTGCATGATTGCGTTCATTTCATGTGACTTGCCGTTTCAACTTTAAAGCAAAAGTAAAGGCTGGAAAAAAAAAAAAGCATTTCAGACTGTTGTTCTTAAACTTGTGCAGTATTGATCTTGTACTCTTTGATTTTCAGAGATTAAGGCTCCATCTTACAGATGGAGTGCTGGCAACCCTGATCCTGTGGCAGCTGGCTAAGAAGCTTCTTGGGTATGTAGAGACCAATGACTACTTTTTTTTTTTTTTTTAACCCCTTGGCTGCCACATGTAGTGGGAAGCCATGAAGTCTTATGTCTTGCCAGTCTAGTTGTTCACCAATTTACAGTCTTGCAATCTGCCTCTTACCCCTGACCTGCTGGAGTCAGTGGCTGCAAAGCAAACCTGCACCCTCTTGGCCCTTTCTGGAATAGTTTGGACACCACTGTTCTACACATATAGAGCTTTAAAACAACTACAGCTGTACAAAGTGCTGTACATTTTTTTTTTTCTTTTTCATTTATATAGCGCCAAATCACAATAGAGTTGCCTCAGGGTGCTTCCCACAAGTAAGGTCTAACCTTACTAACCTCCAGATCAACAGTGGTAAGGAAAAACTCCCTGTGAGGAAGAAACCTCAAGCATACCAGACTCAGAGGTGCTTGGGCCATGCTACCGACACAAATTACAGAACAATTCACAAACTGAATATACAGGAAATGCTGTTGGTGCACAGGACAGGAGGGTCACCAGCACAAATACAACCCCTGGCAATAATTATGGAATCACCGGCCTCGGAGGATGTTCATTCAGTTGTTTAATTTTGTAGAAAAAAGCAGACCACAGACATGACACAAAACTAAAGTCATTTCAAATGGCAACTTTCTGGCTTTAAGAAACACTATAAGAAATCAGGGAAAAAAAATTGTGGCAGTCAGTAACGGTTACTTTTTTAGACCAAGCAGAGGGAAAAAAATATGGACTCACTCAATCTGAGGACTAAATTATGGAATCACCCTGTGAATTTTCATCCCCAAAACTAACACGTGCATCAAATCAGATCTGCTCGTTAGTCTGCATCTAAAACAGAGTGATCACACCTTGGAGAGCTCTTGCACCAAGTGGACTGACATGAATCATGGCTCCAACACGAGATGATCTCAATTGAAACAAAGGAGAGGACTATCAACTCTTAAGAGGGTAAATCATCACGCAATGTTGCAAAAGATGTTGGTTGTTCACAGTCAGCTGTGTCTAAACTCTGGACCAAATACAAACATGGGAAGGTTGTTAAAGGCAAACATACTGGTAGACCAAGGAAGACATCAAAGCGACCAAGACAGAAAACTTAAAGCAATATGTCTCAAAATCGAAAATGCACAACAAAACAAATGAGGAACGAATGGGAGGAAACTGGAGTCAACGTTTGGTGACCGAACTGTAAGAAACCGCCTAAAGGAAATGGGATTTACATACAGAAAAGCTAAACGAAAGCCATCATTAACACCTAAACAGAAAAAAACAAGGTTACAATGGGCTAAGGAAAGCAATCGTGGACTGTGGATGACTGGATGAAAGTCATATTCAGTGATGAATCTCGAATCTGCATTGGGCAAGGTGATGATGCTGGAACTTTTGTTTGGTGCCGTTCCAATGAGATTTATAAAGATGACTGCCTGAAGAGAACATGTAAATTTCCACAGTCATTGATGATATGGGGCTGCATGTCAGGTAAAGGCACTGGGGAGATGGCTGTCATTACATCATCAATAAATGCACAAGTTTACTTTGATATTTTGGACACTTATCCCATCAATTGAAAGGATGTTTGGCGATGATGAAATCATTTTTCAAGACAATGCATCTTGCCATAGCCGCGAAAAATGTGAAAACATTCCTTGCAAAAGACACATAGGGTCAATGTCATTGCCTGCAAATAGTCTGGATCTTAATCCAATTGAAAATCTTTGGTGGAAGTTGAAGAAAATGGTCCATGACAAGGCTCCAACCTGCAAAGCTGATCTGGCAACAGCAATCAGAGAAAGTTGGAGCCAGATGATGAAGAGTACTGTTTGTCACTCATTAAGTCATGCCTCAGAGACTGCAAGCTGTTATAAAAGCCAGAGGTGGTTGCAACAAAATACTAGTGATGTGTTGAAGTGTTCTTTTGTTTTTCATGATTCCATAATTTTTTCCTCAGAATTGAGTGATTCCATATTTTTTCCCTCTGCTGGTCTAAAAAAGTAACCCATTACTGACTGCCACAATTTTTTTTTTTTTTTTCCTGATTTCTTATAGTGTTTCTTAAAGCCAGAAAGTTGCCATTTGAAATGACTTTAGTTTTGTGTCATGTCTGTGATCTGCTTTTTTTCTACAAAATTAAACAAACTGAATGAACATCCTCCGAGGCCGGTGATTCCATAATTTTTGCCAGGGGTTGTACAACTCCACTCTTGATGGAGCTGCACTTTAAACAGAGAGAAAAAAAAAAACAATCAGGCATCAGAGAGACAAGAAATACAATCTAATTTCCAGCATTAAACAACAAGAAAACAGAAGAAATCCTAAGGTGATCGCCAACCACGAGCCCTAAGCTTCACTAAAAGACCAGAATTTAGGTAAAGTGAGGCCGTGGCACGCTCCGTTTCCTAATAAATGAATTAAGAGTAAAAAGGGTAAAACAAACTATACCAGTATGCTAGCCATACGAAAGGGAAAATAAGTGCGTAATAAGTATACATGAAATACTAAGACATAAGAAAGTTATGAGACGATTTAAAACAAGAAGAGTAAAAGAATGAATGGAGTCTCCTGCTGGGTTAAAAGCCAGGTAGTAGAAAGCTGCTTTCCGTGTAAAGCAGTTGTTAATAGTTGGCGTTCATGTTATGGTGGTGTTTGTTCGTTAATATGACAGTTCTTCAGCCAGCAAAGCTGAAACTTTAGTAACCTCTGCTGTGGACATCCTTAACCTGTTCTGCTGTACACAGGAAGCGCATCGTGCTCAGATCCATATCCAACAGTTGCATTGTCATTGATGCTCGGTTCATTAAACTGTTCTTTCCGCATTTCCACATGCAGAAAAACCAAACAGGAGAGTTGTCCTGATGGAAGGTTTTAAGATGATCCTCGCTCAAATGCACAGTAACCTGTATTTACCTCATGACTCTCAGCTGAACTGAAGTAACCTGTGCTGCTTGCCCTATAGTAACCTCTTGTCGGCAACCTGTAGTAAACCCGGTCAAGTCGAGGCCTATTGTTTGTGTCAGACAGGTAGCTAACTAGCAGCGCTCCACCACATGATGCCTGCTGGGCCTGACACAATGGAGCGCAGTGTTTGTGTGCGTGTGCATGGGAGAGAATGGGATGTTTAACACCATATCAAAGCACTGTTTGTTATGCCGAAGGCTAGGTCGGCCGCGGGGCTTCGCTTGTATGGTCTGGCTTTTTGACGGGGCGGTGAATTGTTTGCGGCTCACAGCTCGAGGCTGTTGATAAGTGAACATGTCTCGTGGATGAGGCTTGTCTGTTCTTGTACAAGCAGTCCTACAGATCTGTGTATTTAGCCACCAGGTGTGCACGAAGACTTCTAGAGATTTTGGTCTGGATGATGAGGAAATGAAACGCCCAGGAGACATTTCAAAGATGTTGTCTATAAAAACACACTTAAGTGACTGTAAGTTTAGAGGTATTTGTCTCTCCTGATTCTGGGAATATCGTCAAGTATGACCTTAATGTAGACAAATGAAAAATGTCTGTTTCATCAGGCTCAAAGGGAACTTTAGCCCAGGAGTCCCCCCCATGCTAACAGTCGGTGGCGGACCACTGCTAATTTGCAAGGGTGTGTGTCCTTGTTGTTTTTTTTATTTATTTTTTTTTTAAATACAGTCTTGTGAATATTTTAGACTATCTATAGGGTAGAAAACCTTAATGACTGGTTTGCATAGGTTTCAGCAGAAATTTGGAGTTCGTGCCTTTGCAGATGACTGTGCTGCAGGCGCAAAACTACATTTCTCACTGTAGGGAGTACTACATTTTTAGACTACAAGTCTTATTTATTCATTTATTACTAGTTTAGGAAGTTTTGTGCATTTGGAGCCAAATTTCAAGTCTCTAGGTACAGCGGTTCTCAAGATATGACATTTTCGTCTATTTGTGGCGATTTTTTGAACCCGATATCTTCACTGGCTCCGTCCATATGGGTTTTTGGAACCAGATGACCCCAAATTTATCCTGCTATGGTTTATTCCGTGTATATTTCCATATTCCATGCAAACATTTATAGATTTCCACATTTTTTTGAAATAACACCCCTCCCTATTTATATTGTGGTGCAACGCGTCTACTGAAAATCACATGTTTGTTGATAATAATTGGACTATTTATTTATATAGGATATTAATAGGAATCAAAGCACTAAAGAAAATAGTTAAGTCCCTTTGGCTGCTTCCTCGTTTTCACTTGAGGTCACCACAGCAGATCCAAGGTGGATCTGCATGTTGATGTGGCACACATTTGACACCGGATGCCCTTCCTGATGCAGTGTTGGGGTTTGAACTGGGAACCTTCTGCACTGAACCCAAGCGCACTAAACCACTTACCCACCATGCTTACAAAGCACTAAACAAAAAAATGGAACAAATGTCAGTGATAAAACGTACACTACCACAATGCACAAAAATCCCAAATGAATAATAATTTATTTGTTCATACTCATCATTTCATTCGTTTCTCATCCACATAAACACACATCATGAACAAAAAGAACAGAAAGAAGACAAATGTTGTATTTTCTGTTCTTTGTAACAAAATAGACAGAAATCCACTGTCACTTCATTTTCAACCCCAACGCCGCTCCCTCATCAAGCCACCAAACATCAACACGATTATCCTACATTTCAACATCCACGTTCACACTTCAGCAGCTGTATTCATTTTTCTTCTAGTTTACTGTATTCTCTCATAATTTTATCTTTATACATTTTTTTTTGAACTCGTAAACATTTGTACATTTAATTTCTTGAGTCAGTGCATTCCAAAGCTTAACTCTGTACACAGAGGGACATTTGTTTCGTAGTAGTCTTGAGTACATATTAAAGAGCTAATACCAAAAAAAAAAGTGTGACTTGTATAGGGATTTTTACTCTTCAAGAGGGTTTTTTTTTCTTTATTTCATTATTTTTAACTGAGGTGGATAACTGAAAATGTACTGTCAGAGGTAGCACATAGATGAAACATTTCAGATATGAAAATGACTCTCCAGTATTTATGGAGGTTACCTTAGCTCAGTATCTTTCCTTGTTGAGGACTAAGTGGGGGTGTTGCTCTTTTTTTTGACGTCATATCTCCTGCTGTTAACAAGACGGGAATTTCTCACATCTTCCAGTCAAAACAATGGGGCGGACCTACTGCGGGTTATTTTTTTTTTAGTGAATGTTGTTGTTTTCGTTGGCCACACCAGAACTCTGTGTTCATATCTAATAGTTCAGCCCAGACGGAGACCATTGTTTCTTTTGAACACTATTGATCTTTGAACGGTTGTGTTTTGTCATAGCATAAATGAATTATCTGAACAAAGGGAAAGGGATGACGGAACTTCCTTATGAGGATGTCTGAGCTTTGGATGTATTACACAAGTGCAGGAATATTTCACGTGACGGATATACATAGGGTTGGTGTTCTCGGGCTAACGGGACGTGGCGGGTGTCACGCATAGGCCCAGAAATTGGCATACGAGAGTGAGGAATTTTGAGTTACCAGTTTTTTGAAGTACTACTGTATCCTGCATGTTAAGTTCTCAACTTCTTCTCAGTGAATTTAACGGTCAGAGGAAGTTCAAGTGGTCAGTTTGAGGAAGAACTTAAGGAGAAAGTGAGTTATATTGACAAGAGAACAAGGCTGCTGACTGCAGAAAAAGTCAATTGTTCAACATCCTTCATGATATTTAGTCAATAGAAACAGTGGGCACAAATATAACTCAAGGCAATATCACGGTTATTTCAAACTGATTGTCAAACAGTAATTTGATACTTTAACAAAAATAATAATATCAAGAACATGGTTTGATGCCAAAGAGCTGGAGAGAGAGAACCCTAAAGTTTTTTTTTTTTGTTTTTTTTTTAATTTAAAAAGGAACATTCAGACTGTCAGTAACTGATATGATCAGTATTAAGTTGATTAGAGAGTCTGACCATTTGGATTAATTGCCCACCCTAATGTACCATCTCCTCAATGCACAAACGCGGAGTTATAAAGAGCAGGTCTGAAGTACGCAGACCAAATCCTTAATGGTTGTGTCCATTTTGTACTTTCTGTCAAACAGACACATCTTCTTCTACACGTGAAGGAGGATCTCCACAGTGGACACCTGCGCATGGCCACAGAGCAAGCTGAGGAGTTGAGCGCACTCCTAGCACAGGCTGGAATTTGGCGACTACAATCAGAACACAGCACATTACTGGTACTCAGAAACTCTGTGGAGAGGGAGCCGAGTAATGCCACCATCAACAGGTGTGACTTTCTTCAAGAAACGTGGCTCAGCAGCAATCACTTTTTTCAATGTTGTGTGTTTTTTTTTATTTTTATTAGAAATCATGAGTTTGAGGTGTTTCCATTAGGGCATGTGAATCTAATCACTGACATCGATGAGATACATGACAATAATGACAATCTGATGCGATACGATTCACCCCTGTTTCTGATTTGATATGGATTTGATGGCGAGTCATTCCTCACGATGTGATATGTGATTCAACATGATGCAAGAAATTATACCAAAACTTTAAATAGAAAATAAGAAGCTGCAATTCAGTATGGTACTGTAGTATTCTTCTGATTCTACTAGAGGCAGAGGATTTGTTTACTCCTTATGAATATCAAATTTACCAGATTTCAACACTAAGGAACAGGAATCGATTCTCTCATGTTTAGAACCAATTTCAATCACACTGTCAGAACTTAAAACAGTACAGTAAACCGTAAGAAAACTCTCAATGAGTGACTCACTTTAGGTCACTCACTGACAGAGTACCGCTTTGGCAGAAGTAAGGAGATACTTTCTTACCAGTTTGCAGAGCTCGTTTACATTATGCAGCCGACTCGATACCTTATAGCAGCACAGCATGCTTTACAAACGACCTGCATCTTGTCAAGTTTCCATCTTTTAAAAAAAAAAAACAAAAAAAAAAACTGAAGTCTCTCCAAACGCCTGAATTTAAATGTTTAGGGTGTCAAAAATCTCATCTGACTGCTTGCTGTTGTTCTCGTGGACCTGCATGTTTGTTGTGGGAGAAATGTGCTTTCTGGCTTCCTTCCGTGTTCAAAACAACGCAGAGCAGGATTGTGCATTCGATGTGCCGCATAAAAAATCGATGCACGCATGCAGCGAGTGATGCATCACAATTTCCCCCATCAATTGAATCGATGCACCCTGAATGAATTGATACATTCGCATCCCGCATGTTGTATCTAGATACCGATTTGTATCGATTAATCTCCATTGTAATCATAGGTCCATCGTGATCCATGATATCTTTGTAGCATTGTCGCACACATGAAGTTTCGTAGACAACGTGAAGTAGGCCTTTTGTTTGCATGCAACTTAAGGTGCCCTGAACACTTGCACGACTTTGATCCGTGCACTTGCATGCACTTCGTTGTGATGATCCCACTGCTGTGTTCCCAGCTGGATGCTGTGCTTTGTTCCACCACTGGCTGCCACGCGTCGTGCACTAGACACTGCGCATATAAAATAATTATTTTGTAGCGATTATCATTTTCTGTCGGAGTGGCTGTTGAAAAACGCCTCTACATCGCTTCTGGAATCGCAGACTGCTGCAGCCTTTCTGTCTCTGTCACACATGCGCTCTTAATGTGGTGAACGCATTTGGAGCAGTCTAAAAAGGTAAGTATTTGTAATGTTTATACTTGTAATAGTTTTGTAAAACAGTTGCATGTTCATTCTTTCTTGTATGCAGCTGTAAAAGGTACGTTTATGATAGATTTAACATCTCGTTTATAATCGTTTCACACGACCTGCGCTCTGATGCACTGTGCTGACACAATCACTTGCACTCACATTGTTTGCGCAATGCTCAAATCATTAATGGTGATGGAGATTTTGAACATTTCAATTTTTTGTGCATGCAAGTGCACAGATCAAAGTCGTTGCACGTGTCAGGGAGCCTTTACGGAGCCTGTTCCTAACCAGAGTCTCAGTGGCCACTGGGTAATTAAAGGGATTTCAGTGATGGCAAAATGTGACTGTATTTTAGCTTATTTAAAAAAAAAAAAAAAAACTTGCTGTTGTAATTTGTCAAGCAGCATTAATTGATCAACTAAACAGATATTCTCCTGTACCTTACTGCTACAGTATCATTTCGAGACACAAGGTGTTGGAAGGTTTGACCTCCGGCCTCGGTGGAGTATCGGGCCCTGCAGCTGGTTTCCTCTCTGGAGCACTACGGCGTGGAATGGCACTGGGCGCGTGATGCCAGTGGCCAGCGCTTGGCTATAGGAGTTGGCCCTGAGGGAATTGCCATCTGCAAAGAGGACTTCACCTTAGTTAACAGGTACATGCTGAGGTAACACCTCAGTGCCAGCTCAGCTGACATATTACATCAAGTAACCGGCTTCTTGTCTGTCTCATTTTAGAATAAGCTATCCATCATCCAGATTGCCACCCAGTCAGGGAAAAGCGTCTACCTGACTGTCACCAAGGACACACGCGACAGTGTGGTGCTTTTGTTTAAACTCATTAGCAATCGAGCAGCCAGCGGGCTGTATCGGGCCATCACAGAGACCCACGCCTTCTACAGGTACGCCAACGCTAGTACAACGGCCATACTGTAAAAAAAGGGGGATTTTGAACAGATGAAAACATGAGCTGCTACTTTACTGTAGACTTTAGCTCACTTGGTGTGCCAACTGCCGAAACAATTTAAAATTAACTTTATCATGTGATATTTTTTTTTGTAGCGGTACTCATTCACCATCTGGCCTTCTTTTGAGCAAACCTCAGAACTGTAGCATGTCTCAGGTTTACACAGTAGACCAACAGATTACAGTATAAAAATGTGGCCCAAAGTACATTCTGAACACACTTGTTCTGCTATTTGTCTTTTGATAAAATTATGTAAAGTTGGAGGGTTGTAACAATGTGCATTTGGCCAGAATCTGTGCTGAGCAAACAATAGTTTGTGCAAGATGCACTGGGGGGGTAGAAACTATTAACGTGATTGTAAAATTGTCCTGTGCTAATCACAGGGGGCACAAAGTGCACTATTGTTTTCAAAGAACAGATTTAACTAGCGCACTGAGCTCGTAGAGTGCAAACCTGCACCAACACTAGTTTCCAATTCCACAAATTTTTATCTTGGAAAAATTTTCAATGTCAAAGTCCTGTTTGAAGTGGCTTTCATAGGCTAAGATATGATACAAAATATAGATCAAAAGGGCTTTTCAAAGTTAAAATGAAATTGCTAACTTCACCTTAAGGATCAGATGTGGATCAAACTTGCTTCTATTCATTAAGAGCGCCAGTTTGCACCTCACTGTCAAACATACAATTGATTAAAGCAGTTTTGATTAAGATATAATGTACACCAAATGGGCTTTGAATATTAAAATTAAAATGTCCACAAAATCCCCAATCTGGATCAAACTTTGTCAGGTGATACTGAGTGTTAGTCTGCACCTCAGTTTCAAATATGAGTGTGATTGGGGCACGTTTGATTAAGATATAATGTAAAATATACATTAAATGGGGTTTTCAACAGCCACAAAATCTGTAATCCAGATCAAACTTTCAGTCGTTAAAGGATGCCAGCCTACATATTGCTCTCAATATGAAAGAAATTGGATCTTTTTTCACAGTTGGGAATTTTTGAAGATTCCTTTCATGTTAAAGGATAGGAATTCCTGAATTTGGCCTTTTGACCTTGCAAATTGAATCAGTTCTTGCCTATCAGGATATTGACTCCTGTAAAATTTCATAACGATATATGAAAAAATTGTGGGTTCTAGGCTGTTCACAAACAAAACGGGGGCGAAAACATAACGTCCATCTAACTTTATTAGCGGATGTAATAATGCCGTCTACATATTTTTTTTTTTGCAGCAGTCTTAAGTCTGCTTGCGTAAACTGTGCTGTCAGAACAGACTGAAAGCTAGATTTTTTTTTTTTTTTTTTTTTTTTTTTTTTTTTTAAATAAATAATGCATGAAGGCAATGAGTCCAACAGAATTGGCGCCTTCTCAACAGATGAGATTATTGTAAGATAAGGTCAACAGCTGCTGTCATGGGAATTATCTTTCTGTGGCGACGTTAGTAATCGCCTCCATTTTCGTGCTACAGGTGCGACACAGTTACCAATGCGGTGGATGATGCAGTACAGCCGAGATTTCAAAGGACACCTGGCCTCACTGTTTTCTCACTGAAAACATCAACCTGGGCAAGAAATATGTCTTCGATATCCGCGCACCGCCAAAGAAGTGTACGACCACGCCCGGCGCGCCCTCTATAACTGCGGCGTCGTGGACCTGGCGCCGCGCTCCATCAGCGGCGATCGCTCCTCACCGTCACGCTCCCCGGGCCGGGACAACCAGCAGGTTGAGGGGGTGGACTGCGGAAGCTGTCAGCAGAGCCGAGCCCTGCAGGAGAGGCTTCAGAAGCTCAGAGAGGCGCTGCTGTGCATGCTGTGCTGCGAGGAGGAGATGGACGCCGTGTTCTGCCCATGCGGCCACATGGTGTGCTGCCAGGCCTGTGCGAGTCAGCTGCAGGTGAGGCGCTGATTGACTCAGAGTATCTCTAGATGTTGGTGGCTGATAAGTTTGTGACTTGATTTAAAGCTGGTGTCCATATTTAACAAACCGCAGTGACATTTAACAGACGATATCACTGCGACCTTAAAGGTGACAGGACATTGAGGACTTTACTTTTGTCCTTGAGGCCGACTGCTTTGACCTACATTCAGTTGGCAAAGATGCCGAAAGCTCTCTGGTTACACGTCAAACGTCTTATCCATTTACGGGTCTTTAAATAGCATCTGAAGCTTTGCTTGCGCTCTGCTGAGCAGGACTGTCGGCGCACTTAATCAGCTAAACGTGTCACATCTTTATGGAGGCAGGTGGGTGTGTGTGTTCTTTTATAAAGATTACAGCACCCGGCCAGATCTCTGAGCTCTAATAACAAACGTGGCAGCTAAAAGGTCACACTTTAGTGTTTTCACCAACAAACCTGAAAATCTTTCACCTTATATGAAGCCATACTTGTTGGTACACTCCAAAATGGATGAAATTCATTTTTTTCCTCAAAATTCAACACACAGTACCCCATACTGACAATGTGAGATTTTTGCAATGTATTAATAAAAAAAATTAAGAAATCACATGTACACAAGTATTGTCACCCTTTACCATGAGCTCAAAATTGAGCTCAGGTGCATCCTGTTTCCACTGATCATCCTTGAAATGTTTCTACAGCTTAATTGGAGTCCACCTGGGGTAAATTCAGTTGCTTGGACATGATTTGGAAGACACACGCCTGTCTACATATAAGGTCCCACAGTTGACAGTGCATGTCAGAGCACAAACTAAACATGAAGTCAAAAGAGTTGTCTGTAGACCTCTGAGACAGGATTGTCTCAAGGTACAAATCTGGGGAAGAGTACAGAACATTTCTGCTGCTTTGAAGGTTCCAATGAGCACAGTGGCCTCCATCATCCATAAAAGGAAGACATTCGGATCCACCAGGACTGTTCCTAGAGCTGATGCCCTTCTAAACTGAACGATCGGGGAGAGGGCCTTAGTCAGGGAGGTGACCAAGATCCTGTGTTCACATCTGTCAGAGCTGCAGCATTCCTCTGTGGACAGAGAAGAACCTTCCAGAAGGACAATAATCTCTGCAGCAATCCACCAATCAGGCCTGTATGGTAGAAGTGGCCAGACGGAACCACTCCTTAGTAAAAGACACGTCAGCCCATCTGGAGTTTGCCAAAAGGCACCTGAAGGACTCTCAGACCAGGAGAAACAAAATTCTCAGGTCGGATGAGACAAAGATTGAACTCTTGGGCGTGAAAGACAGGTGTCATGTTTGAATGAAACCAGGCACCATCTACAGTGAAGCTTGGTGGTGGCAGGCAATCATGCTGTGGAGATGTTTTTCAGCAGCAAGAACTGGGAGACTATAGTCAGGATTGAGGGAAAGATGAATGCAGCAATATACAGAGACATCCTGGATGAAAACCAGCTCCAGAGCACTCTTGACCTCAGACTGGGGTGACACTTTATCTTTCAGCTTGTTTTCCTAAGCACACAGCCAAGATATCAAAGGAGTGGCTTCAGGACAACTCTGAATGTCCTTGAGTGGCCCAGCCAGAGTCCAGACCTGAATCTGATTGAACATCTCTGAGAGAAACTAAAAATGGCTGTGCACCGACGCTCCCATCCAACCTGATGGAGCTTGAGAGGTGCTGCAAAGAGGAATGACAAAACTGCCCAAAGATGTGGCATCATATTCAAGAAGACCTTGAGGCTGTAATTGCTGTCAAAGGCACATCAGTTGACCACTGGCAAAATGAATGCCGGGTAAATGTAACAAATACAGGTCCATACATGAACGAGTTTATAGCTTATTGTACTGTACCTGTCCTAGCTGTGCGTCTGACCCGAGGAAAGACGGTATGCCACAACAGTTTATAAACGTAGCCAGTGAGTGCCTCAAGTGGCCACTTATGGTACTACAGTCCAGGGTGAAACAGGAAGCCAGTGAGTGGCCTCTTGCTGTATAAACAATATTTTTTTGTTGAACCCTTTTTAATACTGGAATCTTGGACCTACGACACATCTTCATTCCATCATTCTCACTGTTCGAATATGTACGTACCTGACTGTATGTGGATTAAACTGATGCTTAGGATGTAGAGCAGCATTGCAGGTATAGATGGAATTTTGTGAAGGTTAAAATTGTCATAAAGACTTGGTTCAGTTACTGCTGGCAATTCAAAATTAAATTATTTGGGAGAAAGCTATTTATATATAAAATGTCTTGTGTTCATCATCCCTATGATGTCATTATCAAGTGTCTAAGTTGTACTCATCTTGACTTACTGTTGTTCCTAATGTATCTCTGCTCAGCTGTAATCATGATCACGCAGTACATGAATTAAATACCATTTCTGTCCTTTGACCTCAGCTGTGTCCCGTGTGCCGGGCGGAGGTGGAACACGTGCAGCACGTCTACTTGCCCACCTGCACCAGCCTGCTGAACCTGACTCTCCCGACAACCACCAGCAACGCGGTAGCATCCCGCCGCCCATCTACAGAGACACGGCGTCGCCTCACAGTGAATACGAGCACAAGATCTACCACACGTGAAGGCGACTGCAGAATCGTAACCATTCCGACTCTATCGGTACCGTTAAGGCCCTGCGGCCCGATCGCCATTTTATAGACTGAATGATGAACTTAGCTTTTCACAAAGCTCCACAGACCCAAACCACTCCTGCTAGTCTGTGTTCCACTCTTTATTTCTCTCTGACTTGTCTCTGTTTTGTTGGTTCTTATGATATTTAATTGATTTCTTTCTTTTTTTAACTACGTTGTTGTGACATAATTTTAGATTAGCTTATCTGTATTTAAATTATTACATCAGTTGACCTGATGCTCGGTAGAAACCTAGCTTTAATTGTATTCTGGTTTTGTTTTGCTCCAGCTTCGACAGACCTGAAAACTGTCCATGTTTTGTTTTTAAGTTCACAAACATTTAAGGGTCATCTCTGTGGTGTGAGCAGAACTTTATTTAGCAGAGTGAATGCAACTTCTAATTTTTTACTTATTACATTTCTGCTTTTCTGCCAATGATGAGGTATTAGAGGCCAAGACATCCTTCTGCGGGCGTCTCACTGCATTTTGATGAGAAACGAGGTCACCGATGGCTTCGTTCTTGTGGAAGGTCATGTGACCGTGGAAGAAAAATGCAGGATCTGGCAAACACTCCTTTGTAACTGTCGCTTTAAAAAAGAGATTCTCAGGCTGCTATCTCAAAAGAAGGGAACAAACAAAACATTTCCTCACTAGAACCCAAACATCGAGATCATGTAGGCAAAAAAAAAAACAAAAATGGAAACTTGTCCAGCAGCAGTTGGTTCCACTAAAACCTCGGTTTGAAGTCTCCAGAGTGTACACTTGAATTTAATGTGTGCATGTGTTTTTTGTTTTAAGGGGTACCGGGAGAACTTTCTGTGCAATACTGCTGATGACACCACCCCCCCCCCCCACCCACCCACATACATTGTATTTAATGTCAAATATATTAACTCTACATTGTCACTTTACCAACAAAGTTTTGTAGGAGTTTTGGCCTTAATGTAGCAGCATTGCCATAAGATATTTTCATGCTGACTTTGTTAATCTCAGTCACTGCAGTGGAAGATTTTTTTTTTCTCACTCTGGACAGTTAGTGACTTGTTTCTATTTTCTGAAGCAAAGGCCACTACGCTCTGTGAAATTGGAATAAAATCCTTTTTGTATTCTGCTTTCAACAAAGATTTAATAAAGTTGGGTTATTGAAGACCATCTTGATTCTGTATCTGAATCTTGTAGTTTTGTGGTGAAGCTGTTAATAAGGTCTTGCACTCCATTTTATGTGTGTAAATCTGTCGGTGTCTTTCAAACCGTGTAACCGCCACCCCCATACCGTATTTTGCAGATTATGTTGTCACCTGTCAAAAAAAAAAAAAAACACACTTTGGCTTTTGTTTAATTTTAAGTGCTTTGATTCCTGGGGAAACTGTATAGTTTATTTATTTTTTGTTTTTAAACAAATGGGTGATTCTTAGACTACAGGCACTTATGTCCTTTGATCATATTGTATGAAAAACAGAAAAAAAGGGGAAATTTCACACTTTTATAGTTCTTTACAATGAAAGTGTGTTAAGAAATTTGTTCTAGTCTATGATGACTTTTTCACCTTTTTTCAGCATCATTATATGCAAATATTGCCGTTTTCTGTTTGTCCCACACCCAGACTTTTGATCTTCAATGATAAAAATGAATGGTAAAGAAGTATAGGTATAGGATTATTGGACTAACTGTGTGGAATTGTGAAATTCCCATAACTGATTCTGTAAAAACTATTGCACATCCAGTCCTACATTGGGTTCTGATGATGCAGGTCAGGACCAGAGATCCTTCATGCTGGAAATCTTCTACCTTAAGAGCATAAAACAGACCAACAGGCTCCTCATGTTTCTAATTGCAAGATCTTAACTGAGCATTTTTGTCACCTGATTGTGTGACTGAGCTTTTTTTTTTTTTTTGCGTGATCACAAACAGTTTCGTGTGCCAACATGTCCATTAAATCCATCACTGGAGCCTGCTTGACATGTTGAGGTTTTCTGGGCAACTCTTTTGAACAAGTGTCCAACAAAACCTGCGTTCATCACAAATCTAGGGTGGAGCTTCCTTCGTTAAGCTACAAATGCTTAACAGTGTCACGTGATTGCATCAATTGTTTTCTTTATTTGATTGGATGCAGCATGTGCCAAACTCCTCCCCCTCGCCAAAGTTAAAGCCACACTTTCATCATAGCGAGAACCAGGAATGTTTTATCCTCTGTTGCAATTGCAGAGATCACCAAACCAATCAGCCATTTCTACCATGATTTTTTTTTTTTGTAGATGACCCAAGTGAGCGACAATCGGATATTTCCACATTGGGTGTTTGGTATGACTGTCAGACCCTAGAACTTATGGACAAAATTGACGTTACAACAAAATCGGATTGAAGAATCACTCAGCAGACACCCGACTGTTACTTGTTCTAATGTATCTGAACACTTTCAGACATTGATGGGTGATTCTTAGACTACGGGCACTTACTATGTCCTTTGGAAATTTCACACTTTTATAGTTATCTTTACAATGAAGTGTGTTAAGAAATTTGTTCTAGTAGTCTGGACTTTTTCACCTTTTTTCAGCATCATTATATGCAAATATTGCCGTTTTGTGCTTGTCCCACATCCAGACTTTGATCTTCAATGATTAAAATGAATGGTAAAGAAATGTTTTCTAATGTTTTAAAATATCTGAATAAAATATCAGTAAAATAATCAAAACATAATTGGGGTATTCAATGTCATACAACTGTTGTGATTTTTTTAAACAAAATGTAGTTGTCCCATACTATTGCCGTAATTCCACCACAACACTGTAATGTCCCTTTAAACAGTTTGTATGAAAGATTGTTTGGGTAGTTTCTATGGAGATAAACAGTGATATCAGAGCACATGTATATAGCGCCAAATCACAACAAACAGTTGCCCAAGATGCTTATATTGTAAGGCAATGGGTGTGGTGGAAATTACACTTACAAGGCCAATAGTGCCTGTAGTTAAAGAATCACCCTGATACAGACATTTTAACCTTCAGGCTGGACAGCTTGATTTGAACTCAGAACCTCCTCAAATCAAACCTGTCTGGTTTTTTCCATATTCTGATTAATCAATCAGTTTTAGGCTCCAGAGCTTTTTTGAGAACTTCATAAAGTTCTGCTGTGACCTGTTAAAGTTCAGCAAACAGCTTTCAGAACTTTGTGAACTAATACGCTTTGACGTTCTACCCCAGGTGAATCATACACTGAAAGTCAACGCGTCGTTCGTCGTCAGGGCCGGTGAAGTGACTGAAGGCAGCCACAATGAAGCTTTCTGCACTGATGTAGAAATGACAGGCTCCACTGGACTGTTCATAAAATCTGGTCGTAAGAGGGAAATACGGCGCCTATTGATTATTAGCTACGCTCACTGAATGACAGTGTTCTGTCACCCCCACCCGTCTCAGGGTTCAGTGCCAATAAATGAACTCCAAGGACATTGACAGCAGTAGGAAGGCTGAGAGCTTCAGTCTGACAGGAAGAACTTTAAAGCGACAGTCTGTAGGATTTAGGGGCGTTTATTAGCATAAATGGAACACATTAATGACCACCTGTTCATTAGCGTATAATTAGCTGGAATGACAAACTGATTTGTTTTAATGAGATTAGAATGAGGCCTTCATATCTACATGGGATCAGGCCCCTTCATGGAGGCCACCATGGTGATCCAGTAGCCCAAAAGAATCCTCATTTTATGAAGCAGAGGATTGTAAATATTGCTCATCACAAGAGAATGCAATGGAGCATGAAACACCATCACCGAAGAAGCAAAAACATGACTGACAATGGCATAATCCAATCTGCAAACCTGACCATTGGTGGCAGCAAATTCCGTACACTGTAGCTTTAAATGCAGTTAATGCACAAGAAGGTCTTGGTACCTTTCATGGCCACGCAGTGACAGTTAAAATACAAAAATGAAAAATGTGTTAAAGCAAGAGGCGCTTATGGAAACGCTGATGTAGCTGTGGAGTTACGGCTGCGGAATCATAAGTTCTGTCATATTGTTTGTTGCATAAACTCAAAATATACCACGTTACACCAGTGACTGAAAGAGCTGAATGATGCTTTCACTGAAAAGAGGAGATTTGGGATTGTGCCTAATCTCCTGCAGAGTTCTGTCCAACACGAGTCACGCTCCAGTAAAACCGCATTTGTGTTCCTCTGTAACCTTTTAAATGATTTGCTGAAATGATTCAAGAAGAAGATTCTTTTTAACCCTTTAATGTCCTCACATTTTTCAATAGAATGTAGCGGATGTCAACATGCTCTTCCAAAAACACTAGAGCTGAACGTTAAAGGGTTAAAATGAGCACGATTTAAAAAAACAAAGTGATGGCAGCAGAGTCCAGTTTGAAAGCTGAAAACAGAGCGGTCACTGTGTGCCACTGGAAGGAGAAGTGGAATTTTTCAACCACAGCTGTGTTATTATGTTTTGGCTTTTCACTCAGTATAAAAACGGTAATGATCAGCCCAGTATTGAGTGAGAATGCTAACACCTGCTAAAGGCTACACAATGTGAAGCTATGGGTCAAGCACAAAAAAATCTCAAACCACTTCTTTTTGCCACTGAAATAGTTGAAAATGTCAGACATTTCTGGTGGTATGTAGAAGGACTCTTACAGCGGTAAATGGACTGTATTCATATAGCAGTTTCCCATCTGAATCAGGAGCTCAAACTGCTTTACAATGATGCCTCACATTCACAACACCTTCACAACAGTCCAATGGTGCCGTTAAATACACTTGCCGATCCTGTGACATATTTTATATGCATATTACATGGTTTTGGTTGTCATGGTGACCCTTCCTCCCTTTGTTTGTCAACCCCATATGTTAAGTTTGGTTGTTGCTGTGCAGGAATAATAAAATGCTTTCAGAAGAACCGACACTTAGGCCCATATGTACTTGGACAGTAATAAAATTTAGTCTTTCTGTCTAGAAATACTGCATTAACTATTTTGGAATTACAGTTTTGTATCCATAAGTATGTGGACAAATGAAGGTTTATAGTGAAAACAAATCATCAATTTTACAGCCAGTTTTCTTGAGACAGGGCAGAAGGTGGATACATGAAGTTTTCTGAGTCACTACATATGTCTTGGATTTCATTTACTTCAATCATTAAGAAATACAAACAGCATTGAGCAGGAATTTCTCAAAAACTGACTGATTGTGCAAGAAGAAAACTAGTGAGGGAAGCCACCAAGACACCTGTGACAATCTCTTTCATTCATGGCTAAATTCATACAAAATCCTTCCTACAGCATTATATGTGTAGGTATGATATAACATCAGGGCTAATAGGGGAATGGTCTAGTGGTTAAACGGTGGGCTTGAGACCAGAGGATCCTTGGTTCAAATCCCAGCCTGACTGGAAAATCACCAAGGGCCCTTGGGCAAGGTCCTTAATCCCCTAGTTGCTCACAGTGTGTAGTGGGTAACTTGTATGGCAGCACTGCGCATCAGGGTGAATGTCAGGCTTTATTGTAAAGTGCTTTGAGCGTCTCATGCCGATGGAAAACGCTATATAAATGCAGTCCATTTACCATTTAACATCACAGAATAATGATTTACTTCTCAAATGTACTGCATTTCTGTGCAGAAGCGGTGTTACTATTGCTCCTAATTCATCATCAATTGACTAACCATCCAGCAGGTGGCAGGCATGTCTATGAGATATTGTATATGCAAAACAAAGGTGCATTTTTGATCAAACTTCACCAAATGTGAAACAGTTCATCCTCATTATAAACTCTCTTAATCTGGCCAGTTTGAATTTAATTGCATTTATTAGTTTGATTTGTGGGTGATTCTTAGACTACAGGCACTTATGTCCTTTGATCATAGTTGTATGAAAAACAGAAAAAGGGGAAATTTCCACACTTTTATAGTTATCTTTACAATGAAAGTGTGTTAAGAAATTTATTCTAGTAGTCTGTGATGACTTTTTCCACCTTTTTTCAGCATCATTATATGCAAATATTGCCGTTTTGTGCTTGTCCCACACCCAGACTTTTGATCTTCAATGATAAAAATGAATGGTAAAGAAACATTTTTTCTAATGTTTTAAAATATCTCTGAATAAATATCAGTAAAAATAATCAAAACATAATTGGGGTAGTCAATGTCATACAACTGTTGTGATTTTTTAAACAAAATGTAGTTGTCCCACACTATTGCCGTAATTTCCACCACAAACACTGTAATGTCCCTTAAACAGTTTGTATGAAAGATTGTTTGGGTAGTTTCTACGGAGATAAACAGTGACATCAGAGCACATGTATATAGCTCCAAATCACAACAAACAGTTGCCCCAAGGCACTTTATATTGTAAGGCAATGGTGTGGTGGAAATTACATTACAAGGCCAATAGTGCCCGTAGTTAAAGAATCACCCCTGTGTTAAACTGGCGAGGTGGGCTTGTAATTTAGAGAGCGTATGCCAAAGCTGAGGAGAAGTTTATTTATTTCGATCCGGAGGGGAAAACCGTTTTAAGACGGCTGGTTGTTGTAGACGTACGAGTGGCAGTCAGCAGATAAATGGCCTTTTATCTGCCTTTATGAGCTCACACACTGTGACCTCTGCTGTCACGTCCGGGCAGACGTGTTTACCGCCGCTGCTGTCAGCACTGAAGCACCTCTCAGTCCCACGCCGAGAGAAAACATCACATTTCCTGTGGAAACATCTGTTAACTTTATCTCTGACTTGGCTGCTTCTCCACCAGAGACGAGTTATTTGACTCGCGGAATGGAACTCTGTGCCAAAGGAAGAGTTCAATTTAGGATGCAACATTTCTCAAATTTAAGCAGAACTGGCTGATATACAGTGGAAAGTTTGCGACTTCAAAAAGCGTGTTTTAAAGAATGAGAATAGAGAATAATCACATATTCATTTATTTATATTGTTATTTAATAATGTCACACGGGATAATGTTTAGTTTGTACAGGCCCAAAATAGTCCTGCTTCTTAAACAAGAATGACCTTTGACCTTGTAGCCTATTGTTAGAGGCCCATGCAGAAGGCGGGGCTTATTGAGCCAAAAAAAGAGGAAAGAAATGCAGCAATTTATCTGAAAATAAATAATTGCATCATGAAGTCGACGCATAATCCCAAATGAAAAGTGATACCTCTGTGGTTACCTGTTCCAACTGGATGGAAAACAAATAGAATTTTAAGTTATTCTCAATTTAATGTGTGCCAGTAAAGCAACATCAAAGATTCCAACAAACTTCGCCAACCTGCTGCCGTGTGCCGGGGTAACGCTCATCCTCCAAACACGCCCAACATGATGCAAACAGCACCCAGCTCACGGTGATCTCACAACTGCTTTCATTATGACACACATTCAGATGCAGCTCGAGGATACCTTTCTTGTTTAAATCCGTCCAAAATGTTCTAGTGATTTAACCAAATGGACCAACTGCTCAAAAGTAAATAATTTAAATAATTCATTTAGAAAATAATTTGTTTTGAAACACCGCAAGCAGTAAATGAAACAGTTGTATCAGAATATTATTTCTGCTTCAAATGGCTGCATAGTGAAATACGAAAGTTTTCACCATTTTCTATATGGTGGAAACATTAAAAGAAACAGTTATGTTATGAAACAGTTCCATTTCAAAAGATTCAAAATGCTAAATCAGATGGCCATTTAAAAAAAAAAAAATTACTAATTTATTTGGCAGCACAGTGGCTTAGTGGTTAGCACTGTTGCCTCAGAGCAAGAAGGCCATGGGATCGATTCCCACCTGTGGCCTATTGTGTGGAGTTTGCGTGTTCTCCCTGTGTTTGCTTGGGTTCCCTCCAGGTGCTCTGGCTTCCTCCCATATAGTTCCAGTTAGGTGAACTGGAAACTTTAAATTGTCTGTAGGTGTGCGTGGAGGTCTGAATGTGTTTGTCTATATGTGGCTATGTGACAAACTGGCCTCCTGTCCAGGGTGTATCCCGCCTCACACCCTGTGACTGCAGGGATAGGCTCCAGTGCCCTGTGGCCCTTAATTGGATTAAGCGGTTGAAGATGCGTGCGTGTCATTTAGTTTTACTATTTCAATGTGTGGTTTGTGAGGGAAAGACATTGTTTTGAAATGCTTTTTTTTTTTTTTTTTTAAAAAGGATAAAAACAATCAGTTCTCAAAAAGATTCACTAGTTTGAAACTTAAAGATTCATTTAGAAAATATTTATTTTTTAAAAACATTCCAAAGTAAATGAGACAAGTATATTAAATGATTCACATTCTTTGAGAAAAGAGGAAAAAAAATCGTTTTCAAAATGGTAAATAAATAAATAAAGTGGTTCGCAGTTTTAAAATGCTTTAAACACAAAGTGAACCAGTGACATTACAAAATCATTTCACGTGGAAATGTTTAAAATGTATCAAATGTTTCAGAAATGATTCACTACTTCAAAACAACTGAAACAATTTTGCCGTCTCAAAACACTTCAAAAGGTAAATGAAACAACTCCATAAAAAATTCTGAAAAAACAAAAGTTTTAAAATAACAATAACAAAAAGACAAGAAAAGCTAAATAAAACAGCTGGTTCACACAAAATTGCTTTCCTCTGCAGACCAAGATGGTTTTCTGCAGGTGTTAACTGCAGGAGATGTTAAGCATCAAAGGAGTTTTATAGGACTTATGTGATAAAGCTGCAGATACACACAACTCACACTTTCCCCCACGTCCCATCTCGGTAGTTACATGGAATAAGCTGAGCAAAACCTTATCTCTTCTTATCGGTTTGATTACCTGCAAAGCTTTGTGTGACCTTTTTGTCTGACCTTCTTATCGATGTTAAATGAGATGCGCAGCACAGCAGAGGTGAAAAGAGCTTTGGGTTTGTAAAACCCTGAACCAGCTAATGAGTTATAACATTTAAACATTTAAACACACACACACACACCAGTTCAGACAAGACTGAAATATTAAATCATTTACATATACTGTCTTTTGTTTGTCAGAGTTTGTGTCTCATTCTTTGTAACAGACCCGCAGACGTAGAAATGAGCATCACAAACACAATTACAAACACTCCAACACAGCGACAAACTGACAAATATCCAACCGGAACATGTTATTGTTGCCAGGAAACATTTGGACCCAGTTTAAAGCCGTTGTTTCATTGACGGCCGTTTTCTTCAGCTGCACTGACACCTACTGGTCAGAATTGATACTGAAGAAAATCAACCGATGATGCCCTTTTGTTGTGAAATGAAGTTGGCACCTTAAAACAGCTTTATAAAAAAGGTTCATTAAACGATTCATTAAAATTTGCTTACGAATAAAGGACAATGTTTAATTTTCTAAGACGATGACGCGAGCAAAAACCAACAGAGAGTTTTTCCCATCAGACACTGATGAGGAATCAACAAATACCAAACACAGCACTTAAAATTCACACTGAATGTGGCTTATCTATTTGTCTATACACTATGACTATAAATGTATTACTACTGATTATTTCTAGGCTTTGGAAAAGCCTAGATGTGTTCTGTAAATGCGATAAATAGATAGATAATAGATAGAGTCCATCACATCTGTGTTTAAAAACACATAACTCAAAAATAATAATTGCTATCATCTCGTAACTTGCTTGATTAAAAGGACTCAAATGAGGACAAACTCACTAAATTCAATAAACTTTGTGCTACAGATCAATCCAACAATCAATTTTGTTTTACCTATTTAATATCCCATAGCTGTATGTGCCACCTGCTGGATGTTTAGTGCATGTTGGATTGATGATAGATTAGGAGCAGGTGGAGTTGTCAGAGACAAAGACAAGTTGCTTCTGCACAGAATGTACTAAATCAAAAATAATCTCAACTTTCTAATTGTTTCGCAGAAGTTGTTCTACAACTTAATATCAGTCATACGTCCACACAAACTCTGTGGAAAGGATTTTGGATTAATTCAACTGTCTGTGTGTGCGCGCAGAGTGGGGTGGGGTGGGGGGGGGGGGAGCTCTTTCTGAACAAAAATGTATTCAGTCAGAGAAATTGTTTGACAATGGTGATATTCTAGATCCACAACCCTGCAGAAATGATTTTGTATAAATGCAGCAGAAGCAGACACTTCTTTCTCTCTCCTTCACTCTTGGTCAACATGTGTGGTTTTGAAGTAACATGATGCTGGAAATGAGTTTGTTTGTCAGTGTGTTTATTTGCAAAGCCTAGGTTTGGTGGTTTGTTGCTTGTGTTATGATACAGGTTATAATAAATGGATTTGGTTCAGGGCAGTTGACAGGATTAGACTCAGGGTTATACCAATTTATACACTTGGCTGACTCACTCAACAGCTAATATATAATGCCTGGTAGCCAGTGGTAACATGCCACAGTGTTCATGTGATATACACTAAGAAAGTCGTGAAAAAGCTTTGAGAGCTGTGTCCTCATATTTGGTGCAATGATATATAGACTTAAGGATACGACTTCTACAACAGTAATTCAGTCAACCAGTGATTACTTAAATTTGAACGCTCATGCATTACCATATGGCTGGGTCGTTTACAGTGGTGGGCATACCTAACCAAAAAGCTAGCTTTGCTATCCATTAAACCGCTAACTGAACGTTAACTTTTCTAACACTATACCGATACCCGCTAAAATATTTAGCAGAAGTACTACTAACTTTTAGTATTGCTCGGCCGCGGTCACATCGGATTACACTGTCAGCTACTGATAAGCCAGTTTTGAGTTTAAGCGCCACAGGGCTGCTGGCATTCCCAGGATCACAAAGACAAATGACACAGAAAAAAATAAGTAAATAAAAAAATAAAACCACAACAACTGTCATGTTTATCGAAAGCAGTAGATTGCTGTATTAGAAGTCACTGTTTATAACTGTTAACAGAGATACCGCTCACCCATACTGCGTTCGCAAACACAAAACAAATGCACCAAAAATAAAGAAATAAAAATACTTACTTTTGAACTGCTTACATTCTGTTTTTGTCCACAGTGCAACTTCTTTTGGCTCTGTGTTGCAACAACAGCATTGTCTTCTTACCATGGCTTGTGTGCTTTAAACTGTGAGCCGGAAGTGTTAGCTAGCTCTCTGCGTTCATAAACAGGAACTAAACGTATATTTAAGGTTTACAAATGTTTTTGACCGTTAATTTACTCACTTTACAGCAAAAAAAATGCTCGTGGACTGAAAGTTAGCAGAACTAAATTTACTGGAAGTTATTAGTCCGCTGATGGTTTCAAGTTAGCTGAAAAGCTAATCCGTTAACTAAAAACGTAACTTCACTAATTAGCAATTAGCGGATTAGCAGAACTGTGCCCACCAATGGCTGTTTTTATATTGAGCCATTGGAAGTTACATTTGGAAGTGGCTCCCACCGAGCTGTAATTCCAGCTTATCAGCTCATTCGGACGCCACACAACTCAAGTTCATAGTCCAAGATGGCTGCTCCAAGCATTAGCAATAATTGAAAGCAGTAGTTAACATGCTTACATCACATTTTAGTCCTGATTATTCCTGATTATGCGACAAAGTTAGGGTTAAGTCAGTGAGTCTGCAAAATTTCCTCAAAGCCATAAAAACTATGTCATATTAAACTGTGCAATTTTGTGTACAGGCAGGACTATGAAACCTCCAACTTTGGGCAATCTTGTCATCTTTTAATGTGCCCAAGACAACCTAGAGGAAAGTGCTATACAGGCCTATCGGGCCATTGATCAGCACCATAGCATAAAGTGGGTGAGAATCTACAACTCCCCCATCGCAGGTTACTTCCTCACCCAAGACCGATACCCATTAATAGCTGGGTGGACTGGGACAATGCAGATGAAGTGTGTTCTTGAAGGACACAGACTGACAGCTTGCGGTAAACATCTCGGTCTATATGTTGGTAGTCTAACTCCTATCCCACAGAGCCACCTGTCTCTGCAACAATGACCATAACATAATAAACTATCGAGTTATTCGTGAAGCCTTGTTATGAGTTTCAGGGTGCTTATGAGCACAAAGGTCACTGCTACTCGAGTTCCAGCTTAAATTTTTTTCTTGACAAAGTGGTGCATTGATAGATTGATGTTGATTATAGTAAATCCCATCTCTCCATCTTCTGCTTCCTCTACTATGTCAGTCTCTGTTGGAGCAATGCCCCAAATGGACAGCAGGTGTGCTCTGTAGCACTGCAGTGGATTGGGTGCTGCAGTGTGTGTGTGTGTGTGTGTGTGTGTGTGTGTGTGTGTGTGTGTGTGTGTGTGTGTGTGTGTGTGTGTGTGTGTGTGTGTGTGTGTGTGTGTGTACATGCGTCAGCAGCTGGGACAGCCTGGCTTGCCTTCCATCTCGGCCACTGCTGCCGCTGCCACTCTGTGGGAGGTGAGGAGGAGACAGAGGGGAAGGAGGGAGAGATGGAGTCGAGTCCCAAATAGAGCCATGGGGGCTGAGGTTGGGGCTGGGCCCCTCTTTGCTATAAATACGCTGGCCGCCTGGAGGTTCGGGTTGGTGGTTGGAGTTTGGGACCAGCAGCCTCACCGCTACTGCAGCCTTCCTCAAGGCGGCCTTCTCCACCTACACATCATCCTCATCCTGGTCGTCAGTGTTCTCAGCATCTAAGATGCCTCGGGTGGATGCAGACCTCAAACTGGACTTAAAGATGTCCTCTTTAGACCCAAGAGGAGCAGCCTGAAGAGTCGCTCAGAGGTGGGTCACTATTGTTACCTTACCTCTCAGAAGAGTCTATGTCTGACACTCAGCGTCTACAGTTACGCGTCAGCGGCGAATGATGTAATAAGGACATTAAGTATTTAAACATGGGGGGTGGGGAGGACTTTGAGGCCTTCTTGTCAAATCCTCAATGCCACAATCATATCATCTTCATTAAAAGGAAGTATCAAATACGACGTTCTACTAATGTTTCGTACAATGTTAGTAGATGCCCAAAGCTTTCGGTACTCAGGAAGCAAAGACGGCCGCTGAAAGAAGCAAAAGCTCAGTGCGTAAAGCAAAACAGGCGCATAAACTCAAATTAAAAAGCTTGTGACATACACATCTTTAGCTAAGGTGACCGTCACGGGACTGGTACCGGCCAGCACACCACACCAGTGGATCTATGGAGGTGGTGGTGGGGGGTTGGTAAACAATATTAGCCTTCTCAGAAGCCTGGTTTAAAAATAGAACTGTGATACAGTCAGCTGGGGCACATTTACGTGACAGATATCAGTACCAACCTGACCTGATACTCAAACATACACAAAAAAAAAAATACTTCAGCATGCAAGTACAGGCATTTGGAGTGTCTTTAAATTCTGATATAGACACGTCTTAATAATCGCTCCCCAACAGTTTTTCCTTGCTTTGACCTCTGAATAAATAGCCTTCTGACAAACCAACCAAAATGACTGCAGGTCTGCACAAGGTGACTTTGATGCAGCGATGCGCTTCGTGAGCAGCGGCCGGAAATCCACCTGCCAAGGATAAACCAGGCAGACAATTACACGGCTATTTAGAGATGGGGGGGGGGGTGAACATCATGGAAGATGGAGATAATCAATAACAAGAAGGCCACACCACATTACATCAAATCAGGAAAATGTTGGGATGGTATGGAGAATGGGGCGGGGTGGTGGTGTTGGGGGGCGCAGTTTGACTTTGATTTCATTGCAGCCAGTATGAACGAAAGATATTTCATATCTTGTCTGGACACCTTCACTTCATTTGTTAATGTTTGTGTATCCCTGCATTTACAGCCTGCAACACTTTCCGAACAAAAAAAACCTGAGAAACTAAAACATTTACCACTTTCTAATGTTGCCTTCCTTCTCACAACACTAAAGAGGCATCTTTGCATTTAGGATACTAAGCCATGAAGATGTGCAATACGAGACATCTCTTGTACCTGCATTAATGGTAAATGTCCAAGTGGAGATATTACTCCATTTCAAGAACTTTGAGTACAGGCTGCTGTCGGACACAAAGACAACCAACCCATCTATATACTAAAAGGCAAGTGGCCTCTGTGTGTTTATGTTTTTCTAGAGCATCAATTGAATTCAGAAAGAGCTGACTTTCGTCTTTCGGCATACTTATATATTTTTTTCCCCACGAGGATTCAAGTCATGAAAACAGCAAGGTGACTGGACCAATATTTTCTGAGAAATCAGTCATGTTTTGAAAACAACTGGCCTGTTTATGTCACATTTCCACCATAAGAGGTCTGTATTTCAAAATAAAAGCCTGCGAGGTTTCTGTCTGTCCGTCCTCTAAATCCCAGACAGCAGATGTGTGCATGTGACCCCAAACCCATAATTAACATGTAACAAACCCATAATTAACATGGGTAGGGAGAGTTCCCATGGGATAAAAAAAGCTTTTTAACCTACCATCCCTGGTTCTCAAGACCAGCACCTAAATGGCTCTACTCTACTCTTTTCTACTCTCCTATTTTACTCTTCCTTTTTAGATATACCTTTGTATACTGGCATAGTTCCACCTTAGAATTGGAATATAATATATAAGATATACCTTAGTGATTTTTCATGTTCACACTCTGGACAAAACAGCAGCATTACAGTGTCTCACACAGGCCAAAAAAAAAAAAAAAGAAGAAAAAAAAAAGATCTAATGTGAACACTTGGTGCAAGTCCAAAACTTCAGTTATTTGTAAATTCATTACATAGAATATCGCTCTGGTTAAGCAGCTTCAGAAAAGCTTATTGACAACAAAAATTCATTTTAGAAAATTGAACACAACTGAAACAGATTAAACCTTCAACAAAGACTTTCACAAAAGCCAAGAAAATTTTTCTCTGTTAATACTTTAAAAAAAATGTAGCACAACTGTAAACACATTTGCCTTTTGCCCAAACATCAGCTGTCCTCTGTATATACAAACAACCACATCTAGAACCTGTGGTTCCCCACAGGTCAATGTTCTAGTTGCATATAACAGCAGATACCACAGACCTGTCACCTGCTGAACACTGACACCTGCTGGACATGTTTGGGCTTGTTGCAGCGAATAATCATTACATGCGTGCTGGAAATTAGAAACAGGTGTGTTTGAAACAAATATACACCGTGAAATGAGCTCATTTGTCAGTTTCTTGCATTCCCAAAGTCCAAGTGTGGTGGCTGTCATGGCCGCCTCTGCTTGTGACCATTATTTTACACCAAATCAGAAACTATTAACTGTTAATTCTGTACTTTCAATTGGGGCTGTACTGTGAGTTAGCATCAGCCTAATAATACTACCACAAATTACACTGTGGTTCAGCTAGTGATTGCAGCTTTGGACTCAAATTAATTTGGGGGTAAATAACTGGCCATTTATGTAACTGTCAAAGTTGATTTCAAAATAAAGCACAGCTTATGCAGTCAGGGTGTTTTTCTGAAAGTTTCACCTGGATTATGACGGATAGGCATACTCCTTCTCCTCCACAGACAACTCCTCTTTAGCCATTTTAATTTAAAATAATTGGTCAGACTCAGATTGTACTGTATGCTGTCTGATAATTATTCCAGCACACATTCAGCTGGACGTGCAGTGAACAGATTCAGAGGGTCGTGTCCGGGGCTCACCATTAGCTGCTCAAAGACAAACGTCAAACTTTAGAGGAAGCAGAGCTGATCACTTTACCATGTGAGTGTGTGTGTGTCTTATGATTACTGTGTATGAAAAAGAATAAACACATGTTTTTGTCCTCAGGTGGACCTTCAGAGGACCTTTACATTCCGCAACTCCAAACAGACCTACACTGGCATCCCCATCATCGCTGCCAACATGGATACCACAGGAACCTTTGAGATGGCTCGTGTCCTCAGTAAAGTGAGTGTGAACTAGGTGACAGCATTCATCACCGGCCGACTAAAGAGAACAAAGTCTTAATAGAGCAGCAGACAAGAGAATATTTAGAGTGGATCCTGCAAATGGTGATAAAAGCATCAAATTCGGCACAAATACTCCTTAGACATTCCTCTTTTGATTGGCCACTTGACTTTTCAGTTAGCAGTCAGGTAGGGGTCAATTGAAGAATTATACAGGGGTCCAAATTAGAGATGCCCCAATCATATTGAAAGCTATAACACATTATTTGTCTGATCATAAGGATTCCAAAAAGGTATAGTTTGGAGTATCTGTGGACTGAATTCTATGGAGTTATGGGATTAAAAACAGCAAGAATGGTGTCAAAAGTCAGTGTCAGTTTGTACAGGGTCAAAAGTTAAAGTTATTCAAGTTTTGGTAAAACGTGATGCAGATTACACTATGTAACAAATTTTTATTTTTGTTTTGTTCCTGGGTACACAGCGTGTTTTCCTAACCTATGTCATAAATAATAGAAAATAGCTGTTATTCCACAGAAACTTTGCTTCTGTGATCAGGACAATGATATTTTGAAATTTGTCCGTTTTCAAGAATATTCTCGATTCGCCTTCACTACTACTGAGTAGTCTTCTAGAATATTCTTTAACTGCTAGAACTGTGCAGAATTTTCTAGAAGTTTCCAGAATTATCTAGAAATTTCAAGGAACTTTTAGAACTTTCTAGAATGTAAAAAAAAAAATTAAATAAATAAAATCAAAGTTTGTGCTGAATGTAGTCATTTTTCCATAGACTTTAGACATAAGCAGTTGAAATATAACACTTAGAAGCCAGGAACAAAAATTGTGTTACGTAGTGTTATTAGTTGAGTTAACAGGGTTGTAAAAAAAAAAAAAAATAGTTTGGACCATGTGTCATGCTTAGTTATCGTGTTACGGGGTAACATATGTCACATGTCATAGAATCCAATGGACGTCAACCTTGTTTGACCTTTACTTTGGAGACCAAGCATTCAACACTGTCAAACTATTCCATTTATTAATCCTATTAGCTCAACCAGTAATTTGCATCACTTTTTACAAAAATTGGAGCAACTTTAACATTTCACCCCTGTTGACTGTTTCAGTTATGTGCTGCACTATAAAAGTTATCGGCCTGCAGAACGCTGCTGTTCCAGATATGCAAAACAAGTAGAAGTGAGTGTGGTTTAAGCTGATAATGGGAAAGAAGAACGAGACCGGAGCTGGGTTGATATGGAAACCACAGTGGTTCAACAATCTAATGTTTGTTTTCTCTTATTTTTCATCTCTACCTCTAGCACACCCTCTTCACAGCCGTTCATAAGCACTACTCTGTGGAAGACTGGACAAACTTTGCGGATAATCATCCAGAATGTTAGATGTAAGCGCACAAAAGCATCACTTCTGAATTTTTTTTTTTTTTCCTCCTTTCCGACTTCTTCCAGTGAATTCTGGTGTTCATCAAGGATGTGTTTCTGGATCCTCCTCGGTTCAGTGCTTGTCTGGACTGGGTGTTGGGTCGTGGAGACCAGCAGCTTAGGTGCCCTTGTTAGTGATGAAAGGTTTACTGATGTTGACTTTGTGGACTGCGGAGTCAGTGGATACTTTACGCGCACCACTTGAGATGTTGAGGAATGTGAGTGTCTGGCTTTGTGAATGTCCTGGATCAAGACTAAGATCCAGGCTTTCAATGACATCCTGGACTTGGCCATCAGAAGGGTATCTCTGTGTGGTAAAATTGTTGAACTTGTAGAGATGTTCACTTATATCAGCAATGAAAATCATGTCTCGGCCCTAGAGCTTTGAGATGGAGAGATACCTGGGAAGAGTTTATGGAGTAATGAGATTGCTGGCCAGAGTTGCCTGCAAATGCTGATATCTTTGCTGGAGAATGAAGGTCTAACGCTTGGTCTTGTGGCGACCTGTCTTACTGCATGGATGTGAGAGATGGACACTTTCCCATGACCTCAGGCAACAATTAGATGTCTTCGTGGGTCCTTGGATACCATGGAATGACTGGTTCAAACAAACTGTTACTTAGGGGGAATAAGATGTAATGTATCACCTGCATTGTGAGGGAGCATCAACTACAAGATTTTGGCCATGTGACAAAATTTTTTTGTGCATGATCCGCCAGGACCCAAGGTTGGAGAAGCCCACAGCGATGGACCAGTTGTCTGCCAGGGTGGTTGATATCCAGGGCACAAGGCTGTTTCATAATGTGGCGTATGCAGTGATGTGTGGCACCACTGCATCTTCCAGACCTGTTTTTTTTTACATTTTGGTATACTTTCCTCTTCACAGCACGTGGCTGCTAGCTCAGGCAGCGGCAGTGCAGATCTGGAGATGCTGTGCGCCATCTTAAAAGCCATCCCAGCTCTGAAGTACATCTGCCTGGATGTGGCCAATGGCTACTCAGAGTACTTTGTGGAGTTTGTCAAGAAGTCAGAGAGAAGTTCCCCAAACACACCATCATGGTAAGATCAACAGTGCTGGCAGTCTGAGGGTGTATTTCATCTAGGAGTGCACGTGAGAAGTAACTGTGTGCATCACAGGCTGGGAACGTGGTAACGGGAGAGATGGTGGAGGAGCTCATTCTCTCTGGTGCTGACATCATCAAAGTGGGTATTGGACCAGGTGGGTGGCTGCCAGAAGTCTACGTCCCTGTGAGGTCTAAAATTGCAAACACAGCAGGGTGTACAGTATGTAGGAGCATGAACATTAAAGTGGATTTGTCTCATGGCTGCACTGTGGACACCGCAGGGTCGGTGTGCACAACCCGAATCAAGACAGGCGTCGGATACCCACAACTCAGTGCTGTTATAGAGTGCGCAGACTCCGCTCACGGACTCAAAGGACACATTATCTCTGTGAGTTACACACCATCACTCACCAGAAAACTACAAAATAACCCACCAGCTTCTGTCCATCTGCTCACTGACTACAGTATTTTAATACTTCCTGGCAAATACTGCGGCAAGTAACGAAAATATGATGTGTAGTAAATTATCAGTTTGAATGTTGCTCTGGAGGCTCCGGCCTCATTATTTATGCGGGTGATATAATTAAAAGTTTATCCTTCAATTTTAAACGGTCTATCATGGTACTGGATTTTTTTTTTTTTCCAATGTATGCATTGTAAAGTAGCCATTACCAAACTTTTAATGACAACTTTAACTGACATGAGACTCAGATGTATTTTATTGGTTTTTATTAATCACCATCTCATAACCATTATTATCTATATTATAAGAGCCAAAGTGTGTGTGCGGCTTCAATCACAGAGAAACTGGAGAGAGCTGATATTTTCCGTTTGGTATGCTTATCTATTTTGGGTTAAGGATGAACAGTGCAAAACAGAAAGTTGATAGGCCTAATATTTTTAGAGAAATTAGCAATATTGGCTAACACCAGTTAACAATGGATGTTGTACTGCAATGCACCATGGGAGTTTAGGGTTTTGAATGTTATTGATATTTGTGTTTTTGTACTTCAATTGGTTTAGTCAGTTTACTCAAGTGTCATCTTGCCGTTACCCATGAGTGAGAAGTGTATTACGTTTTATGTCTTCCACCACAGTCTTTGTTTGTGGGTGTGTAATAATAAAAGCACCTGCTTGGGGCAAAATGCAGAAAAGACAAAAAGCTATGGCTTGGGTTTCTTTTCTGCACAGCTCGCCACAATATATTAAAAGGGTAGAGACATCTCTTTAAATGTATGCGTGCATGGGACAGCTGACATTTGGTATGCTTATGTATTTTGGGTCAAGGATGAATGCTGCCAAAATGTAATGGTGATACGACTAATATTTTTAGAGAAACTATGAATATTAGCTAACAACACTGAACAAATGGAAGGTGATAATTACTTTCTTGACTCACACGCCATTCCAGCGGTACATCATCTATATATTAATAGCATGCGTGTGTGATTTTATTTTGTAACTTGAAGTACATAATTGTAAATACTTTAAAAATATATGGATGACAAGAAAGTGAAAACACATTTCATTGTGGTCCATTTCAAAACCACATGACAAAGTATAATAATAAAATAATAATAGTGTGTTCATGATAACACAGGGGTGGGCGTCGAGGGCCGAGACACTGCAGGTTTTCCGTGCAACCAATCACCTCAGCAGGTGGGTTGCTGATGAGCTTCTGCTCTGAACATAAACACCTGGTTGTCAATGAAATCACCTGCTGAAACATCTGATCTTTAATGAAATCACCTGCTGAGGCGATTGGTTGCACGGAAAACCTGCAGTGTCTCGGCCCTCGATGCCCACCCCTGTGATAACAGGAACCTAAACAATTTATAAATACATTAAGACAGTAAATTAACATTAAAACATTCTGTAGAAACTTGCGTAATAATTTGCACAATTTATTAGCACCCTTGAAAAATGTCAGCTACCTGTTTTATAAACACTACCCAATCTATAGGCCGTGGATCCCCATCGGTAACACACCAGTTAATTTATTTTACATCATTTTACACTTTTATTACAAAATTGGAAATCAAATCTTAAAATTTATGACCTACCTGTAGCACCTTGAGGCCCTCTAGAGGGCGGCAGCACACATAGAGCCAGTGTCTCACGCACTCAATCATCTTCAACCGCTTACTCCAATTAATGGTCACAGGGAGGCTGGAGCCTACTCCAGCACTCACAGGCATGAGGCGGGATACACCCTGGACTGGCCCTGGCCAGTCTGTCACAGGGCCACATATTGACAAACACATTCACATGCACACCTACAGAGAATTTAAAGTTTCCACCCGACCTGACCTGCATGTCTTTGGATGTGGGAGGAAGCCGGAGCACACCCGGAAGGAACCCAAGCAACACGGGAGAACATGCACACTCCACACACAAAGGCCACAGGTGGGAATCGATCCCATTACCTTCTTGCTGTGAGGCAACAGTGCTAACCACTAAGCCACCATCCTGCCAATTAGTGTTCTCATTCTAAATAGTGAAACACAAAATATTTCATAACTTTCTGCCTATTCTTATAGTGTAATTTAAAAATATATATTTGTGAAACATAAAAAGGGTTTTCTGGAAGAAAACAGATCAAGTATCCAATCTGCCTTCTGGTGAACTGCAGGTGATTTTCACATCTTTTAAAGGAAAATTCTACTTGTTCCTGTCCACTGCAAAGTTGTATACTGATGGATGCAGCAGACAAAAGCTGCAAAGTATGCACAGTTGCTCCAATTACACCCACTCAAATCCTCTTGCGTCACTCAGGTTTTGAGAACTGCCAACAACTTGACAGAATTATCATACTGTGTGTATGTTTTAATGATATATATGTATGAATGAAGTCCAAAACATTGTGACTTGAAAATGTCTTGTCTAAAAACAAAACTAGTGATAAACTGCTGACTTATAGTACGGTATTAATAATCCCTAGATCGTCCAATTACTTATGGACCCAGGAAATTAAAGGACCATAAGCCACAACCTGAAAAATGAAGCCAACACAGAAGTGACAAACTCTGCAGTTCCTTGAATGTCCTCTTGAGGCTGACTCCAAGAGTGAGCAACTCCCCATAGACACCCAGGGTTAAAATCTCCAACTTTACAGCACAAAAACAACAAACTGTATTTACAGCCTGGTTTTGGTCTCTATAACTAGTTTCCTCTCATCATGGACAATTACATGTGGGGAGAATTTAAATCATAATTCATCAATGTGAACTATTTTAAGCCATAAATTTATTTTGGGGTGTGGTCAATTTGAGTATGTGGATTGTCTATTAAAAAAAATTACAAATTCCTAAATAATTACTGTAAGATTTGAGGTAACCTCCTTGAATTAAAGCTGAAAGTCTGCACATCCATCTTTATTGTTTCATTTCACCTACATTGTGGTTTGTGTGCAAAAGTAAAACTGAAATAAAGAAATGGTGTAACTGTCCACAAACTTATGACTCAGATGTTCGTTTCATCTGTACAGGATGGTGGCTGCAGCTGTCCAGGTGACGTAGCAAAGGCTTTTGGTAAGTAAACAAATCCTCCTCTAGATTATAATTCGACATATTTGTGCTTCAGTCCACCCACGTTTCTGAAGAGCTAATTGTGAGACGAGATCTTCAGACACTCAATCTTCACCTCAGGGCTGGAGCTGACTTCGTGATGAGTGGAGGAATGCTGGCAGGCCACGATCAGTGCTCCGGGGAGATCATCGAGAAGAACGGCAAGAAGTACAAACTCTTCTACGGGATGAGCTCGGACACAGCCATGAAGAAATATGTTTGGGGGAGTCGCCGAGTACAGGTGAGAGAAAGTGCTTTTAAACTTACATTTGTGTGGTACTCATAACTGCAACCTCATCTTTAATAAGAGTGACTGAGAGAATTAGGTGACTTTTCCTACCGTTTGGCCTCTGTGCTCCGCCCTCAGGGCTTCCGAGGGGAGGACGGTGGAGGTTCCCTACAGGGGGGATGTGGAGAACACCATCCATGATGTGTTGGGGGGCCTGCGTTCCACCTGCACCTACGTTGGTGCTGCCAAGCTGAAAGAGCTGAGCCGCAGAACCACCTTCATCCGAGTCACGCAACAGTCGAGCCAAATGTTCACCTAACAGGGCTTAGAGCACTCTACTGGTTTCTCTCAGGATATCTGCTGTAGTTTGTCTATCAAGTGAACTGAAAGCTTGACTTGAAACATCACACACACACACACACACACACACACACACACACACACCACACACACACACACACACACACACACACACACACACACACACACCACACACACACACACACACACACACACACACACACACACACCACACACACACACACACACAGAGATCACCTGACCCAACCTAGAGTGTGTGTTAGATGCAACAAAGGTGCAGTTGAAGTAGATGTACCCGTGTCATATTAAAGTCACATGAACGTTTTGAGCCTAAGGGCAGATATTCTGCAAATCACACCTTCAGTTTGTGTGTGTTGATACAAATTATTTATGAACAATGTAACAAATACAGGAAATAAAAGCAGCAAGAATACAAAGTATTTATATCACAACATATTAGGGCCATGTGGGTAAAATAAAAGATTATTAGAGAATGTTTGAATTTTCCCTCATACATTTATGATTTATATAATCCCAGATGTTTTCTCATAACTTTACTTTATAATCTCAGAGACTGAGGTGTTATAAATGTATTACTTTATAATCTCTTAGAATATCAGAGTTTCTCTCATGAACTTATTTAATAGTCTCAGAGTGAGTTCTTTCTCATACATTTATCAGTTTTTATAACATTTAGGACTTCGTAATCTCAGATTATGAGTTTTTCTTATAAAGCAAGAATATCAGATTTCCTCAGATTTCGCATCTTTTAATCTTGCACATTTCTGACTTTAGCAAACATCCAAGTTTTTTTATCCCCCCCCCCCCCCCCGCAACAATAATAATAATAAAAAAAAAATACTACCCTCTCTTCCTGCTCTTTTACTCTAATGTAGTCATAATTTTGTTTCCCCATGTTGCATTTAAACAATCAACAGGAAGTGGTGATTAATGTGGAAAAACTATCAAACCATTCTGCTGCACCTTTTGTTGCCATAAATATGTGACTCATTATGCAAAATCTAGCCACCGCTGAAGAAATCACAGTGCAATAAACTGCATGCAGACCCTCCGATAACTTTGGAATGTTCTTATCTTTTATAGCAGAGGAACAATCTTAATGTTCGTGACTCTCACAGGGAGCGAGATTTGAAAGTGTTTTTTGGGTTACTTCTTCAGAAAGGTAGGCATGTTTGATGAGGGTCAAAAAATTTGTCAACAGGGGGTCACAATTTTAGTAAGGAAAAATAAAAAGCTCCAACCCCTGTTAAAACATTTGTCTCATGTCTGATCTTCGATAAGTCATTATGACTGGACACATGGAAAGGTCACTGCACGTTTGGTCAAGGGTCAAATTTACCAATACTGTTGGGATTATTGGATTGTTATGATTTTTAGTTTTTTTTCTCCTGACATGACAAATTAAACAGAGCCACTAAAATAAATAAATAAAAAAAAAATAAAAAAAAATAAAAATCAGTGCCAGCCTGAACTCGAAATTAATAATATCCAAAGTGAATGTTTTGAAATATCAAAAGGAGGTGATGGTCTAGTGGTTAAGTGTTGGGCTTGAGACCAAAGGATCCTTGGTTCACATCCCAGCCTGACCGGAAAAATCGTTAAGGGCCCTTATTGGCTGTTTCATGTTTTGGGTCAATGCAACTTAACAGAAGGTCAGAGATGGGGCAAAATATCTATTTTCAGATTCTGTATAACAAGAGTAAGGATTAGTGTGTGCTTAATTTGGACTTCTACAACGTGTGCCACTTTGAAGAGGGATGCTGAGCCACATTTGCTCAGCATGCTTCCCACTACAAGTGTCGAAGAACATTTGGATGGTTCCTCTACTATTAATATGCTGCTCGTGTCGCCTCATGCATTTAAACTGTGAATGTCAGACTCCCACTGACGGACAGGATAAGAATGAAGTTCGCCGCGGGCGCGTCTGCACGTCACAAAGGTTACACTGCAATGAAAGTAAAGACCTCTGGCGTCATCAGTTTCCCCAAATATGCAAGAGTCGCTGTGCCATGCATGTTAAAGATTCACCTCTGTGTCTACTTCATTGATTCCACTGTGCCTGAAATTGGAAATCAAGGGCGACTGAAGATTTGTGGCCTCTCGCTGCGCTTCACGCAGGAATCCTTGGTGGAATAATGGCTGTAAACTATGCTAGAAACAAAACAATTCCAACCTAAAATATGTACCGGAAAACAGCACTTTAAACTTATTTGGTGCAATAAAGCAGAAAAATAACTAATAAACTAAATCAGAATGATCAGTGTGTTGACTCTTTCTGGGTTATAACAGCAATTTGTTTTTATATTCAGGGATTTGTGGGTGCAAGTTCAGTTCCTCCTTAGAAACCATTGCATCATGGTACCACAAGAAAGCATGGAGATGTTTACACAAAAAATATAAGAAGCTTTGAAATATACACATTACATAATTGAGAAATGAGATCCAAATAACAACCAGGAATTAACATTTCTTCCAAGGTCCACCAGAACCTCAGGATGACAACTTTGAACTGATAATAGAAGCGTGACATCACCTACGTTTTAGAAGTTCTCATTAATATTACCTGAAAGGATACTGACTAAGGAGGAAACAACTAATACACAAAAGGAAGACCACTTTTTAAAAATGTTCATTTTTGATGAATGGTTTTCTCCTTGTTTGAGAGGTTTCCAGGACATGGTGATGGAGAACTCGCTTAAAGGGAGTTACGATGTCTGCTTGGATCTGATGCTTCCAACTCATTTCTCACTTAGTTGTGATCCTGAGGTTCTGTTGGATCTTTGGAAGAGATACAGTGCACTTTTTACACCTTTTGCTATCTCACAGCCTTATTCCATAATGGTGTAAATTCATTTTCCATCAAAATGGTACACACAATGAAATTTTTTTTTTTAAGATTTTTGCAAATTGTTGAAAATGAAAGTAAGGAATCACATGTCCATACATATTTACAGCCTTTGCCATGAAGCTCAAAACTGAGCTCAGGTGCATCCTCTTTTCATTGATCATCATCACCATTGAGATGTTTTACAGCTTAATAGGAATCCACCTGGGGTAAATTGAGCTGATTGGACATGATTTGGAAAGACACACACCTGTCTACATATAAGGTCCCACAGTTGACAGTGCATGTCAGAGCACAAACCAAGCATGAAGTCAAAGGAATTGTCTGTAGACATCTGAGACAGGATTGTCTCGAGGCACAAATCTGGGGAAGAGTACAGAAACATTTCTGCTGCTTTGAAGGTCCCACTGAGCACAGTGGCCTCCATCATCCATAAATGGAAGAAGCTCTGATCCACCAGGACTCTTCTTAGAACTGGCCACCCGTCTCAACTGAGAGATCGAGGGAGAAGGGCCTTAGTGAGGGAGGTGACAAAGAACCCGATGGTCACTCTGTCAGAGCTCCTGTATTCCTGTGGAGAGAGGAGAACCTTCCAGAAGGACAACCATCTCTGCAGCAATCCACCATCAGGCCTGTATGGTAGAGTGACCACATGGAAGCCACTCCTTAGTAAAAGGCACATGGCAGCCCACCTGAAGCTTAGCAAAAGGCACCTGAAGGACTTTCAGACCATGAGAAACAAAATTTCAAACAAAATTGAAATGTTTGGTGTGAATGCCTGGTGTCATGTTTGGAGGAAACGAAGCACCATCCCTACAGTGAAGCATGGTGGTGGCAGCATCATGCTGTGGGAATGTTTTTCAGCAGCAGGAACTGGGAAACTAGTCAGAAATGAGGGACGGCTTAATGCAGCAATGTACAGAGACATCCTGGATGGAAACCTGCTCCAGAGCACGCTTGACCTCAGACTGGAGTGACAGTTTGACTTTTCAGCAGAACAATGAACCTAAGCACACAGCCAAGATATCAGGACAACTCTGTGAATGTATTTGAGTGGCCCAGCCAGAGCCCAGACCTGAATCCGAAAAATGGCTGTGCCCACCGTTCCCCACTGACCTGATGGACCATTGACAGGTGCTCCAAAGAATGGACAAAACTACCCAAAGATAGCTGCACCTAGAGTGTGGCATCATATTCAAGAAGACTTGAGGCTGTAATTGCTGCCAAAGGTGCATCCATCAACCACGTACACACGTGTATAAATTTGCAAAACTTATTGTCATTATGGGTGTTGTGAGTAGAATTTTGAGGGGAAAAATGAATTTACTCTATTTTGAATAAGACTAACATAACAAAAGAATACTTTCCAGATGCACCGTATTTGGTTTATTCCTAAATCTTAATTTGAGCCTGTTTCCACAATATTCCACAATGAAGTCTGTATGACTGTACCCTATATTTTTATGTAACAGAGCTATTGCTTGTGGATTCTAAGTTAGAACAAAACCTGTGGAGATTCCTAAATTCTGCTCAATGTCTTGTGTTAGTCCTTTAAGTTTTTTTTTTGCTTGCTACTAAACATAAGAAGGCACTGGTTCGTAATACAACCCAAGATTCCCTAATTAAGCCACTTTGTCATTCAAAGGGGTTTACAAGTAATTTCAACATTCTGTGGTCTTCCAGAATGTTTAAAGCGAGATTCATGTTTGTGTATGTAAACCTTTGACTGAATGACATTTTGACATACTACAGAAAGAATGTACCATTTAAAAAGCTTTATGCGGAGAAAGTTGACTAAGACATTACACACAAATTGATATAGTGGAATATGTGAGGTTGGAGTAAAATAAAACTGAATGTATTAATCAGGGTGTACGTATGTAAACGTATATCTACTGCTTTAAGGATTGATACAAAGTACCTAAGACTTACAGGCGTGTTTAAATTTATCGAAGATGCTTCGTTTTCTATTAGGGCTTACTTGGCGGCTCCGGACTTTCAAATGCCATGAGTTTGAAACATGCTGGAGCCTGCACCCTGACCTCTCTGCAACAACAAACAGATCCACGTGTTTTCTACGTAAATCACTCATTACTGTACACAAAAAAACAATGCCAAAAAGCTGATTCATGATGCCAACTTTCAACAAAATGGAAAGCTTGCATGAGGTAACAGAGCAAATCTTTGAGGTCAGCTTAACACACTAGAGGGAGACAATCGTTCAATTTCAAAGCTCGGCCAAATCAAAAAGAGGCCAGTGAGTGTTTCAATCAGTGCTGCTGTATACTGAAACAGATGTAGCACTGGTTAGTGCCCAAAATAAAAACACAAACTGCTCATTTACTCCAGATATGTCAAGGTTTCTTTTCAAAGAGGTGCATTTGTACAGATGTTAAATACGTACACCAACAGGGTTTTTCTCCGTCGCTATAGAGGAAACGGGTGGTGAGACACGGGGAACTTGGTGGGAACAGTATAGTACAAACAAGTTGGCTGGAAACTGCTGCGGGGCCCCCCTCCTGAGGCCAGACTGTCTCTGCAGGCGTGTCCTGATGCCCAGCTCCCTGCGAGCATCAAGCGCGGGGCCCTTCAGCGCTTCAGTTCAGTACTTGGTGTTTCAGGTTAGCAGAAGACATCCAGAAAGGCTGGTTGCTACCCTTAATTGTTCAGAATCCTTGAGATTTGGGGGGGTGGAATCATCTGAGCCGCAGCTGACCAATAAGCTCCGCCCCCCTCAGTGGCAGTGAGCAGGTCAGAGATCGCCAACTGTACAGCCTGTCCCCTGCTGAAGAGTTTGTCGCTTTGCACGGAGAGGCCAAAGACGTCCAGCACACTGAAGAATAATCCAAGACGCCTCCAGCGTAATACACATAATATAATAATAATCGTAGTTAATTGTCAATAATGACAGTCGTTAATCATATCAAATTATGTATACACTAAATTTACATGTCTAATAACCCATATCAAACAGCCCACAATGTAAATTTATTGGGGAGAAACTATAACAGTTAAGTGGGCCTCTACAAGTTTTTTTTTTTTTATTTTTCTCTCCTTTCTGCCTGAGTTGGTTATCCAGCGCTATGGACACGGACGAAACATACAAAAACAAGAAATAAAGAATGAAAAAAGGAATCCTGATCAAATTCTTTTCACTTTTAAAACATGACAAAGTGCCAAAAACGTTTTTCTTTTTTTGCAAAATGAAAAGTACAAACATCAAGAAACAGATAGCAAAGAGCACACATGCCTTTTTTCCTCATCATAAAATCATCCTCACACACCAACATTCATTGTATTTGTCAAGCTGTGCAAGAAGCCAATAAAAAAAAAAAAAATAAAATAAGGACTACATTAGCAGTGTTCCTCCCGCGAGGAAACTTGTCATAAAAACTTAACACATTCTCAACAGTTTTCAGTCCCCTGACATTATACAGAGTGCTACAAGGAGACCGAAAACACAGAAAAAGCTCCTGCACCAAACAAAGGTTTGTACGCACCCCGCTCATGCCGCGCAAACCAAACCGAGCTCCCACCAAAAAGTAATATGCCAAATTTATTGAAACGCAAAAAAGACAAACACAACAATATAAGCGGTGCAGCTCGGTTAGTGCAGGGTTGAAACGACTTAAACCAGAACGCAACAAAAGGGACGTCTTCCGCAACAAAAGGTTTTCTGAGAACAGAACAACCAAGGAACCACCGAACGCCTCGCCCATTGGACCCAAGAACGCGCCGGGCGCCAAGCGAAATGGAGCAGATAGTTAAACAAACAAGGTTTACGGCAAGGTGATGTGCAAAAACTTAAACTGAGCAATCTCTTTGTCATCCATATTCACCCCGTTTTTTCCGTTCTCCGACCGTTCTGAATGAATGTTACCCCTAGGGGATCGGTCCAAGACAGAGGGGTTAGACCAAACCCATCCTAGGATTAGAAAAGTGCTGAAACATTATCAAGTCTTTTACATCTACTTACATGTGCATCTCTGTTGGTTGTTTTCTCTCTCACTCTTTTAAATGTTTTTTTATTTTATTTTAAAGTATATATATAAAAATGGTCCCCATTAGTAATGAGGTTTTTTTTCCTGTGGGTCTCACCATGAACCATCAAGTATCATGGTTTACGATCTCACAGACATTTAGAGGAGAAATACCCCCTCACACACAATCATACGCTCATACACACGGTTGGACAAAAGCAACCGCACTTCACACAAAGACGAACCAATGAGACGTGGCGCAATCACTCACAAATACAGGAAGGCCACAAGGACAACGGGGACACAGGTACGGGCGATCTCTCAATTGGTTACACAAACATCCTGAATCTGTCTTACAGATGCAACGCATTCCACCACGCGATGACACAGCTATGCTACATACCTACACTTGGCACAACATGAGGGGAAAAACAAAACATAAGTATTGCACATTGTTGGACATTTCAAGGTAAAACTGAGGATTATTTTGGAGACTTTCAGCAAAACTAAATCAAACCCTTTACTACAATATGCTGCACTATCCTGTGCCTACATTTATGATTGCTTTGTTTCATAAATATGGACTAATATCAAAGATGATACTTTGAAGAGGATGGGCAGCGTTGAGCCGGCCCAGGTGCGTCCAGGCTTGGCCGCACTAGAAGGTAGCTAACGGTTGTTGAGGGTAAAGTGATTGCTCTGCCTCAGAAGGTGCTAGTGAGGCTGGCTGGCTATGACTGGGTACCTGAAACAAAGTTAGCGAGGTTACTACAGGAAACGTGGCAACAAGTCATACAACCCGGGTTGAGTCAGAACACCTGTTACTCTGGGTACGTGCAACCGCAGTGTAACAACAGCAGTCACGTTTGGGGGTTATATTAATTTACTGCATATATGAGACACTTCCCTGAAAAACGAGTAACTGGTGCTGCAATTGCAGTTCCTAAAGATACTTTGCGGTAATGGGTTCATGGGGTATAATGTTAATAGAACAGAGTTCTGTTCAGGAATATTAGCTTGTTAAAATTTTATATTAGTTACAATGCAAAATTGCATTTTCTTTATGGGCAGAAATGATACCGCTGTTTTTGTTTTTTGGTTGTAATGCTCGATTCTTCTTATTATTGCAAAGAACAGAATGATTCTATGTGTGCCTGAATATTTGTGTACTATTGCTTTCTAAAGTAACCAAACCAACATCATTGGCTTTGGCTCAATTTTTTGTTGTTGTTGTGACTGACAGAAAAATATCTAATGGTCTTTGTGTGTCACTTGTTGAGGAGAGAAAAGAAATAATGTGAACACATACAGTACATACATTTAAACATAGCCTACCCATACACACGTGCGCACATACACGGTGAGTCAAGTACAGACGTGCATTAATAATTATACTACTAATGATAATCATGTTTCAACAGGGGAAAAAATGTACTAAATGTGGTGGTGTGATCTGAGAAACCCTGTTCAATTCTAAAAAAAATAAAGCATTTTCAAATCTCATAGGATCTACTCGTTCACATCACTATCACCACCCATCTATTTCATCAACCGTCTCTCCGTCCATCCTGCCGTCACCCTGGTAAACCCCACCACCTGAAACAGCGCTGTGCCACAGAGTCAGCTCTTACTGATTTAGGTGACTTATCTCACCTCCGTCACATCAAACACCTACAGTGGCAGAGTGGAAAACTCAACAAGAAGGTTCCATAAACACACTGTTTTAACATCGCTTTGTGTGCAATGTGGAGAACAACGCACACACACTCACCACAAACTACATGTCAACAAGCAATCTGCTTTGTCAGAAAAAAACAAGCAGGACCGAGGTCCTTTGCAAGAACTAGCTTGTGAGGATCTTGAACTGGGCAAATATCGAGCCGTACGTCTAAATGTAGGGATCATCGAGCAAACGAATCCATTGAGGTAACTGCTACATCTCAGCAAAACAAACGGAACCTTAGCTCCACGCGTTGTGAACAGGCTAGAAAGTGGACAAAGATTCTGCAGGAAACCACTGCATAAGTTCAGTAGGCAGGCACAGGGTAAACTTGGCGTGTGATGCCACTTGAAGTAGTCCTATATGGGCACTGAGGCCTGTTTGTGCCAATGCTTAGATTCAGATTCCGTAGTGTGAAGCGGATGGGACTCCACAACTCCCCCTGGATGGAATGCCAGGCCAATGTATGTTACTTCTCAGCCAAAACTGGTACCCATTTACAGCTGGGTGGACTGGGACAATACAGATAAAGTGTTGTGTTCAAGAGCAGACAGGAATCAAACCCAGGTCCAACTCCTATCCCCCTGAGCTACCTACTCAACACCTACGTGATGCGCGGGTATAAGCGGTACAGTCTGAGTTTTCCCCTGGAACCCAGTGATGTCTCGCATTGAGCCAAAGGACTACGGGCTGAGATCTTTCCAAGCTCTGTGTATTATGAGGTGTAGGGCTTGTTTCAGGACAGGGTCATTAAAATCATGTCTCCACCTATTGATGTGCAAATTGCAAGATTCTCTTAAGTAAAGATTCCAAGTAGAAACACTGGACATTTAGCATGATCTCTATATCACGAGTATAACCTTTTCCTATACATTGCATACAAACTTCGCACGCGCACACATACACATACAAATATACACCATCTTTTACTGTTAGCAATGTGCAAGGAAATGTTAGTCCTTTTGCACCCAAACATGAGCATTTGCATACGTTCTGAAGGGTTTTATCACGTACAAACCAAAAGGTGGCAAAGCTTCAGGGTTTGGTCTGTATATAAGTAACATCCTGGGAACTATTTTGTGTCCATTTGTGTGCAGACATAAAATTTAGCATCATGCACACAAACGCACACATACATTTACATATATGACACCCTTCACAATTGTCCTGGCAATCAGCTTTTCGTCATGTTTGTCTCATCATGACATCACGCAGTATCTCAAAGGGATTTTTTCCTTGTTCATCTTTACGCCAGAACCCGTACTGTCAAAACACTCCACATTCTAGTGCTTTCCCTAACATCTCTGTGGCTGACTGTGCAGCTGCACATGCCAAAACCATCTGATTTATATTTCCTTTTATAACCGCAAACATCAACTGAAAAGAACTGAAAAATGTCTCAAAAACATGTCACATTCATCCCTTTCTTTGTGATCCAATGGCATGGCTGCACCCAGTATTACCAGATGGCCACTTTTTCCAAAAGCTTCACCTTTCCAAAGTGCTTTGCTACTTCGACAATTATCTTTAAAAAAATACAGTACTGCATAAATATAGAGACAACTAAAATTTGTCGGCTGTAAGGTAAGTGTCACAGGTGAGTGAGTTAAGTGCTTTCAAAACATCCTGACCCTCAGAATGGAGGCGCAGATTCTCTTGGCTCCTCTCACACAGCCTTTCATGTTTCCAAAAAGTTAAACAGACCACATTGTTATGAATATAAGATGGTGTAATTTTTTTCCTTAGAATACACCAGTAAAATGGGCTTATTCAAACTTTTCAACACATGCCAAATACTGGTGAACAAGTGAGCCTCTCAGAACTAAAGCAACCTGACTCTCCAACCTATAGTGTAGCACGATCAACAGTCACAGCGACTGCGTTTAAAAAGATTTCCTCAAAGGTCAGATAAGTTAACCAGAAACTGAAAGATATGATGCAAACTTTAAAATTATGGTAATAAATGGAGCAGCCATCAAACACCCTCAAGCAGCCAGGAAATACAACAAGAGAGTGTAATGTTAGAAGCATTTTGGCAAACACAAAATGTTAACAGGCAGGAATGCTTGGTCTTAAAAGCGGCAGTGTCTCAGTATGTGGTTGAAAACACTTAATGGGCAGCTGCCCATAAACAATGCTATTATTAGCATTATATTAAAATAAAAGCATTTCTTTCTAAAAAAAAAAAAATTTGTCTTCAGAAAGTCTTTTTCCAAGCATATGTCTTGAAAATGGGGTCAGGTCTGGGAGCACGCACGGGTGCTGCACATTGTTACATCTACCAAACTATGGAACACAATTGGGTCCTGGATGGCAACCACCCAGACAGACAACAAGTCCATCCCACCCCCTCCAGTGTAATCATCTATTTGCCACAGACAGATAAAAGGTGGGCCCCCCTTTGTCGTCTTCAGCCTTTAGGTTCCTCAACACTGTGGCACCTGTGTGCTGGATTATGAGGAGAAATACACCACATGGCTAAAATGCCATATCTGATGTTCCCTCACAATACAAGAGATAGCCCTTATATCAGTCTCCTGAAGTAACCATTCATTTGACACAAAGTCATTCCAGGGGTACCCAAGGATTCGCTGACGAAACCTATACCAAAGAAATCTAGTCTTCCCATAGGTCATTGCCTAGTATCCAAGTCTCATAATCAGGATCATTTTATATTCAGAACAATATGGTGTGTTTTATATACATATATACACACATACACACATATACATATATATATACATATATATATATATATATGTATATATATATATATATATATACACACACACAACCCCTGGAAAAAATTATAGAATCACCGGCCTCGGAGGATGTTCATTCAGTTGTTTTTGTAGAAAAAAGCAGATCACAGACATGACACAAAACTAAAGTCATTTCAAATGGTAACTTTCTGGCTTTAAGAAACACTATAAGAAATCAAGAAAAAAAATTGTGGCAGTCAGTAACGGCTACTTTTTTAGACCAAGCAGAGGGAAAAAAATACGGACTCACTCAATTCTGAGGAATAAATTATGGAATCACCCTGTAAATTTTCATCCCCAAAACTAACACCTGCATCATATCAGATCTGCTCGTTAGTCTGCATGTAAAAAGCAGTGGTCACACCTTGGAGAGCTGTTGCACCAAGTGGACTGACATGAATCATGGCTCCAACACGAGAGATGTCAACTGAAACAAAGGAGAGGATTATCAAACTCTTAAAAGAGGGTAAATCATCACGCATGTTGCAAAAGATGTTGGTTGTTCACAGTCAGCTGTGTTTAAACTCTGGACCAAATACAAACAACATGGGAAGGTTGTTAAAGGCAAACATACTGGCAGACCAAGGAAGACTTCAAAGCGTCAAGACAGAAAACTTAAAGCAATATGTCTCAAAAATCGAAAATGCACAACAAAAATGAGGGATGAATGGGAGGAACTGGAGTCAACATCTGTGACTGAACTGTAAGAAACCGCCTAAAGGAAATGGGATTTACATACAGAAAAGCTAACTAAGCCATCATTAACACCTAAACAGAAAAAAAACAAGGTTACAATGGGCTAAGGAAAAGCAATCGTGGACTGTGGATGACTGGATGAAAGTCATATTCAGTGATGAATCTCGAACCTGCATTGGGCAAGGTGATGATGCTGGAACTTTTGTTTGGTGCCGTTCCAATGAGATTTATAAAGATGACTGCCTGAAGAGAACATGTACATTTCCACAGTCATTGATGATAAGGGGCTGCATGTCAGATAAAGGCACTGGGGAGATGGCTGTCATTACATCATCAATAAATGCACAAGTTTACGTTGATATTTTGGACACTTTTCTTATCCCATCAATTGAAAGAATGTTTGGGGATGTTGAAATCATTTTTCAAGATGATAATGCATCTTGCCATAGAGCAAAAACTGTGAAAACATTCCTTGCAAAAAGACACATAGGGTTAATGTCATGGCCTGCAAATAGTCCGGATCTTAATCCAATTGAAAATGTTTGGTGGAAGTTGAAGAAAATGGTCCATGACAAGGCTCCAACCTGCAAAGCTGATCTGGCAACAGCAATCAGAGAAAGTTGGAGCCAGATTGATGAAGAGTACTGTTTGTCACTCATTAAGTCCATGCCTCAGAGACTGCAAGCTGTTATAAAAGCCAGAGGTGGGTGCAACAAAATACTAGTGATGTGTTGGAGCGTTCTTTTGTTTTTCATGATTCCATAATTTTTTCCTCAGAATTAAGTGATTCCATATTTTTTTCCCCTCTGCTTGGTCTAAAAAAGTAACCGTTACTGACTGCCACAATTTTTTTTCCTGATTCTTAGTGTTTCTTAAAGCCAGAAAATTGCCATTGAAATGACTTTAGTTTTGTGTCATGTCTGTGATCTGCTTTTTTTCTACAAAATTAAACAACTGAATGAACAAAATCATTGAGGATTGTATGCAGTGGCCTCTTACCATTTTCTCAAAGTGAAATTACCAAGCCAGTGTGTTTACACTTTACATACACATTTCAGGTATTTAATATTTAAATTAACATTTTCCCACTAGTTCAATTTATCAATAAATGACCCCTGATTAAAGATTTTAGTCATAACTAAAAAGAAGTATCTAGTGAGATACACGAGGGTTTAAAAAAATCCATAAAAATGAAAACAACTCCATTGTCTCCAAAGTGAAAAGAATAAATATTATTCTCCTCTCTGTTGCGTGGCACACTGGCACAACTTAATGATATCACAATCTGCTGCCAACGTTCATACCAAAAATGTTTAAAAATATAATTTTTTTCCCCTTCCGGGATTTTCAGTCATTTAACAAATATTTAACGGTTTATCCGCCAATTATCATGATCAGTATCAGCTGGCATTGCGAGGCCTATGTCGGTGTAAATGTTGTCCTGAGCATCTCTGCTAGCAGTGCACGGGGAGTGACATCACCGTCAAGAAGCTAACTGTAGGCTGAGCGATCAGGAGATACCAACGTGCACAAATGCAGCCATCCGAGCAGAGTCATTAAGCAATGGTACCATGTGCCACACAGCCACTGCACGACGCTTACGACGTTTCACAACTTCCTCGCCACAGGTTCTCTCTTAAATCCACCATGACAGCACCAAATTGCTTGTGTGATACCAATTCCATCTATAAAAACATATTATAAATGACATGGACTTAATGTAAAATGAAAACATGTAGGGAAAGAAAACAAAATCCATCTTTAAAACAAAGATAAATTAAACATTGTAGGAATTCATGTTTTTGTAGTGTCTTCGTATGTTTTTCCAAATTGCGAGGGCTTTGAATCTTCACTTGCCAATATTAGACCTGCCCTCAATGCTGACTTTCACCTCATGGGGGACGAAAAAAGGTTTGGGCAGGGTCAAGGGTGGTTCGTCCTCTGATTTTTCTATTTTTCGAACCTTCAGGGGCAGACCACCTTCGCTTCTGCCTCCTGTCGTCTTATTGAGCCACCTTGTGCACTGCTGGCAGTCTGACCTTTACAAACAAAACCTCTTTCCCCCAAACACAAGCTCTCCGTTCTCCATATTGTTGCCCCCCTCTGCTCCCATTCCCACTTCCACCACTCCCTTGCTGGTTGATGCCATTCTCTCTCTCTCTGTGCCTGAAGCCTCCTCCACTGCAGCTTTGGGGAGCATCTGAGAGGGCTCTGGGTGATTTCAGGTTGGAGATCAGGACAGAGGTAGGATTGGCCAAGTTGACAGGCTGAGATTTCTTTAAAGAGCCATTCCTCAGGTTCTTGAGAGTGAGTGAAATACAGACATCGCCCACAGAAAGCTTAGTGCAAGGCAGCTCCAGAAGCTGAGTGGTCCGGTCTGGACAGCATGATGACCAGCCTTGCCCAAGACGAAGAAGGGGTACTCCAGCAAGACCTCCACACTCACCTAGAAGAACACAAATGGGAGAAAGTGACATTCATATGAAGACAAATGACGATGATTCAGTAAGCATCTCCATCTTACTCAAACCTAACAGTAAGAAGTAATCAGAACAGATAACCACGGAAGTTAAGCCATTAATTTATTTCTCCAATGTTCATGTGATGATAGTGTAGAACAGTATTTTAATATATATGGCACTCAGACAAAGCTTAGATCTGAAGGGTAACGTCGGAGAAACTTTCAGTTTATAGATGTAAGCTGTTGTAAAGTACAGAGGAGGGCAGACAAGTGACCGCTTAAGAATAAGGACTTACATGTTGCTAATTTAGGTTAATAAAAGATGTTTTGAGACATTCAGTCCTTCAAGTCAGCAAGACTATTATGTAACAAATACATGCTGACTCAGCCATTTGACGGAAAGGCACAGCTAGACAGTGTTTGCAGAACGTCACAAAGAAACACAAACATCCTCAAATTGAACAGAACAGTCACTTAAGAAAAAGCAAAAAAAAAAAAAAAAAAAAAAAAAAATGTAAACTGGAGAAACAGTCAATATTGGGTCATGACTGTAAAAACTGCAGTTCTCTGCAGTCTGTTAATAGATTATTAATATAATAAATGGTGCAGTTAAAGGTGGAGTCCTTTTCAAATTTGCTTCTTTTTTTTTTTTACCTTTAAAACAGATTTTAAGCTGCACCACAATAATTTTGTTCCATAGTATTCAAATAAAGGGGGTCTCACAATCTTATATCACTAATGTGAAAAAAAATTTGCCTCGTCTCAAAATAATTTTGGAATTTGACCCACATGGCTCAAAACACAGCAACGAGACATTATGGTTATTTTTGTATCAGTGGTCTTTAATGACACTCGAGTGGCAAACTTGGTCAGCCTCAACTTCATGAAGATAAAAAAAAAAAGAGGCACATCTTCAGCTGTGAAAAATTGAAGCCAAAAAAGATAGAGTTGTATGCAAAAGTTTGGGCACCCCTGAGATTTCCATGATTTTCCTTTATAAATCATTGGCTGACTGGATCAGAAATTTCAGTTAAATATATCATATAGCAGACAAACACAGTGATATTTGAGAAGTGAAATGAAGTTTATAGGATTACAGGAAGTGTGGAATAATTATTTAAACAAAATTAGGCAGGTGCATAAGTTTGGGCACCCCAACAGAAAAAATACATCAATATTTAGCAGATTCTCCGTTTGCAGAAATAACAGCCTCTAAATGCTTCCTATAGCTTCCAATGAGAGTCTGGATTGTGGTTGAAGGTATTTTGGACCATTCTTCTTTACAAAACATCTCAGCTTTGTTGGTTTCCGAGTATGGACAAGCCCGCCTAAAATCACACCATAGATTTTCAATAGTATCCAGGTCTGGGGACTGAGATGGCCATTGCAGAACATTGTACTTGTTCCTCTGTATGAATGCCTCAGTAGATTTTGAGCAGTGTTTAGGGTTGTTGTCTTGCTGAAGATCCAGCCCCGCGCAACTTCAACTTTGTCACTGATTCATGAACATTGTTCTCAAGAATCTGCTGTATTGACTGGAATCCATGTGACCCTCAACTTTAACAAGATTTCCAGTACCTGCACTGCCCACACAGCCCCACAGCATGATGGAACCACCTCCAAATTTTACTGTAGGTAGCATGTGTTTTTCTCGGAATGCTGTGTTCTTTTTCAGCCATGCATACCGCCCCTTATGTCCAAATAACTCAATTTTAGTTTCATCAGTCCACAGCACCTTATTCCAAAATGAACCTGCTTGTCCAAATGTGCTTTAGCATACCTCAAGCAACTCTGTTTGTGGCATGTACGTAGAAAAGGCTTCCTCTGCATTACAGCATCATACAGCATCTCTTTGTGCAAAGTGCGCTGTATAATTGAAGGATGCACAGAGACACTATCTGCAGCAAGATCACGTTGTAGAAGATATTCCACATGAAAGTTTTGCTAGATATCGGCTGGACACACTCACACAGGTCGACTGTGTCAGTTGTCAACACTAACATCAGTTGTAGTTACAACACTTTTACTTGGTTTGCCAAAATGAGTCAGAAGCTAATGTGTTATCATAGTTTTATTAGACTATGTATTTTCATTGTTAGAAACAAGAACTTCACAGTTCCACTTTCCACTGAACGCAGTACAAATTTTAAACTTTGGTGCACACTCGCATGTGCTTCCTTCTTTATAGCACCTTCAAGATCTCAGGGAGTGACTTCCCATATTGCCATGGAATCTCTACAAAATAAATGCTTTACCAGCAATAAAATCAGCTGTGATTTTGTGATATAGTACAGTACAAATGGTATTTCATACCGTAATACCTAGAATTCTTCATAAAGTAACGAGTCATTTGTGGAAAATCGAAGGGGGGACTACAACTTTAAAGAAGAGACTGCACTTTGCATTATCATTTGAACTCCATGAAGACTGAATGTTGACATGACAGACAGAAGGTTTTGAAAGATATGAAGCATAAAGGAAAAAAGAACCAAAAGCAAAAATAAATGAGAAAAATTAAAGATGCAGAAAAGCAGAGAGCGAGGATGGGAAGGTGGAAGAGGAGGATGTTACTGAAATAGTGACAAAAAGTGGAGAAGTGTGAGTTGACGAGAAGACTTAAGTGTAAGATCTATCAAACACCTCGTCATAGCAACATCACGCAGTGTTTTCCTCTGGTGTTATGTAATTCTTGACTGCTCAGTGTGCACATCCTCCAACTACAAAGTCAAATCTGCTACCAGCTCTGAGAAACAAATGGAAGGAGACCCACTGAGGAGTAGAAGAAAGAAAGACGTCTTTCAAATGTGGTCAGTCCTTCGTAGGGTGGCGTAACAAAGACCAGCTGGGGGCGGGCGAGATGGACAGAGATCTGCTGAGTGGGCGAACGAGTCACAACATAGACAGATGAAATAATCTGCTTCAACACAGATGGTCAAATTCAGCAAGAACGGTGCATGTGTATTTGAAAAAGCGCAAGAAAACTGGTCAGAAACTTAAAGCTGTAGCCAGTGTTCAAGTGGCAGAGGAGGACTACTCATATGTAGACCAGAGTTTGTTTTCTAGTCACATTTTCTGTATGAGTCCTTGGACAAGATCCTTTAATGGCATTGTGCCAGTCCACAAAACCCCTAAATGGGTATTGGTCTTGGGTAGGGAAGCAACCTGTGGTGAACTAGTCAACATTTAGTGGGGATGGAAGCATGAAAGTAGAGTCACAGACTCATCTGCTTCACGCTACAGAATCCAGGGACAGACACAGAAAGCAATGTGCTTTAGGGCCTATATAGGACTTGAGACAGCAGTAGAGCTGGTCACAAAGTAATTAATCATTTTGACAATTTCTTATTTTAAGACCCCGACGCCCACTGGTACCAGGGCTTATTCCCGGATTCTGTAGCGTGAAGCACATGGGAGTCAGGTCGATGGTGGAACACCATTTCAACGCAGGCTACTCCCTAGTCAAGACTAATACTCATGTACTGTTGGATGGACTGGGACAATACAGATTAAATCAAACCCAAGTCTACATATTGGTAGCCCAACTCCTACCCCACTGACCTACCTGCTTGTGTGTGTATTGGGCAGCGCATTCTTGTTTGAGGGTGTGAGCTAAAGGGGTAATATATGCAGCATATGATGCAATTTCTCTACTTCCGGGGACAAAAAACATAACATTTTTGGGCAAATTACACGCAAACAAAGTGAAAATACAAAGAACAAGTGACGATGTGGGTAGCTCAAACATGTCTTGTGGTTTGTTTAGAGCCTGGAGCTCAAACATGTCAAGGTGGTTTTGCAGGTGAGAGAATGTAGCTACTCTGGTTAGCTGTGTAGGCTAACACTTACCGACAAGATGTCTCCCATTTGCCTCATCTTCTCTTGTGATTGCAGCCGAAAACAAAATGTACACCAAAAAAGTACACCATTTTTCCATGTGAAGTTATGCTGTATATATATATATATATATATATATATATATATTGCACAACGGGAGTACTGTACCCATAAGTGGTCAATCCACCAATATCACACAGGGTTCAAACGAGACTGCGGTGCCCTATTGAACTTGGGGAAATGGCAGCATAACATTTACAGATGAGATCTTGTGAGTTGCAACACTGATTTCAAAACAATACTCCATGTGGAAAACAAATCAATTTTTTTGATATTCTTCTTAGTATTATTTATTATTACTGTGCACTGACAAACTACTACAATAAAGGCTGGTTTTTACTTCTGCATGCCTGCGTCACTTCTGGCTGATGGAGATTAAAGAACTTTGAGTAATCAAAGACATAGAGGCTGATGTGCACCCCCCCCATCTTTATGTAGAACCATAAAGGTGAAAGGCCACATGACCATCTCTGAACATTTGCCAAGACAAGAGTTATAGCTGCACAGAAGTAAAAACTGCTCATAAAACTGCCACATCACCCAGACAACAAACAGATTATAATGGGGCACTCCTCTCACCTGTGCATGATGCTCACCAACGGAAAACTGAACCACAGCACAGTTGGGTGAGGCATTGCTCCCTTCAATGCGCTCCACTGTGGATGAGTCAATCCTCAGCTCACTACTGATCTCAGCACTTTGGATGAAGTCCTCCGTCTTCAGGTCCTCCACACGTTTCAGATCACCATCAGCCAATTGGATGATGGAGCCCTTAAAGAAATATGGAGGGAGTGATAGGGGCACCAGTGTACTGGATGGAGAAGGAGGATAGAAGCATCAAACAAGCCCTGGCGGAGCAGAAACAATGGGGAGATGAATTGTGCTTGGACCAGAGCACTTGTTGTAGTTTGTTGTAGGAGCTACTGGGTGGTTTCCAACGTGTCTCCTTTAGGAGCGGTGGCAGCAATGTATGTTGCCGGGAGTGTGGTCGGAAATAGTGAGGCTTGAGTAGACGATGCCAAGTGGGAGGTTACAGGTTCCAATGCAGCGACACCACCTCCACTAACAGGGATAATTACTGGTTGGGTTCCAGGAATGAGCAAGTGTTGTTGTAAGTTAGTGTGGTAGCTGATTGGTGAATGTTGACTCCCACTGCCTCCTGCAATATAACCAATGATAGGTGGCTGTGGGTAGATACTGTAGAGGGGAGATTCATTGTCAGAGGCTCTGTAGGATTGTGGGTGGTCTGAATAACAGTCCTGAGGTGACAGTGTATTAACAGGTGCTTTCAGATTGTCAGCATTTAGTGGGGATGGAAGCGTGAAAGTAGAGCTGTTGTTTGAGGAAGATGGGGTGCGATTGACTGGTTTGCCCCAAAATAATGCCACTTTGTCTGGATGCGTTGGGGGCAGTGGTTGTCAGTTTTTCAGGGCTGTGTCTGGATGGCACCATTTTGTGGTCCCCATGGCTATTAGGCATTACCATGACAGAGGTTCTAAGGTCCTGAGGGATCATGTGTAGAGTAGTCTGACGGCAGAACTAGGTGGCGTGCCTCATATGCAGATGTAGACAAAGAAGAAGTGGCTTCCCGTGATTTGCTTCCTGGCTTGGAGAGGATGGACTCAGGGGATGTGCCGAACCGCTGGCCCCTATCCAGCTCTCCATTGTGGAGCTCTCTGGGTCTTGAACTACTTTCCTCTTTCCTTGTAGGTCCGTCTGTGTAATGCACCATAACCTGGGACAGTCCATGGCCCAAAGTATGGTGGAGGTGCAATGGCCCGGATGGAACATGAGCTTCTCCTTGTTGATGGGGTGATGCCACAGTCCGTGGGGCAATGCTTATTGGAGAGGTTGACATTTGCACATGGTGAGGGGCTGGGTCTGTAGGAGGGGGGGGGCATGAAGGTACGTCCTGCGGTTGCTCGCTGTTGGTCATGCTTGGAGCTCTGTGAGAGGGCAGAGACTGCATTTGTGTGTGAGGGTCGCTGTGCCCCCAAAGACGAGGAGGAAGAGAGGGCAGGAGGTGGAGGAGGAGGTGGAGGAAAGAGCTGAGGGGAGATGTACCCAGTGTATGGTGGTGGGTAGGGTGAGGCTATCAACTGCAGATTCGAAGGTAGCTGAGTGTAATGAACAGTCCCTCCAACAGTGGGCTGTGACAAGGGGGATGTATATGTTGTTGGAAGAGATGAGACGAGCCTCAATGAGGAGGAGGAGGGTGGTGAGCAAGAGTCTGATGTGGAGGAGAGGACTTTGTAGTGGGGCCCGTCAGACTGGATGTTGCTACGCTGTGCAGTCACTCTGCTCTCGTTCCCTGCCATGCTAGCAAGCCAGGCCAGGTTCTCAGTGCGCTGACTGTCAGCGGTAGGTGAGCGATTATCAGATGGTAATGTGCTGGCGGGGATCTCCCTCTTCTTTGGGGGCAGACATTCATTACTGCGTTCCTGGTTGGACTTCATGCTGGTCTACCTAACGTCCCTCTTCTGGACTTGCTTTACCTTTCCTCAACTTGTAAACTTCTATTTTTCTTTCTGTCTGGTTCCTTCTTTGTCTCTCTCTTTCACTTCCCTGTCTCCGTTTCACACTTTCCTCTTCTGTTATTAGCTGTGAATTCCTCCTTCCTCCTCGATCCCCTTCTCTCTGTTACCCTGTTCACCTGCGATCGTGTTGATTTTCACCTTTTTCTATGATAAGGTAACTGTAGAATATATAAAGCAGATAAGAAAAGGTTAAAGGTGGAGATGATGATGTGGAGGGGTGTTAAGAGGGGAGGGGTAGGACGGTCTGTTCTGCCCAGAGGTTCTTAGAGGCTGGAGGAGGAGCTCAGTGGGGGCAGTGGGCAGGGTCACAACGTCACACCTGCTGCTGTCGCCAAAGACGACAGGGGGTCGAGGGTGTCGCACTTCATGTGGAATCATTTCCCTGCAAAAGCCAACCTGCCCACATGCAGCACGATCCTGTAAAAGAGAGAGGAACCCATGTCAGGAAAACATGTGGGTCTCAGCAGAAGAACACATAACTTAAATATGAGGTGATCTGCTTAGATATTCATTCACTGTCAATACCCGCTTACTCCAATCAAGGGTTCGGGGGGGGGTCAGATAGGCTCTCCACCCCACAACCCTTGACTGGAGTAAGCGAGCACTGAAAATGAATGAATGCTTAGATATTTCTGTATGTGATGTTTTGACCAGGACAACAAAAATAATGTGTTACTCACTAAAAGCTCTTCCTACCCTTACTCTAAATGTGTAATCAAGAAAAATGAATTTTAATCTCAGGTAAAAGCTGCTCTATTTATGCGGGTGGGGGGGAGCAAGTACGAAATCGCAGACACACCTATAATTAATACTATAAACTATTAATAAAATAAATAGTTACATTTAATCAGAGTTTAGCATAAAGAAAAACAGACAGACTGAAGTCAAAATTACAAACAGAGCTTCATGTATGGAAAGTCCAATTATAATAAGACAATTTAACCCTGAAGACATTACCAGGATTTCAATTGGAGACCATAATTAATAGTACTGTTTAAGATTTCCTCTGGACTATGAACATCGTTAAATTCTGGTAGCACCGCAAAGTAAAGCTTTTAAATTTTTTTCATACAATGAAATTTGAAGATTACATGAAAAAGTAAGCTTTTTAAATATTTGTTTTCTAAACAATGAAACAAAGCTTTTGAAATTACTGAAGCACATCATTAATACTTTGCATTGACCATTGAACATTTGTCTGCACAGGTTAAAAACCCTGCCTGCTTCACAAATAAAAATATGGCAACTTGAATAAAACCAAATAATGTTTCACAAAACATGTTCTAACACACAATAAAACTAAACTAAATTACAGTCAATAGTACAACTGGCTTTACTCAGAATAGAAATTCTGGGGTAAATTAAAATGTTGGTCTAAAAAATATGTCAGTATGTACACAAAGATTCAGTCATGAGTTGCTGCAGGTGCTTCAACAGCCCTTGTAATAGCTGTCAGTCTAATTATTGTAACAGTGAGTACAAATACACAGCTGACTCTGGTAGTGTCACAAATGTTAGTAATGTGACTAATGTGTGTTTCTGGAAAGATAAAAAACCTCTTAAAAATTATTACAACTTAATCACTATTAATGTTACAATAGTGAAAATATAAGAACATTATTACTATTATACCATAAAATTTTTATTAATATTATCATATTCTACAAATTATAAAAGTGGTTATTTTTCTGTGCAATTTTACCTTCTAGTGTAATAACTCTAAGGAAAGTGATTATACTGACTAAATGTTTGTAGACAGACTCTTATATTAATAGTGATTGAGTGGAGCATTAGTTTCATAATCTTTGTTGCAACTGTTACAATCTTTTATTGCAACAAAGCACAGGAAGCGTTTAAATTAAGTTAATTTATAAGAGAACAATGAAGAAAAGAGTTAAGATTGATAAATAATTGGGCCAAAAAAAAAAAAAGAAAGTAAATGAGGTGGATGTGTGGAAAATGGTTGTGGTTGACACAGCAAATATATCATGTGTAGCAAATTTACTGACCACGTGAATGCGCGATGAGGGTTTTGTGGGTGAGCCTCAATAATAACGTGCATACAGATGTGGGTGTGTGTGTGGGTGTGTGTGTGCACTTTTCATCCTGCTGATCCTCCTGAGGATCCCTGCTGCAAACTACTAGAATTTTGCGCACGTCAACCCCTCCCCCATCCACGTACAAGATCTCGCTTACTCAAACTCTGACACCGAAGCATGTTCAATTATGCTGACACACACTCCCCCCCCCACCCCGAAACACAGTGCAAGCACACGTTTACACCAACGTGCACCTGTCCAAAAACAAAAGTGAGTAGCGTATGGGCCAACTAACTACAAACTTACAGGAAACTAAACACTAAATTTCAGACATTCTTGAATTGGATTATGAATCAGGAAGAACAGGTTCCGTTTAACAAAATGAGAATCTATTCTTGTATTTTCACTCGTAGAGAGAGGACTGTACACACAACGAGCTTAACCCTCGACGCTGTAGAAGCGATATGAAAGACAAAAAGTGCGACGACATGATGACTGCAGGCAGAAGAGTTCTCACATTCTCCCCCTGCTCCTCTCCTGTCTCTGCCTGCCTTAACCTCCTCCCACTTCACAACTCCATTCTCAATTATCATTCTTCCATCTGATCTCCCACAACATCTTGGCTTCTTCCTTCGACTTTAATTCTCACCTTGTCTCTGTACTTCACCACACCCAGTCACTGTATCGATGATCCACAAAATATAAAGTGTATGGGCAGAATAAAAAAGTTCCCGTTTGTATTCAACAGTCCCTTTTGATGAAAATTAAAGCTCTGAGATTAGTGGAACGCCACTGTTGGTGAGAGCTGCCAGATCAGAGTCATTTCATATCAGCTGTCACATCAAACGCAGACAGCGTCTGTACAACTAGCTGTGGACCTGTTATGCTGCCATCACAGCTTTTATCTTAGGAGTGAGGCACGTCAGTTGTGACAGTTCAATATGGCATGCGAGCACTGCAGTAGAAATACTATATGCTTTGTGTAATGCCTCATACTGCAGCTGCTGAGTTTCTTCTGCGTGTTTACGAGAACATGGTCATGCTCAAACAACGACACTCAGTATGATACAGTAGCAGTGCCAAGAAAAGTTAAATCAAACAAATTCTGGTCGTCCAGTCATGTAAGAATGATTTTAAGAATTTTACTCGCAATAAGTGAAGTCGCTATCTCAGCAGGAGCGTGTGCAGTGTGGCTAAAGGTCCCGCTAGCTCTTCTGGTTAAAGGTCAATCGGGACTAGAATGGTGCTAGTGTAATGTGTATACACATTGACAATGTTTTTCTTAATGAATTTGATCACATTTGTTGCATCCAAAAAGTAAAACCCTGTAAATTAAAATGTTAAAGATAACATGAATCTATGTGTAGTTACAAGCTACAGCAAAAAATCTGATTACTGACCCACAATAAATTGATTTGATCATTTAAAATTTGTGCAGCTGGTTTTGAAACCACATATAAATACGTTAATGCGTGTGTGTTCTGTGCATAAAGTGCTTCTAGAACAAGAAAGCGCATAAATAGATGCAGCAATTACATAATACCTGGTAAAGGGGAAGAAGACCCTAAAGGCTACATCACTGGCATTTGACCCCACTGACCTTCACCTTCACCCAAATGATTGACCTCTGCCTGACCTTGCCAGAGCATTTGGACCAAATTGTGCTGAAAATCAAATTCTTCGACCTCTGCCAAACTTAACTCTAACAGCAAATCTGGGGCCAGGTTTGGGGAAAATCAAGAGTGGGGGAAAAAACAATCCTCCAAACATTTGACCTTTGACTTCTGTCCAATGACTGACCTTAGGCAAATTGACTTGTGACTACAACAACTTTGGCCTTTGCCAAAACAAATCATTTAAGGGCAATTCTGGGGTCTACCTTCATGCACATGCCAAGTTGAAGCCCGTTTCCACCACAGGAACTCGTGAGTCATTTTAGGGGGTCTGACAAATCAGAAAGCACGTATCTCCACCACACTGGGCCTTTTTCAGGGACAAGATAAGTTCCTGTTTCAGGGTAGGTACTTCTGAGTGGCCCTGAAAAACCATTGTGCAAGGCTCGACACTGACTGGTCATTAACTCCACTGTTTGCTTTCTTCTCGATGCACGAGGTCCAGCAAGGATTCAAGTCTTTGAAGAGGAATAACAAAATCGCATGAAACTGTCACAGAATCATTACATCACAGCATGCATAGGTGCGTGAGCCTGGTGGGTTTTCACAGTGGAGACAACTGATGAGAAGGACAATCAAGGTGCCTTTCCGGAAAAAGTTTACGAGATCTGGGAAGTAGCTCGAGCTCTGACTGTGGGTGTCAATCAGCCATATGGCCTGCGAGAAGTAAGGGAACAGTTACACAAGCATGGCTCAAATGACAGTTTGTTGCCTATTTGGCTCCTATATGTACAGAGATTGACACACTTGTAAAGCACAACATAAGCATTACTCCTTCTGGTACCTTAGTTTTTTAATCCACCATTGTTTATGGGCGGAGTAAGAGAAAAGGATTCACACTCAGTGTAAACACTTAAAAATGGCATTCCTTTATTAACAAAGTTGTTTGTGGACATGAGAAAACTTTGTATTTTAAATCAAAACCAAACTTTTCCAGTAGAGTCAATTAGCTGATTAACAGAATAATCAATTATTGTGATAACTGATTAACCAGTCAAAGTTTGACCGTTTCCAGATTGTCAAATATAATATATATTTGTTGTTGTTTTTTTCTAAGATTTTTGGGAGCACAGACTGCACTAGAACACAGCACCCTGGAAAAACGTTAAGCTTGCCAATGACAAGTGACTCCTCTCTACAGAATTTTACAGTGTATAGTTCAGTGATTTTGACCCTTTGATACCAAAATCAATAGGCTTCTTGGGATCAACCGTGCCTAACACACACTTGGTGACATTCAGGCAATTAAGAAAGAAGTTATTGCAATCACAAGATTTTTTTTAATAAAGTACACAGACCAGTGACCTTGACCTTTTGACCCCCAAATCATTAGATATCATGGGGTCACTATGCATAATGCATATACGTGTGGTGATAATCAGACTGACAACTGAAGTAACCCCTCTCTCGAGGGAAATGTTGCATGACTGACTGACCGACTCAGTGTACAGAGGGACGTCTGGCCTAAAGACTCATTTATCAACGGCTGTTTTTCATGAGAAAGAAGAAAAACATGGTGATGTGTGGAACTGGTGGCACTGAAGTGCAGCGACAGCAAATCCCTAATTCCACGATGGGAGAACAGAGACATGACAGAGAAAAAGGGCAAGACAGACATGGGCGAGAGAGAGAGAGAGATAGCGAACTGACCTACATTGCAAAGGGAGAGAGTATTACTTCACTGAAACAGAAACGCCTACACACGTTCACTGAAAAGCCCTGTCATCTGAATCTTGCTGAGTTAGCAGCGCGTACGTGCGCAAATGTAGATATCAGATGACCTGTAACCCAAACCATCTGTCCTCCGTGTGCTTATAGTCTCTCAGTCTCTCATGCACACACACAAACACAATCATCCACCTTATTTTTGTGTGTTTGTGACAGCGTTTATGCTTTATACTGTTCCACCTCAGCAGTACAGCATACTATTCCTGCAATGTATTACAAACTGTCATTCTTCTTGTACATATGAAAGTTATTTGGTTCCCATACTGTGGGCCCTATCTTGATGTTCTGTAGTGCATGGCCAAAAGCACTGCAATTTGTTCTTTAAGGCACAGTAAGTAACATGCAGCAAGCAAACAGGTTGTATTTAGTCAGTTCAACTTGGGTTTGCTTTACATGTACCATCAGATTGACATCTGTCATTACTTTTAATGTGCTGATACCTGGCACATTGTTATGTAGATTGTGGACTCGGAAGTGAGAGGTTCTCTGGCAAGGAACCATCTGCGCACATCTGTATAAGATGTTTGACATATTATGACAATACAACTGAAGCTATAGCGTGTAGGATTTAGTGTCATCTAGTGGTGAGGTTGCAGAATGCATTATGTTGTCACCAGTCACAATTTTGTTATCCTTCATGGTTTTTCTTTAGCGATGGTGATTCATGCTCCTTTGCCTTTTCTTCTAATAAACAATATGTATAATCCTCCAATTTACAAAAATGAGTGTTTGTAATCTCGTTAGCCTGCACAAGCAACCAGAAGACACTGTAGAGGTTAACAGCAATTGATTCCTCTTTTTTCCGTCAGTCTTCTGGCCAACGCTGCAAAATGGGAAAGGCAGAGTGTGCCACTTTTGCGCTACTGTGTAAACATGGCGGTGCAACATGGCGATCACCGTGAGGGGGTGAGCCATCATGTGGATATGAAAGGCTCATTTCAAGTTAATGAAAAATCACTGATTCATTGTTGCGGGTACACTATTGAACAGATGATTATGAATGCTATATCACATTTCTGCTAACAGACACAGTAACTTTAAAGCATATAAACAAGATAACAAAAACATACTTTTCTAAGGATTTTATTTTGACGTATGAAATACTAAATTACAGAAAAAAAATATAATTTAACACTACGCTCAGTCATCCAATGTGTTACAATTTTGCGTGCAAAAGCGTTGAACTAAACATATGTGATGACTGTGCATAGACATGTCTATTGGATTTGTGTGTGTGTGTGTGTCTCTGTGAGATTGTCCAGTTATAATCATAATCGTGATCAAAGGGATCAGCCCAATGTAATGTGTTATCTCACTGCTAAATATAGATCATGTGGAAAGTGTTGCTGCAGGCTTCTCCACTCCATCTAAGTCTCTCTGCCTTTTTCTTTTGTGAGCATGTTGGTTTTTACAATCGTGTGAGTGTTTGTGTGCACAGTTGTGTGCATGTGACTGCAGGTCAATGTATTAAACACAAAGTTAGGATGGGCATACTTCAGATGTGCATCACTCACATTACAGATCTATCGTGGATCTGCAGCTGATGGAGCACAACAACAGCAAACAGATTTGATGTTGATTTGGGGAATTAAATGTGACACCTCTACTTGCAGCACTCTGTGCCTGGCACACAGCCCTCTTTGCTTACTCACCCAATCATCTACTTTCTCTTGTGATTTTTTTGGGGGGAGGTGATGGTCTAGTGGTTAAGCATTGGGCTCGAGATCAGAGGATTCTTGGTTCAAAGCCCAGCCTGACTGGAAAATCACTAAAGGCCCTTGGGCAAGGTCCTTAATCCCCTAGTTGCTCCCAGTGTGTAGTAAGCGCCTTGTATGGCAGCACCCTGACATCGGGGTGAATGTGAGGCATTATTGTCAAGTGCTTTGAGTATCTGATGCAGATGGAAAAGTGCTAAATAAATGCAAACCATTTACCATTTTTCCTCATCACTTCACGAGTTTGTTTTTTAAGTGTGAAAAGTCAACATCATTCCCAATTTGTATAGTGACAGTAATCACATTTAAATGCATTAACTAATGTTTATTTTTAGTCAATTCTGAAAAAAAATAAATAAATTGCCATGCATTCAGACAAAACCTTGTATTTGTTGCAGCATTGCAGAAAAAAAAAAAACCCAGGTGTGTTAAAAACAGGCAGTGGTGGGCTTGGTGACCACCAGACCTAGGCTTTACGAATGAAAGAAACAAACTCCTTTTGAACAAACAAATTTGTGACCATATTATTTGAGCTTTAGAACAGACGTGTTGTGAAACAAGCCAAAAATATGTTTATGTATCTGATTTAATAAATTTGTGTGACAAAACAGTTGGTCTCTCTCTTACGGACCTCATTCACTGTGTACCTTGCTCAATCTTAAATCTCTTTCTTTCATGGTTAAATTCATAAGAAATACTTTATGCTGTGTCGTGTGGAGGTATGGCTGGATTATTTGAATGCTATGGGCCTTTCACACCTTGACAGTTTAGCCAGTGTACGCCAACTTATGAAATATGTTGGCTACGTTGAATAGGTTATTCAGCTGTCACACCATGATGATTTAGCAAGCGTATGCTGACAACCCTGTTTCCACTTAGTGGTCCGGGTTGGTACGGCACAGTATGGTACGGGTCAGAATGGTTAGATTTGGATTGATTTGCATTTCCACCGCCAGCATAACCCTTTTGTCTGGTAGGCGGAGCATGTAGATGTTGACATACACGTCATAGAGAGCATGCATGCTTCTGTATTACATAGACAAATATAACTTCCGCCCAACTTCGTTGGCGGAGGTAAAAAGGTGCTTTTTGATTGAGTGTTAATAGATGACAGCATTTATTATTATTATTGTTTTAACTCTTCTATCCATCTATTTTACAGGGGACATGCCTGGACTTTTCAAAAGCCTAGGAAGAGCAGAGTCAGAAAACTGTTGCACATTAGTCATGCTGGAACAGAAAGAATCATTGAATTAAACTGATAGTGTTCAGCTCAGAACTGGTGGATGAGCATTTTGGCCTAGCACCTCTTTAGCATAGGATGGTCCGCCCACAGATGTTTTGGCCTAGGACATTTCAACCCAAGGATGTTTCAGCCTCTAGTACTAATACATGCTTCCAAACAATAATGTAATATAAGGATGAGACATTTTAATACATGTTATTATGTTATGTTACACATTGTTATTATTGTTAGTTTTGAATAATTAGTTTTAACTGGGCAGCACGGTGCCTTAGTGGTTGGCACTGTTACCTCACAGACATGAGGTCCCAGGTTCACTCCCAACCTGGTCATTTCTGTGTTGAGTTTGCATGTTTTCAACTTGTTTGCATGAGGTCCCTCGGGGTGCTCCGGCTTCTCATACTTCCAAAGAAATGCACATTCAATGAATTAGTGACTAAACTGACCGTAGGTGTGAGTGAGAGTGTGAATGTGTTTGCGTGTCTATATGAGACAGCCCGGTGGTAAACTGGCCACCTGTCCACGGTGTGCCCTGCCTCTCACACTCTGTCTCATGGGATAGACTCCTGCCCCTTTGTGACCCTTAATTTTGAATAAATGGGTTCAGAAAATGGATGGATTACTTAGATTAAACCACATTTCCATTTCTATTAAAACAAAGGGTTAGGGTTATAGGTCATTAAGGATGTGAAAGATGTCATTTCTGGCTGTAATGTTCAAGTTATGTATTTTTTGGCCAAAATGTCTTAGGCTGGAACAACCTAGTCGAAAACGTCCACGGCCAAAATGTCTGACGCTCATCAGAATTGTATCATGCTGGATCCACCATTGGTGTAAACCGGCTTAAAAAAAAAAAGTCATGAAAAACTAAACAAGAGTGTGTGATTAAGAGTTACTAAGATAAAGACGGAGGCACACATGGACGTGAGAAAGAGGGAGGTTCTTTTTGGAAACAAACTCTTTGGCAGTGTTGCATGACTTGCACTTTCTCCCACTGACCCCCCCAAGTGATCCCAAACTGGGTGATTGGTTGGAGGAGGACACCGAAAGAAGCAAAAGGAGACAAAGGAGGAATAGAAGATAAGGACAAAATGCCACAAAGAAAGTGAGGAAGCAAAAGCAAAAGAAAAGTGGAGGAAAAAGCAGGTAAAAGACAAGACGGGCAGTGGAAACACTTCAGACGTAAATGGGAGAAAGGAGCGAGGATGACTGTAGGAAAAAGTAGGCCAGAAACAGTACACACACACACACACACACACACACACACACACACACACACACACACACACACACACACACACCATTCAGAGTGGTGCCAAACTGTGTGAAGCGTACTTACCAGTGGAGCAGGAGCAGCCCACTTCTGCAGCATACTCTCTCTGTCTCTTTCATTTCTTTCCTCCCTCTGCACTGCCTTGTCCCTTGTAAAGCACCCTGAGTCTCTCTCTCTCTCTCTCTCTCTCTCTCAAGTGGAAAATCCCAACAGATCCGGTGTTGTCCTGATGCAAACTGCTTTTTGGCCTTTTCTCACCCCTGAAAAGCACCGATGCAGCACGCACACCGACGGCGTGCTCCTAAATCTTGACAGTGAGGCTGGAAGCTCCCACTCCTGCTCCTGACACGCAGCACTCAGGTGATCACACGCACACAGAATTGGTAGCACACGCTTGCACACGCCCACGGGGAGGGAGTCCCGCATGCAGTGCTCCAACGTGTATTACGCAAGATGCTGAATGTGAGCCAGGGCTTGAACAGTGTTTGTCCTGGGCGCGCACACCCACCCACCCACACCCACACACACGGGCCCCTCCCTCGGTTTGCTCAGCCAACTTCATCAGGTATTCATTCAAAAAATACACACATGCCAGCTGGCTGCACGCCCAGAGACCGCTTACAAGCACAGAAAAAGAGCAAGAATGAGTGTGTGTGTGTGTGTGTGTGCGCGCGCTTGGGGGGTGGGGGTGGTGTTAGAGTGAGAAGGGCAGAGAGGGAGAGAAGAGGAGGAGAGATAAAGGGGGGGACAAGAGGGAGGCACAGAGTGAACAGCAGAGATTAGAGAGAGGACATGAAAAAGAATCACTGAAAGTGTGACATGGAAAATTCAAGCGCATGCACAAACATGCATGCACACATACACAAAAAAAAAACAAAAAACACATGAACACAAACACCTACTAACCACGATTACACACAAGGTGTACACGCATGCAGAAAAAAAGCCAGAACACAACAGAGATTCTAAAATCATGAGTGTTTTTGTAGAAAGTGTTACGTTTAAGGCTGCACATGCCTCTCTTGACCACTAGATGTCATGACTGATTAGCTGAGAGGGAGTTGAGAAGAGTCTATTTCTGTTAGTTAGCTGACCTAGTTAAAAGAACATTTAGAAGTAAATATAGATGAAATGTGCTCATCCATTCGAAAAGATGTAGCAGGCACAGGGAAGAATAGAGGACCCAAGATTCTCTCTCTCGCACTCACACACACACACACACACACACACACACACACACACACACACACACACACACACACACACACACACCTTTTTTGGTTAGACGTCCTGTGATCTTAATGTCACTCGAGCGTACAGTCAGATATTTGTGGATTGTTTGCTGTTCGACAGGAGATATTTCTAAATTAAATTTTAAAGCTGTAAAGAAAGATACAGTCAAGTATCTGGATAGTGATACAATTTAAATAAATTTCCCCCTGTATACCACCACAATTAAGTTGAAAGTAAACAATTAAGATGTGCTTGTGGTGTAGCTTTAATTCAAGGGGTTGAATAAAAATATTGCATTAATCATTGAGGGATTACAGCCATACATGACTCCCAGTTTAAGAGCCCAGAAGTAAACGGGCAAACTAAATATAAAGACTTTTTAAATTTTATTCAAATCATTACAGCCAATGTTCTTTAGACAAGCCATAGCATGGATAAATGAATATTTCTAAGTTTTTGAATATGTTGTGGACTTCATTTTCCTCAGACATTGATAAGCACAAACAGTATGACACGGTGTGGAAAATCTGTCTTCAACAGGCACTTCTCAAAAACAGACTCTGGAAGAAGGAGGCAGGTGAGGTGGGCTCAAAGGTAGGGATTTTAATTATACCGGCCCACCGACATAGAGCTTGTTGTTGACTCACATCAAAAGTGAGAACCACAAGGCTTTGTTTTAGAAAAATGGCCAGATCACTGCACTGTTTGATTGATCAATGCTGATTAAATTAAACCAGTTATCAAATATGTGCGTGTTGTCTCTGATTAGCTTTGTAAAGGTGAAGCTACTGGAGCCAGCGTCACGACAGTCTGTTTTATCAACACAGATCAGCAGTGCTCCCTCTGTTTAATAAGAGCGGCGCTCTAAGAGGCTGACACGAGTTTTACAAACTAATTTGCCCATCAGTTCAGATATACACAAACTCTGTTTCTGGAGCAAAGCATGTGATATAACCTTCCTCATGACTAGTCAGGTAGTGAGTTCCACCAACGATGAACAAGCTTCCATTCCTCATGATTTTCTCCTGTTTACAGACCATTTACAGGGGCAGAGCCAGAGAGGAGATTCGAAAGGGCTCTGGAGCCCTTGTTAGAGTAAAAAAAAAAACAACAAAAAAAACAACAACAATAATTAATGTACTTCTAACAACTAAAATGTCATTCTGTCACTACTATGCTGAGTGTCCTAGTTTTACTACAAATGTGCAGTAAGTGGAATTAATGAAACATGAAAGTGTTTACTCATTTAAAAATTAAATAAATGAATACAAACAATAAGCAGCAGCTTGGAATGCAGGCATTTTTTGTTTTGTTTTTTTTCTTTTCTTAATATATGGCAGAGGTGTTAAAGTGACAGGCGTATACAATGGATTGACCTTAATGTTATATTGAAATTTATATACCATAGAATATATTGCAATATATACAGTGAACACCTATGCTTAAAATTCTACTACAATATTAAATTTAGGTCACATCGCCCAGGCCTAGGAAACCACCAAGACACTAATGACAACTCTATAGGTTGCAGGCTTCTGTGGATGAGTTGAGAGAAACTGGGAATAGTGCAGCCTTTGATTCAGATGGTCACCACTGCTGAGATTGGTCTGCTTGTGGTTTCTTCCTATAATCAAAAATACTCAAAGAAGTATTTACTTACCACAGTCACCAATGTGCTTGCTTGTGGAGTGCCTACGGTTTAAACTTTGTTTCTTGTATAGCACCTTGGGGTTATTTTGTTGCGAGTTGGTGTTGTATCAATAAACTGAATTGATGGGAATGAAGTCAAAGACATAGTGACTTGAAAATGTTCATGTATCCATCACCTGACTTGTTGAAAGACAACTGGCTGAATAGTAATACTTATATTTAATTATGTGTGGCCTCTGAAAATGGAGACTGTGCATAAATATTGCCTTAGTTCCTAAATAGTTAATGCATTGTGGATTGTCAATGTGCTACAAGCACATCCCAATCATTTTGGGAGAAGATGACAAACACTGCATTGCTCTCCAATTACTTGACCGACACCCCCACTGACACATGCATTTCTACCGTTAATGATCCAACTTCAATGCCATATCCATGTGAAATAACACAGACTTAACGCTCAACAAAAATAAATCACTATTTCAGACTGTTGGAAAGCAAATTACCTTCACTTTTTTAAATGTACTGTTGGCAAATTTATCTTTGTGTAGGTTGTCCTCTGTTTCTCAACTGTTAACACAGTGAAGAATACCGCCTTCGTTAAAACACTGCAAAGTACTTCCGAACCCCTGAGTTCTCTCTGCTAGGTAAATAAACTTTTTACTGAACTTTACTGCAATTTAAAACATCATTAGCAAGAAAGAACAACTTTGGGGTTTTAGAAGTTAAAATCAATCCAGACCCGCACTATAGCTGTAAACCAGACAGTTTGTTTCATTTACAGCAATTTAAATGCCATTGCATTCGCCTTGTTTAACACAGCAGCAAAATATTTAAAGTAATATATGCTACTGCTTTGAATTAGAGCTGGAGAAAGAGCTGGAAATAAAGAAAACACTCTAGATGCGGTCAAGAAGCCAAACCAACATAGACAAAGTGTGTACATGTTTCAGAACACCTCAAAAGCACAAAACTCGTCCGTTTCCTCGGCAACTAATTGGAACCTTCAGGTGTTCACTAATAATTCATTTGTGTGGGTTTGTATATAATACAGTCAAGTGAGAGTAGAGCAAGAAATAGAAAGAATGAGGATGTGTCCACCAAAAGGTTAGACAGATGTAAAAGAAAAAAGTTCTCCTTTCAAATCTCGTTGAAACCAGATTAGACTTCAGAGTTCCACTGTGAAACCTGCTTGGACGTGATGCTAACTGGAGAGAAGCACAAATGCTTGAAGTATCACCACAAGTCTGTTAAAAACAAGTTATAAAATCTGCAAAACTCAGCTTGCACTGTCTGAGAATCATCACACCCTTGTAATTCTTATGCTTACTTCATTAAATCATAATTTCTTCACACCTTCACCAACCTGGTCTGAGCGGAAATTTTATTTTCCAAGTTGTTGGTTTTGGATTCTACCTTAAAATTAGGTTCAGTGATGATCTGAATCCTCAAGAAGGAATGAAAAAAAAAAAAAATCTATGTCAGAATAAACACAAAACTAAACACACCACAAAACAGTGCAAAAAGAAAAGTTGAAGTAAGACTATGAGTACCTGAACAACCACAACAACAAACGTGGCTCAGACCACAAACTCAAAGGAATGCTGAGCCACAGACTTTTGTGCACCGGTGACACTGGCACAAACGAGTCTGTTTTCTGTTCGATGATGATGTTGCAGTGGAAAGGATGTTGAAGTCCATAGTCAGTTAAACAATTAATGAAAACATTCATTTTTAATAAAAGCCAAAACAATCAAATTATGAACTAATTACCATTATTTCAAATAGGCTACAGCAGGGGTGGCCAAGTTCGGTCCTCGAGAACTATGCTGTGAGGATCTGGTAAATGTTAGCAACATGGATAATTTTCTACTGCCAGTACTACATTCTTCTCACTTGAAGTATCGGCATTGTGCTGCAATGCACCATGGGAGTTCAGGGTTTTAAATGTTATTGTGGCTCATGTTAGTTTAACGTGTTGTTAGTGTTACTAATTTATTGTGTTTTTGTAGTTCAATTGGTTTACTCAGTTTAGTTAAGTGCCATGCTGCCGTTACCATGAGTGAGAAGGGTAGTGCGTTTGTCACCACAGTCTGTTTGTGGGTGTAAAATTAAAGCACCTGCTTGCGGCAGAATGCAGAAAAGACAAAAAACTGTGCATGCATGTAACTTTGTTCACAGAGAAACTGGGGAGAGCTGACATTCGCCGTTTAGTATGCTTATATATTTTTGGTCAAGGATGACTGCTGCAAAAATGGAACGTTGATAGGACTAATATTTTTGGAGAAACTACAGATATTAGCTAACACTGAACAATGGACGCGCTAATTACATACTGGACTCACACACCAATCCAGCAGGGGGCAGTAAATCATCTTTATATTAACAGTGTCTGTGACTTTATTTAATAAGTTCAATGTAAGTACATAATATAATTTTAAATGTGTTAAAAAAAAACGTATGGACGGCACAAGAAAGTGAAAACACTTATTTCCATTGAGGTCCATTTAAAAAAATCAAATGACAAAATAGAAGTAATAACAAAATATAATTATAACAATACTTCTGAAAACAAGAACCAAACAATTTATAAATGCATTAAGACAGTACATAAACATTAAAAATATGTAATTAACAGGAAATAAAAGGTTGAGTTCTTCTAAAAACTGTTGAAGACTAAGGTTCTAAAAACATTCTGGACTCACACGCCATTCCAACTCATTATAGAAATTTTGCATAATTTATCACCACCCTTGAAAAATCTCAGCTACATATTTTATAAACACGACCCAATCTAGAGCCGTCGATCCTCACACACAACACGCTAGTATTAACACACACATGGCAGACACCACAGAGTTCTCTGCCCACTTGTTCCATCACACATACTCTCTCACCCGCCTACGCAAACTCCCAGCACTCCACACGCTGCGGTTATGACAATGGCACCCCCCGCCTGCCTCTGTGCTCCTACCAATCTTTCCCACCCTCCTCAGTCGAAGTCTCAGCTCTCTTGTTTATACACGTCTTTCCATCTGCCTGAGTGTATGTGAGACTGAGCGTGTTAAGAAACTTGGCATGGCCGGGAGAGAGCCATCTAATGGTCAGAAACCAAACACACACCCACATCCACAGACAAACACACACCCACACCCACAGACAAACACTGACAGTGTATTTAGGGAGGAGGAAAACACTTGGTTACCATTCATAATAATTAAGAATCAAGTAAGTACACTAACAGTGGGTGGGTTAAGGGAAAAATAAAATTAAATAAAATAAAGAAATGAGGAAGCTTTTACCCCCACTGGAAATCTGAGGTGACTGGATACTGGAATGCATATTATACTTGAAACCATATTACCACACCACAAAACTGCCAACAAACACATGAATACAAGAACCTACTGAGGCGTGATATATACTAGTTCAGATGTTACCATCCCCAACTTGAGATTCTGAATTGCAAAATCTAAAAGGCAAGGTGTAAATCCATTTGGGGGACGGTCGAGCTGTTATCTTACAGGCGCACGTTTCTGAACCTGAGTGCTGGACGCAAAGGGGCTGGATTAATGTGCCACATTATGCAGGGGTGTGCTGTTGGCATATCACAACATTAACCAACAAGTGTCACTAGGTCAGGTCAGGTCTGGGAGTATGCAGTGGTGCATCACACTGCTGCACCTTTAGCCCTGGATGGCAACCATACAGGCAGACAACCAGCATATAGTACTGTTGTATTGAATGGATGCGACATAAGAGAAAGGTGTTGAATCCTCCCTCATTTCAGAAAAAAGAAACCCTACATAGACTCTAAGACCCCTTAGTGCCGGTGTCGCAGACCAAACGGTCTCCCCCTTAAACATTGGTCCGCCCTGCCTCCACTGCACATGCGTCATTTGGGACCACAGCAGTACTTCTGAAATGGACTCTCTTCACCCAAAGCAATCAAAGGGAATAATGTGATTATTAACGATGAGATGACAGGAAGCAGAAAGTTTGACCACATTACACCCATTTTGGCATCTCTTTACTGGCTTCCAGTCCCAGTGAGATCAGATTTTAAGGTTCTGCTACTAACCTAAAAATCTGTACACAGACTGGCACCTCCCTACCTAAATGACCTAATTAAACCCTACGTACCAGCCCGGGCTCTGCGTTCTCAGGATGCAGGGGTACTTTGTGTCCCTAGGGTGAATAAAAAGTCTGTGGGTCACAGAGCTTTCTTTTATCATGCTCCTGTTCTGTGGAATGATCTTCCTGCGTCAATAAAACAGTCAGATACTCTGGAGACTGTCAAGTCCAGACTTAAGACGCACTCGATCATCTTAGTATTTCTTCTGTTTTTCTTGTTGCGTAATGCTGACTAATTATACTGCATGCTGTCTTTCTGATGCCTGATTCTATTTTCTCTCTGTATGAGGTGCGGCTCCATCCAGAGATGGGAGTTGTATCTACTTCTGCAGGCCTCCTGTCCTGGACGCCCAAAATTTCCTGTGTATTTGTTTTGTTAATTGTGTCTGTAGCATGAGCCAAACAGAGGGTCATCCCTTTGAGTCTGGTCTGCTTGAGGGTTCTTCCTCAAATCATCAGAGTGAGTTTTTCCTTACCACTGTCAGCTGTGTGCTTCTCTAGGGGTTAGTAAGTTTAGACCTTACTTGTGTGAAGCGCCTTGAGGCACCTTTTTTTGATTTGGCGCTATATAAATGAAAATAAATTGAACATATGACAAGGTAAACCCTCGTAAATCATTCTAAAGTCAGTTTTAAGCAAAAACAAGGCGATAAACGGTGACAATTTGAAATGATTGAGGCGTAGTGAACGCAGCAGCTAGTAGCTCGTGTTGCTGCGGCGCTCTGATCGCTTCCTCCGTCTTTTATTATGGAATAATGCTGAACTGATGTGGGAATGATTGTTGTATAAAAGCTTCAGATATCTGTCGCTGCGATAGATAACTGGAGTGCAGTTTTAAGCAGAAACAAAGCGATAATCGGTGAAGCGCGGCCAATGCACAGAAGTCACACATGCGCAGTGAAGGCAGGGGGACAAATTTTTAGGGGGGGACTGTTCAGTCAGCGACACGGTGCTTCATATTCCTGAACTCTGTACCCTGAAGTAGGGCTGGGCAGCATGGCACCCCCCCCACCTCCACCACCACCACATTATAATTATAATTTGACAATGCTGAAGAAACCAGAATGCTTATCATATTAACTTTAGAATACCTTATTTAAAAAAGAGACTTACTTATATTCATAAGGTAGTATTACATTTTAACATCACAGTGTATGGCCGCTTTAGACACAAGGACAAGATGCAAGTGTAGTAAACCTGGATACAAATTAAGAGCACTGGCACACATCATGTCCACTGCGCCAGAGAACATTTACTCTCCATTTCATATTTCCCTGCTCGTTTGTCTCCGTCTCTCTCAGACTGTGTCAACTTGCTGGCAGTGTCGTGTCCTACATCAATCCAGCCTCCGTCCCATTCACAAACCTACTAATCCACACACACTATTAGATCCCTACTAGTCACTAGTCACACACAAATCAGTGTGCACGTGTTTGCATGTGTATGATGGATTAGGGAGGGACTGGAATGGATGGCCAAATCACTGCTAAACCCTCGATTGCTGTATAATCCTTCTGAGTATACACACACACACACACACACACACACACACACACACACACACACACACACGTCAATGCATGAAAATATGCAAGCAGACATTCTCATGCATACATGTAAACAGGCGGCTGCTTCAAATTCACACAAATAAAGCATATATGTGTGCACACCTATGCACTTAGATGTATGCATAAGGTCCAACACACTCAGTCATGACAAAGATACAAAAACAAATATTTCAAAGCTAATATATAATCCTGCTTGTGTGATACTGCACAAAAGACAGCATGAGAGATGTGAGAAGGGAGGCACTTGAGAGAGAGAAAAAAAAAGAGTTTGTGTTATAATAGTCATTTAAGCACAAGAGAAAGAAAAGAGAAAAGTAACAGTACAGAAAATAGGACGGCATGACAGGATAAAGGCACATTCTTTGATTCACACAGAGACACATTCTCACAAGTACACCTCATACGAGTCACCACAAGTAAACGGAAATTTGACACAAAGGTAATCAAGAGGTACCCAAGCACTGTCTAGACAGACTTGGTATTTAAGTTACTGGTTTGAGTCTAAGTTTAACAACCATACAGTAAGACTGGAAGAACCAAGACCCTGAAGACTTCAAAATTTGCTCTCCTGTAAAAATATCTGTTTCCAAATGTAAGATCTTCCTGGATGTCTTCTCGTAGGTTTTGCACCCAGAGCTGTGAATGTCACTGCCGAGATAAGTGGCTCTCTCCATAGGTTCAGCACTTTCGTACAGATGCACTGCTGATGACAGAGTCCAGGAAAATCCCTGAAAACCTGGATCTTAGTCTTGATTCTGGACCCTGTGGCCTATCAGGTCAGTGGTCATCCTTGAATAATGTGACATTCCTGGAAGCGTAAAGTCAGATGAGAGTCTACAACTCCCCCTGGGTGGGATGACAGTCTATCATAAATTACTTCCCCAGCCAATGTTAGCACCCCTTTTCAACAATAACAACTTTCCAAAGACCAGTCAATTATTTCTGTGGGTAGTGTGGAACTTTTCTTTTTAAACAGGCTTTTAGTTAGACATGGGTTTTTTTTTTTATTGTTCTAGTCTTTTTACTGTGTTTTCCTGTTTTAAAATCATTGTTTTAAATGTACCTTCTCTGTATTTTATGCATTTTACTTGTATGCTTTGTGAAGTACTTTGTGATGTGTTATGCGTGAAAGGTGCTATAGAAATAAAATTTACTTACTTTACTTTTACTTAGTATGTGTAGCTTAAAAAAAATCTTTCAAAGTTTAGCATGAAATTCCTGAGACTTTTGGCAGTGGGTGCCAGCTAGAAGCCAAGAGGACCAATTCTAATCACTCCAAAATGAACACACTGACACACCCTGAAGCAGAAAATAAAATCCTTATATAATTTGAGAAAAGACTGTTTGTCCCCCTGCTACTCCCAGGTACTTTGGCAGATTCCCAACATCTTTGTACATGGATGAAGTACATGGATCCACTCCTGAAATGCCCTTAAAGGGTCTGTCTTAGCAAAGGTCAAGTTCACTGGAGTCAAAGGTGAAAACTTGGCACACACATTGTTGGGTCCTGAAATTTTTCTTTCTTTTCTTTTTAATATTTATTTCATTCATTTAAAAGAAAAACAGAAAAGCAAAAAACAAAAGCACCACAATACCAGAATGAAAAGGAGCAGAAAGAAGAACAAGTCTTATGATTTCTGCCCCTTTTAACAATACAATCTTTCAATATACAGCATCATAGTCAACATTATTTAACAGATTGCATTTCTTTAACTTGTCACATACCACTGACCCATTTCATAATTATGACCAGAAATTAATAGATTACATCACTGACAGGTTACATTTAAACTTAAGACACTCCAAACATTATTAACAGTTTACTTTTTTTTTTTTGACTTTCTTGCAGCCCACTGACTTACTTCATAGTTTCATACTTACTTAATACATCTAATTTAATATGTTTTTAAAATAATTTAAGCGACCTTAATTCTTTAATTTCTTTATTAAGATTGTTCCATAATTTGACACCATTTACTGCAATACTCCTTTCCTTTACTTTGGTTCTAAATCTTGGTTTTTTAAAGACTTCTATTCCTTTCAATTTATAACTACTTACTCTTTTTTCAAACATATTTTGAATGTTTGTTGGTAAAGTATTTTTATTAACTTGGTACATCGTTTGTAATATTTTCAAATAAACTAAATCATGAAATTTAAGTACCCTATACTTAATAAACAATGGATTAGATGGATCTCTAAAACCACTGTTACTAATCACTTTTAAAGCTCTTTTCTGCAAAATAAATAAAGGTTGTATATAGGTTGTATATGTTGATCCCCAGATTTCTACACAGTAAGTTAAATATGGGACAATCAATGAATTGTACAATGTTAATAAACCATAACTATTTAATGAATATTTTACTTTATGCAAAACAGCAATGGCTTTTGCTATTTTTCCTTTTATGTAATTTATGTGTGACTTCCATGTAAGATCTTCATCAATCATGACTCCTAAAAATTTCATTTCTTTTACCCTTTGTATATCCATTCCATCTATTTGTAATGACACATTATTTTCTTTCGCTCTATCATTAAACAATATGAAATTTGTCTTATTAATATTTAGTGACAATCTGTTTATATCAAACCAATGTTTAACTTTTTCCAACTCTGTATTTATCACTTGTGCTACTTCCTGTATATCTGATCCAGAGTAAAACAGCGTTGTATCAGCAAATAAAATGCTGCCAAGCACATTGGATACATTCACAAAATCATTGATATACAAAATAAACAGTTTGGGTCCAAGTACCGATCCTTGTGGTACTCCATAAATAATGTTACACAATTCTGATTTGGTATTATTTATCTGAACAAACTGTTTTCTATTTTCTAAGTAGCTTTTTACCCACTGATGTGCAACACCTCTTATTCCATATTGTTGTAACTTGTGGAGCAATCTTGAGTGGTCTATAACATCAAAAGCCTTTTTCAGGTCAATAAAAATACTTACAAAATAATCCTTATTATCTATTGTTGTTGATATTTTCTCTATTAGTTCCATAATTGCCATAGCTGTCGAATGTTTTGTTCTGAATCCATACTGAGCATTATTTAAAATATGATGTTTCTCAATAAATTTATCCAATCTTGTTACAAAAACTTTTTCCATAATTTTAGAAAACTGTGGAAGCAATGATACTGGCCTGTAATTAGAAAAATTATGTTTGTCTCCATTTTTATATAATGGGACTACCTTAGCAATTTTCATTTCATCTGGAAAAACCCCAGTTGACAGAGACAGATTACAAATATAAGTAAATGGTTCAATAACAATTTCTATTATACTTTTTACAGTCATCATGTCTAAATCTTCATGGTCAGTTGATCTTTTGCTTACACAGTTTTTTACAATATTTCTTATTTCATCTTTTTCCACATTGTCCAGGAAAATACTATTGACCGTATTTACCAATGTACATAATTTATCTTCTATTATTGGTTTATTTCCCACCAGACTTGACCCTACATTTGAAAAATAATCATTAAACCCATTTGCAACTTCTTTTATATCATATATCTCTTTATTTTCCTTAACAAAGTAATTTGGAATAGTTTCTTTCGTTCCATCACTATCAATCACACTTTTTATAATTCCCCATGTTACCCTCATATTATCTTTACTCTTATTTAGTTTTTCACTGTAATAATCTTTTTTTTGTTTCCTAATTATTGTTAATAGTTTATTTTTATATTTTTTGTATTTATGTTCTGATTCCTTTGTTTGCAATTTTAAAAAGCACCTGTATAAATAGTTTTTCTTTGCACAAGCATTTTTTATTCCCTTTGTCAGCCATGGTTTATTTACTCTTTTCTTACTAATTTCAATTAATTTACAATTTTTATTGTATAATTTCATCAATATTTTCATAAATGAGTTATATGCTACATTAACATCACTGACATAAACTTCTTCCCAGTTTTGATTTTTAAGGTCATATTTTAATGCCTCTAAGGCTTTTACTGACTTATCTCTTTTAAAGTTTATATCAGTTTTTTTGTTGTACCTATTTTTATATTTAAATATTGAAAAAATTGGTAAATGGTCGCTAATATCTGTCATGAAGATCCCATTCTTAATAATTTCATCTGTTCTGTTTGTAAATATATTATCAATTACCGTTGCACTTTGCGATGTAATTCTGGTTGGTTTTGTTATCAAGGGGAATAACCCCAAACTATACATTGTATTCACAAAATCACTTAATCTTTGGCAGCTGGAGCTTTCTATGTTAATATTAAAGTCCCCACACATAAAAAGCGTTTTGTTTTTAATTTGATGGAATAATTCAATTATTTTATCTGTAAATTTCACAACACAAGAATCTGGTGCTCTGTATACACAACTAATTAAAATATTCTTAGATGTTTCATGTACAAGTTCCACTGTTACAATTTCTATGACATCATTCATAATTGTCATTTCTTCAACAATTGTACACATCAGATCTGTTTTTGTATACAGAGCAACACCACCGCCTTTTTTATATCTTCTGTTTACAAAATACAGCTCATATCCCTCCATTTGAACTTCATCCATGAGATCATCTTTAAGCCAAGATTCAGTGATTGCAACAATACTAAATCTATTTTTAAACTGATTTAAATAATCTTTTATTTGTGACATTTTACAATACAAGCTTCGACTGTTTATATGTATGAGTGACAGGGTATCTTCTGCAATTTTTTCACTATTCAGCTGTTCTACTGTATAATACTCACAACCAATCGTTTTTAAGTCAAATATACTTTCATCAATATTAGTGTCTATGTCATATTTTATCCTCTGTTTCCATGTTTGATCTGATTTTTTGTTGGTCCAATTACCAACAGATGTTATATTTGATTGTCTATTCAGGTCTGTATTTCGTAAGGTCCTCCATGTTTTTGATTTGTATACCGTTTGTTCCTTCTTTCACTCTAATCCACACCCTACAATTCCAGACCCATGTAGCAACAATATGTTTCTGTTTTCTTAGTAGTCTTGCTTCCCTAGCAATATCTGCATTTTTTTTTGTTAGATGCTCATTTATATAGACACTCGTTCCTTTCAAATTCTTTGCCTGTCTTAATAACTCATATTTATATTTTCTGCTTGTAAATCGTATAACAATGTTAGATAGTTTATTTTTTCTATCTTTAGTTGGAATAGTATAACAGTCTGATATTGTGTCTTGATGGATGACAACACCTTTTTGATATAAAAAGTTTGTAACTTGTTCCAATGATTGTTTCTTCAGGTGGTGCATCCTCCCCACTGGTTCCACCAGAATCCACCACCCTTGCATATGTCCGATGCCTTGTTTCTAGTCCAGATATTATAACGTCATCTTTTCTAGTAAATTGTTCAAGTTCATCTACACGTTGCTCAAGTTTCTTAATGATCTTGTCCTTCTCTTTAACCAGATTTTGGAGTTCTTTAATTTCCACCATCAGTTTGTCTAGATTAGACATGTCTTTTGATATATGGTTTAATGAGGTCTTTATCTCCTCTATATCTTCCTCGAGTTTATCTGTTTTCCTGGGTGGTGCCATGCCGACTGTCGTGGCTCAGTATGGCCACTATTGATTACAAAAACAATTCTCACCAGTAGCCTCCACCACCACAGGTCCGGTAGCCGCACCCCAACCCTCCCCGTTGCTAACCTCGTTCACAGCCGCCCCAGCCACGGTCGTAGCCGCCGCCAGCCCTGGCTGTAGCCGCTGCTAGCCGCGGATGTAGCCAACGCCTCGGGCCTGGATGTATCGCCGCCACCGATGCCTCGGGCCTGAATGAACCGCCTCCACCGATGCCTCCGCTGCTAGCCTCGGACGTAGCCGCTGTTAACCTCGGATGTAGCCGACGCCTCGGGCCTGGATGTATCGCCGCCACCGATGCCTCGGCCTGGATGAACCGCCTCCACCGATGCCTCCGCCGCCAGCCACGGATGTAGCCGCTGCTAGCCTCGGATGTAGCCGCTGCTAGCCTCGAACGTAGCCGCTGCTAGCCTCGAACGTAGCCGCTGCTAGCCTCGAACGTAGCCGCTGCTAGCCTCGGACGTAGCCGCTGTTAGCCTCGGACGTAGCCGCTGTTAGCCTCAGATCTAGCTGACGCCTCGGGCCTGGATGAACCGCCTCCACCGATGCCTCCGCCTGGATGAACCACCTCCACCGATGCCATCGATCTGTTAAATGTTTCGTAGCTGATGTGTAGTTCTACCCTCAAGGGCAGGTCAGGACACTTCCTGAGAACCACGTCCACCAGTTCATCTTCTTTCATTAAGACCTTTTTTTCCAAACGTGGCAGCTGATATTCAGCTGGTGAGAGAACTTAAATTTAACAGGTTAGTCCTGATATTGTTTTTTTAAAAAAACGTCTTTTAAGATACTTTTCAAAGTAAATTAACGAGAAACATCGAAAATTGAAGCAGCGAGATCAAATTTATCCAATGTGAAATCCCCCCCCATTCCTTCCAGGTCTGTTGCCCGATTTCTACCCAGCATGATATGTGGGCCATGGTCAATCTCAGAATTACCTATAAAGCTTTGGTTTTTGAAACAGGTCAAGGTCACTGCTTTCTGAAATTGTCCAACTGGGATCACATTTCCAAAGGACAATTATTGGGCTCCAAAGTGTCAAAGCTTTGCACTAAATGGGGCACACATATGGTGGTGGGCTCTGGAATTGCCTATGTGCAGCCCAGGTTTCTAAAGGTCAATCACTGGGGTCAAGGTCATGTCTTACCATCTATCTGTTGGCTTACTCCTCAAAGGTCCTCTTGATGATTTCTACCAAACTTGGTATGTCAATGAATGTTAACCCTGAAATTGTCCTGAAGAACTCAATTGTGGCAAAGGTTAAGAACAAGAAAATTGCTTTTGCAAATTGATAACACTTTGCAGCAGTTTTCTTGAGCAGTGGTGGGGCCGTGAGATGGAAAGGGGGGGATTTGAGGCTTCCCCTCAACATTTGTGCGTGTGCCTGTTTCTCCCTCAACACCTTCAAGATCTGTCCTCTGCTCACAGTCTGAAAAAAGCTTTATGGACACAAAATTTCCCTGTTTCTCATGTCCAACATCACAGCTGCTTGCAGTATATTAATTAAGCAAAAACAAACCTGGCTTTTCCACTAATCCGGTGTGTTAACCATATTTTAACCACTTTATCCAAGTTATATGATCTTTTGAAATGGGGAGTAAGAAGATTATGGTATTTATTGCTTTTAAGTTATCATCTTAAACTGAATAAGATTATTTCATTAATAAGCTTATCCGGCATGGTGAGCCAGTCGACAAAAAATTATTACACACAGTTAAGTTTCAACAGAAGTTAATTCAATCAGACTCCAAATTACAACACACATCCACAATCACACACATTGAATACAATAAAATCCCTACTACCGGTATCCCTTGTCTCCTGGCATTACCTTTATGCTTTTATTCCATAGGGTCCCTGACCCTTGGACCAGGCAAAATCTTAATTCTTCCTCCCGTCTCTCATTTCCATAGGGTCCGTGACCCTTTTTGTCGGTCCAGTCTTAACTCTTCCTCCCGCTTCGCTTAATATGACACAGATTTGACTCACTCTCTATAGATTTTAAATCATCATCTGCCTCATTCCCAGAGATCAAATTTTGGAATCACCCATGTGCACAATTGAATAAAACGTTTGTGTTGACCTCGTTTGTTGGGCCCGTTGATGTCTGTGAATATTAGGATGATGGTCATTGTTGACAATGTGTCTGTCCAGATTCTCACCTTCCTTTCAAAAGACAAATCTCAGTTACCAATTATGAATTCTTAAAACAGGAATTTAGTTCTTTACCATCCTTCTCTCATCATGTCGGGGTCACCACTTTATTGGGATGGTCCTTTTCACCACATTATCACACAATTGTAAACAGCAAGACCTGAGACAACCAACCAGTAATATCACACAATTTACGTTTTAGGCACCACCCCGCGCGATCGCTGATGGAAGAAGGATGACCAAGACTCAGTCCAGTTCTCAGACTGACCTCACCTTTATTACAGAGAATGAGCCAAAGTAACAATAACAGAAAGTCTCAGGGTTCACTACAAAGCTCGCCCTGACAATCAGACTGAGTCTGGAGTTGTGACAGGCACTCTGAACAGAACTCTGCCTAACTAAACCTGAACCCTTTCATAATAAAAAAAATTAAACCCTACCCTATACAATGCAAAACTACTATTAAGCATTGTCCCATCCTATTATTGGTCCACCTCCATTCCATGCGCAGTCTTGTTTTTTGTTGTGTCCAAATGCTGATCCTGACCTAAAAAGGAAATATCATACAAAACCCCCACCACCCTGATTGAGCTGCACGTGTCACCCGCCTCAATGAGAAAAATAATTTGACCTCATCCCCTGATTGCCCACAAGAAAAACAACTTGGCCTTGTCTCAGTTACATGAATCACCAGAAAAATAGAAAAACATGTTTTCACATCCCATCTCAATACTGATTTATCAGCACATTTTAGCATGCAAAGGTACAGTGGTTTTATTCAGGTCACAGTAGAAAGACAAGCTAGCATAAGAAAAAGAAAATGTAACAAAGAACAAAATCAACATATTTTTACACAACCCAGTTTAGACCAAATGTGACATAAACATAGGTCTATCCCAGAACTGCAATCATTTGGATGAACGCCAAGGTTACTAACTTCATGCCAATAAGTAATATTACCTAATGTTTTAAAACCAAGTTTCCTAGTTTAGGCCATGGATAATGTCAGCAGAAATAGCTAGAAAATACACACAAAAATGATTCATTTTATATTCTTGAGCTTTGTAAACATTTGGAAATGTTAGCATTCACAAAGCTCCGCGTGTGGGCGCTTTTTATGTCATTAGTATTTCAGTAACTACTGTTCCATTGGCATTTTTCCACTGGCATTTCTGTCGACAAAGTGGCTTAAAAATGGTAAAAATAATTTAGATTGATGCAGATTATTAGGGGTTTTCAAACCTGAAAACACAGGCTGTGTAGTGGGGCATAAACTGACAGTTTTTGTCACAAGTTGCACAGGTTTAAAATGGATTTTTTCCTTAACTAAACAGGCTGAGGACAAGCTGACAGGTGTGGGACAGCATGGTGCCAAACTGAACACATGACACACACACATGCACAGCCAGAGCATACTGTAAATTCATTCCTTTTGAGAAAAGCCAGAAAATGGGCCTGTATGTTGTCCATGTCGAGAACAGAAACCCAAACTGTGTGTACTGAAGGTGAACTGCTCCGCTGTAATGGGCCATAATGGACAAAGACAGGCAGACTGGCACTAATTGCCATCAATGAGCACAGCAGCAAGCACTGTGTGCATGAAGGAGAGGTGGATGACTGCCCAGTGTGTGTCCACGTCCCTGAATAATATATTCTACCTTTTCAAAAGTGCACAGACAAAAAATGTCAGGCAGGCAGTGGAGCACACGGTCGTGCACACATTCGTCAAAGTCCTCTGGAGGACGGAAGTGCGTGCTAATGCTGTCGAGACACATGGGACACATATGTAGTACACAATGCAGCCAGCCAGCTACAACCCAGTGAACACGTAATACGTGCACATCCCCAACTCCACAGGTGTGTGCATGCAGCCCAGCAGGAAGTCTACTGTAACAGAACAAAGCTGTGCTGAAAATATAGCAATGGCCTGTGATAAAATCCACACCCCCGTATGTAGGTCTGTGTGTAATCACAGTGAAATGCTGCTCTGATTACAGTCGGCCTCCCACACAGGAAAGAAGTAAAACTGCATCGTCCTGCAGAGAAAGGTGCACCAAGTAACCAATGCATTTTATATCGGTAATAACTACACCATTTAAAGATTTAATTAAACACAAAGGTATGATTTTCCACATCATTAAATGCTACTTTTGTTGTTATCCTTCATTTAATGCGCAGACCACACAGACATTCAAGGAAATCACATAAATAACACCCTGTGTGACTTTTTCCAAAGAAAAAACGCGTGTTTATAGTGTAAACAAGCATCTAACCTCTTTATGTATCAATATGCGCATCAGTTTTCACAGTGACAATGCAACAATTAGCAGCGGTACACAAAAGTAGGGCAGAAGGTTAAAAAAATATATATATATTTATGGAATAACATGGGTGAGGGGCAGATTGGGTAAGGAAAAGCAGAGGAAAAGGTGAAGGAGGAGCTGGAAAAAGACAGTGACCAGATGACAAACCATACAGTTAAAGGTACAGAGCCACTGAGCTTTTTAAGATTTAAGGCATAAAAACATTTTCACTGGCACCACTATAAATATTATTTATTAGCCTTTAAATAGGGAATTCATAATATAACATTACCAATACAATCAAAACCCACATTGTCTAGAAAAAAATTAATAAAAAGTCCCCTGAAGGGAAAATTTTCAAAAGAACAGACAACTTTTTACTTTTAACCACTGCTCACGTGAAGGCTTCCCCAGACTTGTGCAAAGCATTATGGGTACAACCCAGTGGCAGCCAATCAGAGTGGAGAGTATGCTGGCTCATCTCACTTTGGCCCCTGCTCCAACATTGCGAAAAAACACTCAAACTGCGGCGTTTATGTGTAAAATAAAGATGCTTCTCATATTGTGTAAAAGCTTGCAAGAAATAAACACTTCTAAATGAAAAACACTGTTTTTGTAACCTGAAAACACCTCTGGAATGATTTCACAGAGGTCAGCATCACGCATCACTTCAATGTAACTTCCGGTCTTTTCAAAAGTGCACGGACGGACAGAGGGACGGATGCACGTACACGTACTCCTGCAGACTGTGTTAAGAAAAGCATATTCATTATGGAATTCCCCCCCAGATAAATATGTTCTCTTGATTAAAATAAGCTGTAATTTTATGAGATGTTTCAAAAATAAACCGACAATATAATGCTAGGATTTCAGAAAAAATGTGGGTGAAATGTGGGTAGCTTTAAGCTGATGATGTGTTGCTGCCCCCTCTAACACCACCACCACCTTGTGGACACAAATAGTTACTACACTGAATAAACATTTCATTATTTTAGTCCCTCGAGGAATAATGAACACAAAATCAAAAACAAATTTGAGCAACATCTGTCTGTTTCTGATCCTACTCCTCCCAGGTCATTCACCCAATTTCCACCAAATGTGGATGATCATCAACCCCAGAATTGGCCTTAAAGGGTATGTTTTGGCAAACGTTAAGGGTCACTGAGGTTAAAGGTCAAAAATTTGATCTTTTCTCTGATGTTCACCAAACTCAGCACACATATGTAGGTGGGTTCTGAAATTGCAGGTGCAAGGTCAAATTTACCGTCAATCTCAGGGGTCAAGGTCATTGGGGGTGAAAGGTCAAAATACAACCCCTGGCAAAAATTATGGAATCACCGGCCTCGGAGGATGTTTATTCAGTTGTTTAATTTTGTAGAAAAAAAGCAGATCACAGACATGACACAAAACTAAAGTCATTTCAAATGGCAACTTTCTGGCTTTAAGAAACACTATAAGAAATCAGGAAAAAAAATTGTGGCAGTCAGTAACGGTTACTTTTTTAGACCAAGCAGAGGGAAAAAAATATGGACTCACTCAATTCTGAGGAATAAATTATGGAATCACCCTGTAAATTTTCATCCCCAAAACTAACACCTGCATCAAATCAGATCTGCTCATTAGTCTGTATCTAAAAAGGAGTGATCACACCTTGGAGAGGTGTTGCACCAAGTGGACTGACATGAATCATGGCTCCAACACGAGAGATGTCAATTGAAACAAAGGAGAGGATTATCAAACTCTTAAAACAAGGTAAATCATCACGCAATGTTACAAAAGATGTTGGTTGTTCACAGTTAGCTGTGTCTAAACTCTGGACCAAATACAAACAACATGGGAAGGTTGTTAAAGGCAAACATACTGGTAGACCAAGAAAGACATCAAAGCGTCAAGACAGAAAACTTAAAGCAATATGTCTCAAAAATTGAAAATGCACAACAAATGAGGAGTGAATGGGAAAAAACTGGAGTCAACGTCTGTGACCGAACTGTAAGAAACCGCCTAAAGGAAATGGGATTTACATACAGAAATGCTAAACGAAAGCCATCATTAACACCTAAACAGAAAAAAACAAGGTTACAATGGGCTAAGGAAAAGCAATCGTGGACTGTGGGTGACTGGATGAAAGTCATATTCAGTGATGGATCTCAAATCTGCATTGGGCAAGGTGATGATGTTGGAACTTTTGTTTGGTGCCGTTCCAATGAGATTTATAAAGATGACTGCCTGAAGAGAACATGTAAATTTCCACAGTCATTGATGATATGGGGCTGCATGTCAGGTAAAGGCACTGGGGAGATGGCTGTCATTACATCATCAATAAATGCACGTCTACAAAAGGATGTTTGGGGATGATATCATTTTTCAAGATGATAATGCATCTGTTATGTGTCGACGCGGGTTGAGGAGCGGACCTGCGTCTGACAGAACCCAGCGCTAAAAATAACCAGAAAGCGGTTCCAAAACAAAACAATTTATTTTTTACCCTATTTGGTGCATAACAATGTATACAAACTAAACAGCGTCTTTCTGGTGGAGTGACTGTTGGCACACTCTCCAGCGCCCGTAAGGATCTAAGCCCGGCGCTCCTGGCCCCACTACCACCGCCAAACACTCCCCAGGTGGACACGACAAACTGACTCTCTGTGAAGCAAAGAAGAGGTGAGGTAAGTCAGCAGTTACAACAATATCTTTCAAAAGACACACGCTATCAGCAACACATTCAGGTCTATATCTTTTTTAACTTTATGCAAATGAGCAGCTTCTCACAACAGGTGGAGGATCACTTATCCGCACGCCACAGCAGTGAGAAGCAAGCTGCACAATTCTCATCTCAATTCAAGTATACTGTGTAACAAAACACCAAGTTACTATCAACAATTAGTCAAACACTTAATCACCTTTAATGTGTGCTGACAGCATGTGTCCTCACCCTTCCCTGCTTCACGGGCTCAATGTGTCAAACCCAGGCGCGGTCCTCAGCGTCTCACAAACGAACATCACAAGGTCGAGTTCCCGGCAGTTCTGCTTGAATCACACATGACTTAAATGCAGAACGCCATCCAATTATCTGCTTCAGCTGAAAGTCTTTAAGGTTGCATGTGAGCACCAGTCACAGGTGCTACACATGATGTTGATGAGGGTGAGGACTCTTCAGCCAGCACCTTCTTCCACAGACAAATCAGTTTCCATGCCACCTGAAGAGCAAAGAAAAGAAAAGAACACCAAAATATCCAGCCACACCCCCCAACACACAACAGCATCTTGTCATAGAGCAAAAACTGTGAAAACATTCCTTGCAAAAAGACACATAGGGTCAATGTCATGGCCTGCAAATAGTCCGGATCTTAATCCAATTGAAAATCTTTGGTGGAAGTTGAAGAAAATGGTCCATGACAAGGCTCCAACCTGCAAAGCTGATCTGGCAACAGCAATCAGAGAAAGTTGGAGCCAGATTGATGAAGAGTACTGTTTGTCACTCATTAAGTCCATGCCTCAGAGACTGCTAGCTGTTATAAAAGCCAGAAGAGGTGGTGCAACAAAATACTAGTGATGTGTTGGAGCGTTCTTTTGTTTTCCATGATTCCATAATTTTTTCCTCAGAATTGAGTGAGTCCATATTTTTTCCCTCTGCTTGGTCTAAAAAAGTAACCGTTACTGACTGCCACAATTTTTTTTTCCTGATTTCTTATAGTGTTTCTTAAAGCCAGAAAGTTGCCATTTGAAATGACTTTAGTTTTGTGTCATGTCTGTGATCTGCTTTTTTTCTACAAAATTAAACAACTGAATGAACATCTTCCGAGGCCGTTGATTCCATAATTTTTGGCAGGGGTTGTATAAGCCTTTCAGGCTGATTTGCATCAAATCTGGCACACAGCTGAAGGTGGATTCCAGAATTTCTCTGGCAAGGTCAGCCAGAGGTCAATAATTTGTGTGAAGGTCAAGGTCATTGGGGTCAAATGTCAAGATTGCTGTCACCCTTAGGGTCTCCATGCCCATTACCTAGTATTGCGTAACTCTTGCATCTGTTCATGCACTCTTATTATACAAATACTCTGGCTAAAACAAAAACAAACAAACAAAAAACATCATTAATGCATTGATATGGGTACTAATGCCTAGTTCTGCTAATTTTCAACAAATGTTTGAAGGTTCCCATGTGACTTTGTGAACCAGTCATAATAATACACTACTGTGTTGCCTGTGGGCATCCATGGGCTCTAGATTCGGACATTTTTCAAGGGTGGTAATAAATTATGCAAAGTTTCTATAATGATTTTAACTGAAAGTGCAGGAAATTATAATTGAGATATTTCCTGTTTACACTTTTTACATTTTTGCGTATTTAATCCTTTATAAGCCCTAAGACCCATTTGTGCTTATCCCTGGAGAGCCTAAAGGTGCCCTGACACTTGCACGACTTTGATCCACACACATTGTCATGATGATACCACTCACTGTGTTCCCAGCTGGACGCCGTGCTTTGATCCACTGGCTGCCACGCGTTGTGCACTGGATATAACAGAATATGACATGAAAGTAGGACCTGGAATAATTTTTCTTTTAACTGTAAACCAAATTATGCATTAACTCACAACAATTAAACTACATGAAATTCATGAAGACTGAAAAGCATTTCAAAAACCACAGCTAAAGCTTGTAGAATATTTTGAAAATCATGGTAAAATATCAATAACATACTTTGTAGTAAAAACACTTCTATTCCTGTGTGAATTACTGTAAATCCATTAAAAGCCACAATATCTTTTGTCCAATAAAAGAAAGTCTACATTAATAAAAAGACACTTGTTCTTGTGTGAAATCCTGTTTGAACAGCACAATGTCTATTTTCCAGTGGGAGAAAAATTATTACCGCGCTTAACATCCTGATAGCACAAGATGCTGTACGCTTTTCCCGGCTCTTTTAATCTTTCAGATGTGTTCATGAAAATATTTATTGCTGACTTTAAAATCAAGCCTCTGGCACTTCCACAGATTCTTGATTCCGTTATCTTTATCCAACTTTGACAGTTTTTCTCGCCGTCCTCCCTCTGTACAATGTCCCTCCGTGACACTGACATTCTGTAAAATTCTTTTAAAAAGTTTACCACTGTAAAAGTATGCGATGCCCACATCCTACTTTTAGCTTAAGAACAGCTTCTTTAATAAGACAGAACATAAACAGGAGTGGACCGAAACACGAACAGACACGGAACGACAGAGACAACCGCCTCGCCAAAGCAACCAACCAGTCCCACTTTACATGGTCATAAATAAAACTTGTACGATGTCGTTTAAAAAAAAAACAAAAAACGGAACGCTTTGAGATGGGCATTTTCCTCAGCGGAATTCCACAGATCCATAGATTTCTAAAACTTGTACGATGCCATAAAAAAGAACACTTTGCGATAGCCATTTTCCTAACTCGGTGATGATCATGATTACAGTCCATCGGCAGAGTACAACACTAAACTTCCCCCATGAAAAAATCCACGGAATTCCACAGATTTTCGCAGTCCTGATAGTGTCTTGCCCAAGAACACAGACAGTAGCATGACAGGGAATTGAACCCTGGTCTACATATTAGTGGTCTCTATCCGGTTGCTAAATGCTGACATAACGCATCACGTGATAAATCTGTTTCCGGGTCCAAAGACCTGCAAGTTTACAATTAAAGTTACATCTCTATAATCCTTTTAAGGATCTACAGTTTAAGTTTAGTTTGTGTTTACAGTGTGCGCAAACCTCCGTCCCTCCGTTCTCCGCCTCCACCTTTGTTAACCGCATTCATCTGTTTCTAAAGTAAGAACACTTAAAACTTTTTTTTCCTTTTACTTTATATATTTTATTATGCACAGGTAAAATATACATGTCTGTTTGTTAATAAAAAAAATATTTATTACAATAAACAGGACGTTAAAGTGCGAACTTCACTTTCCCCCCCCGAACGGCATGAACAGGAAGCGATCGCAGCTCAGAACAATTCCCATTGAAAATAATGGAGAAACAACCTGAGCTTTTGGCATTTTTACATTAAACAAAAGCAATAACAACGTCTAAAAACCCAGTTAATATATCCAGGAGAGGTTTAGGCACAATATACAAAGAGTTTTATGTTGCGATGTTAATGCTGTTGTCCGTGTGCAACGGTTTAAGTGCAGTCTGATCAGGGCGTCTCAGTGCAGTTCTCAATGTTAATGACAGCGCGCCTTTTTTGTTTGGCGCCAGAAGTTGAAAACCACATGATGCGTTACATCACACTTAACAACCGGATTCCACTGATCCATCTGCTCAGACATTTTTTTTTATTTGCAGTCAGGTGATTAAATTGTGGATACTTACTGCTGAATTAATTTGTCAACTAACCGGAAAAATATATTTGTTTTCCTTTATTTTGCAATTCAACTGTAATTTAGAAGAAATTGTTATTTTCAGAGCATACAGATTTGCCTGGTTCCTGATTTAATTTTAATTCTTCAACTTCAATGCTTTATTATGTCCCTGAAGGACAAATACTGCGCAGCAAACACTTTAAATACACACACTTACATCTTCACAATTTAAGACAACTTAGAAACAACATGAACCTACAAAAAACAAAACAAACCCTAGTATTAAAAAAACATAAATTAACATCATAATAATGTAATCTTTTTAAGCAGGTCTATATCAGCTGGGATAAAAGAAGTCCTAAACATATTCCTTCTGTAGCTTGGCATTCTGCATCATCTCCCAGAAGGAAGCACCTCACTAAAGAGTGCATGGCTTGGATCTGCCAAAACGTTTCCCCTGCCATCTTCAAAAACCTGACATCAGATGAACTTGTCAAAGGGTCAGCCAATAATTTTGGTGCAAACTTTAATAATACTCCGCAGCCTATTTATATTCTTTACAGTGAGCAAACCCAGCCAGAACAACTTTATATGCCTGTTGGCTGCAAATTGTCAGAAGTGTTTCTAAATACTGGATTAATGCTTACCAGACATTATTATATATTCTGAACTGCTAAAAAACAAACAAACATTTCATTCTTTGTGAAATGATTGCCTACTGGCTATTTTTGAAGTCTATGGCAATTTATTGACAAATAAAACAAAAAAACAAAGTTATTCTTGTTTTGAAAAAGCAGGAGCAAATTTAGTCATTTCCCCCCCACAATAGTCACACGATTGGGGCGGCAGAAATGACAAAGCTACCCACAGTAGTGAGAAAAGGAGTCGTACATGGGGCAGGAGCGAGAGAGCGATACAGAGAAACAGACTTTAGAAAATCTATTAACTGATGGAAGTCATGCAGACATCCTCCCACTCCTTAGCCAATTGATTCAGGGATATTGTGCAGAATGTCGTGTAGGTGTGTGTTTGAGTGAGTGATGGTGAAACTGAGTCTGGGGGCCTGAGGGTAGAACGTAATACTACTAGAAATCGCTCTTGAGAATGCATTTATGCTTTCTCATCCGTGTGTTTGTCCATGACAGAAGCAGCACAAAAAAAACAAAAAACATGCAGTTTCTGTCTGAAGCAGCATATAAAAGTGATAATGTGTGTATGCGCGCGTTTCAAGAAGACAGCATAATAGAATTCTTATGGTTACATACTTGCCAAGAACACTTTTCCCATGTGCCAGGGAGCCAAGGCTTCCCCAACCAGCCAAGAATAGCACAATCGCACCCCCCCACCACACACACACACACACACACACACACACACACACACACACACACACACACACACACACAGGCAATCACACATTTTATTTGATGGACTGAATGAGGAACAATGCAATGATGCGAGGGAGGGAAGTCCAGCCTCACACATTTTACACAGTTTTTTCCACCCGTTTAAAATGCATCCATTTGCATATTTTGTAATCAAAGTGTTGCACTAATAAGGTTTTGGTGACTTGTGTAAATACAAGCTAGTGGGTGTTTGACGGCAGCAGAATAAGAGAACGACCAGCGTGCACTTACTACTCCCACTGACAGGCACCGAAATGTTGAGGCAAAACAAAAACAAGCAGCAATGGAGCTTCTCCTCCAAAACAATTCCATTAACTGCAAGAAGGACTTCAAAACTTTATTTTAAAAAACTAATTGGAGCAGAGCTCCAGTATTAAACAATTATTTGTTCCTCAAAACAGAGCAAAAGCTGTTGTTGACACTTGGGGAATCCAATTTTAACCAGTCAATAAACATCATCTCTGTGGCGAGACTGGGTTAATGATGTGAAACGGTCAGGAAAATCAAGAACTGCATCCCTGTTAGCTACTTCCAGCAAGCAGTAACAAAGCTAAATTAGATACAGTAGCAGAGCCTTTACCGATTAAAAATCTGATTATGTCCTACATTTCAAAGGAGCTAAGCTTGTTGCTTGAAAGAATCAAGGTACAATGTGCTGAATATTGACACCTTGGTCGGTTCAAGGTGTCTTTGAGACACATCTACCAATTAGCATCTTAGTTCAGTTGTTTAGTACCGCAACAGTGAGTTGAAAATGTATTCTAAGGTATTTGCATGTCCCTCTCACTTTGTGTAATGTGGTATAAAAGATGTCAATGGAACACAACAAACCAGACAGACTGGCAATCTTTGGTGTGATTTATCTGTCAGAAATTACAATGGATTTTGTGATAGTGAATATGAAAAATGAATAATGGGAAATGTAAGCTTTTAGATTCATTTAATCATCTGTGGAAACTGACAGGGAAGCACTGAATTGTTCAAAATATAATACAAAGTTTTCTTGGAAATTCACCTGAAAATAAATAAATCAGGTCATCCTATATTCAGGTTCTATAATTTCACACGTTACATACACCCACAACAGCAGGTGGTGCCAAATATCCATAAAAAGAGCACCCCCCCCCCAGAGATTTTATGGCCATTTTGACACATACACAAAGCAGCTCCTGATGTCCCCCCACAGATTATTTCAACAATGGAACCACACTATTGTATTTTTGCTGCTCAAACTGCATCAGGAGAGATTTTCGCTGAATAATGAGAGCAAAAGAATCACACTGCGTTTCAGCAAGCCTCAGGCTACTAATGAAAAGGCAGGCTGCAAACCATAGATGGAGAGCCTATAATCAATCACAGCACCCTTCCAAACCAAGTTATTGTAGTAACCACAGGTGTATCTTTAAACACATACTCAGAAAAAGCCATTCTATCAGGGAAAAAAATTACCTTCGCCTGTGACCTTATCTTTTAACATCTTTCTCAAAAATCAAATAACTTTGTATTTGGTAGACCCTCAATGATTTCACAAAGTTTCATCAGACCAAAACTCTTCAAGTTAATTACTTCAAACATGGACAGACTGAAGACCAGACCAACAGGACAAAAACACCACCACTGCATCCGCTACTGCTGTGCACTCCTTTATGATTGAAAGGCAATGTGGTGGAGAGAACTTGAAAAATCCTTTTCAAAGGTTTGCTCACTGATTTCTGTTACTTGGTTCGAAAAAGCTGCACAATGAATGAAGATACAGTATATCAACCAAAAGAACTAAGTTCAGATTGTTGACCTCAAGCATTTGTCCTACTGAAATATCTGAAACCAGTTAATCACTAGAAATGGCAAGTTTCTCTTCTACAGCTGCCCCTACAGTGCAGTCTTTACTTTCCTGTGGATGACAGAGTGACGCGAGAATTCATCCTCCAGGGACGATTCAAGCTACAAACCAAACCGTATGTATCAAGTAATTCAGGCAAAAATGTAAGCAGTTGTAGCTTTTATTTCCTTTGTCAAAAAAAAAAAAAAAAAAAAAAAATGCATTAAACAGAAGCTTTGACCCAAACGTAATTTAACACTGCGATTATGTGATCATAGACTTATGATGATGCGCTGTATTTGTGCTTCTCATGATGGAGAAAACCAAACGCTGGAAAGTTCTTTTAATTTACAATCAATCAGCCATGAGCGTGAACCTCTGACAGTTTTTAAACCCATCCTGGAGCCTCAACAGGCTGATACGCACACACTATGTCATCAGGATACGCAGCAGAAGACATATGCACATATTGATGGATGCTTTGAAAAGCAGCATGCCAAAACTAAAAAGCCAATCATCTATCTTAGATGCATTTTAGTGTTCCGAAGGAAGAATAGAAATGAACAGGAGGGATCAAAATTCTCACCTCATTCAAATTAGCTCCTTAAAATCCCCCCTGGTTTGTCAGCTGGTGGTACAACCCATGGAGAGGATTCTGCACAATCCCAGAGTGCAGTATGTTGACTCAGCACTCCCTGGTGGATGACAAAACAACAAATACCCAGAGCGTAAATATTCAAAAGAACCTTTTAACCCCTTCTATAATTTCCGACAGTATGTTATGGACATTTTACATTCATGATAACATCGAGAGTGGGTTGTAAAATGCACATATAGCAGCAAACTATATTTGGACAAACAAGCGAGGATTCATCATTGTTTACCCTCGAAGCAACATGACCTCACCTTGGATCTGTGAGAACCAGCTACAATATGGGCTATTCACTGCTCACAAGGACAAGTCATGGGATGTTCACATCTTCCTTCAATTACAGCCCCAGATACAAACGGACAAGGCGTCCTACTGTGATGAACTTAAAAGAGGCTCATTTACAGCTACTTTAGCACAACATAAAGTAGAGTAGACAGCATGGTGGGGGAGCAGCTCACACTTCTGCCTTACAGCAAGAAGGTCCAGGTTTTGATTCCAGCTGCACAAAGTTGTCGAGGTACCTTCAACCATCAATAACATGCAAGTAAAGTCCATGCTCCTTCCACTGTCCTTCACTAATAAAGTGGTCCGAGATCAGTAAAGTATCTTAGATGTGAAGGATTACGTTGCAGGAAATAGTGATAACACATTCAAAAAGTTAATTGTCAATTCTAGTTTCATTTATCTCACCTCTCACTTTGAAATAAATACACAAGCTGAATTTTCCCCATTCAAGTGATTTTAACAGCACATTTTTACAAGACCTGTATACTAAACTAATTTACTTTGGCTTCTCCCATTATGTCAGCTGCCCCTCCTCACGCAACTACAGGCGTACAGAGAGAATGAATCGCGCAACTACAGACGTACAGGGAGAATGAATCGCGCAACTACAGACGTACAGAGAGAATGAATCGCGCAACTACAGACGTACAGAGAGAATGAATCGCGCAACTACAGACGTACAGAGAGAATGAATCATGCAACTACAGACATATAGGGAGAATGAATCACTTACTGACCCCCCCCCCCCCCCCCAAAAAGACAGTATGCAGTGCTTTACAGGCCACCTGTCTGTCTGTCCTATGACACATACCTCTGTGGATGTTATGCCACATCTGATGAAACTCTGGTTGTACAGCTTTTTTCTTTTTTTTTTTTTTTAACTAATTACACATTTTTGTATGCAAATGACGACAAATCCATGTTTTGACAAAAGATGGCAATAAACTTTTTCCTCACTGTAATTCAGCAACAAGTCCGGATCTCAGTACTTTTATTTTCACACGTATAAGAGATACTTGCAGCATAGGGAGTGGAGTATCATAGCAGAAATAAACCTGGTTGTGATGATGTATCCTTAATATGCCATTATCTACAGAGAATTTATATCATCTATAAAAACTGCAACTGCAAACTTAGGTCGCAATTGTCAACAGTGCCTGGCCATATTCACATAGAAATTCCAGAGCATCTTTACAGACAGCAAATGTGCAACAAGCTGACTCAAGCAGACACCCACACATCAGCCACAAAGACAGACAGGGCTGATCATCAACAATGTGCACATTCTCTGTGGGACTAATTAGGCAGGTTGTGGCGAAATGATTGGGGATGTTACGAGACATAAGAGACATGTTCCCTGCTGCTATTCAGCTGAGGTGTACATGCTGGAGGGTAGATGTGCAGGTCGTAGAACAACAGTGTTGCCAGATTTCCTGTGGCAAACAAGCAATCGTGTGTGTGTGTGTGTGGGGAGGGAGGGAAGCCAAATGGAATTTTTTTTTGTTTACTTGTTTAAATTAATTCATTTTTTAAAGTATTTGATTAGCTTTCTGTTATTGTATGTGGACAAAAGTAGCAACAATAATAACCACAGTGAAAATTACTAGTGATTCCCAAAGTGTGGCTCATGGGCTCCAGGTGGGCCACAAAGGTACTGCAGGAGACAGGTCATTAAAATTAAATAAAAATGATCTCTTTCTTTCTCAGTTTTGTAATAAAACATTAAAATTACCCAAAAACATTTTTGATTTTTTTTTAAAGTAAAAAGTTATGGGACTTAAAGCAATGTTATTCTTGAGGAACTGGAGGCATCCAAAATAAATAAATACATAAACAAATATTATATATAAATCTTCATCTCATGTGTTGATCAAAACTGTGATCAAAGGTCTGAGTGGCTCACAGAAGATTTTCAAAATTTCAATGTGGGCCACAGCCTTATGGAGTTTGGGAATGGCTGAAATGAACTTTACAGTTTCTTTAAGAATTTGGGATCTTGTTACTACATAAATTAATTAAATAGAAAATGAAGCAGAGACTGTTTTATATGTGAAACCTTGTATATTTATACACTTTTTTGTAAGCCCATGTAAGTTGTTATTGGCATTACATCCAAATTTTATAATCCAAGATCAAAGTAAAAAAACACCATCAGTCGTAATAAATCTACTTTCACACAAACATCATTTTTATTTGTTTGTGTACTGATTTATTTAACAAACTGCTGCATAGTTATTAATTTTCTTCACCCATATTCATAAGTGAGCTCTTTGGTATGAACTGGCACATCTGCAATATTTTCTTGCACTAATTAAAATTACCTTTAATGTGCTTGTTAAAATTATTGACATTTGATTAGTGTATTGGTGTATTCTGAATTGTGCCTGAAAGGTAGTTGTGATTTATTATAGCAACTCTCAAAAGAAGGAGTGTGGTCTCTCTTCAAGGTTTCAGGTTATTCACTGTGACGACTGCAGAAGGTTTGCATCAGCACTAAAAAGATTTGTCATCCGTGCATGTCAGGAAAAGCCAGGAGGAGGGGAAAACAGAAACAGTGCCCATGATTTAGCAGACACATAATGGCAAAGGAATTCATCATATGGCTGGAGAATAGGAAAGCAGAAAGAGAGAGGGTTTAAAGAAAAATGCAGCAAACAAATGACAACAGGAAAAAAGGACCAGAGTTAAGAGGTAGAGATCTGACAGAGAGGAAGACAGATGGAGAGAGAGGAAAATACAGAAAATGTGAATATAGAGAGAAACAGATGGCAGCAGAGACGAGGCAGATAAAAACTCAATGGGAGGACAAAACTGGCTCATCCTGCTCGACGCAGCAGGGAGTTTGGAAAACTGAAAAATGTCAGAGTAAAAGGGATTGAGACAACAGCGATTCAGGCGAGAGCACAACAGACTGAAGATTTTTTTGTCCTCCACCCTAAATGCAACTTTTTAGTTGTAGCCTGTGCTTACAGCTCTACAGAAGTCAGACGTCTGTGTTACTGCAGGTCAAAACAGATCTCTACCACACCAAGAAAAGGCTGGAAGCATAAAACTGCCACAGCTCCATGACAGTTTTTTTTACGATCACTTGTACCCAGTCCAACCAAGTCAGTTCCACTTATTCATTATTTAAATCTCTCCTCACTGAAACCTGAGATCAAATAGCAAAACTAATCTTTAAAGTCATAAAATAAAATTTCAAGATCTTTATTAAATAACTGTTTTCATACGTGTACAATAGCACACTGACAGTATTTGAATCTAAACCTGGTTTTGTAGATGATACTGTATCCAAATCTAGTCCCAACTGTTCCTTGTGCAAGGAGTAAGGAAACTTTGAGAATACTAAGTGACATCATGGGGAAACCCCAACAACAAAACAAATATGGCTGCTGCTGGTGATGAACCTTGTGTGGCTAGAAGACTGAAAATGTGTCAGTTTTGTGGCATAAAACCACTGTCTTTTGGGGTAATATCCAAACACTTTCCCTCATGGTTCAATTGAAACCCATCAGCTGTCAGGCAAATTTTGCGAGCTGTGTGATGCGTATCTGCTCAGAAAAACACAGCAGTGTGAGCACACTTCAAATTATTATGAACATTTCTTGTTCGAACAAGACATTGGATTACTATCAATAAGGGAGGCTATTTTCAAATGGTATGTGTTAAATTCAAAGCTCAAATTCAACATAAAGTTAAAAGTATTCTATTCAGAATTGTCTACAAATAAGAGAACAAGTCATTCCATACAAAGGCCAAGCGGAGAACTGCCCTTAAAGGGTTTGTTTTTTAAAAAGGTCAAAATCACTGAGGTCAAAGGTCAAGATTTTCACTCCACTGCCCATCAAATGTGTTCTGGAATTCCCCAGGCAAATTCAAATTTAACAAAGGCTTATCATTGGGCAGAGGCCATGTCCTCTTGTATGATTGGTGACCCATTGCTGAGTTCTACCAAACATGATTTGTCAATCAGGGTAATGACGATTGGCCCTGAAAATAAAGAATTTTGGCAAAGGTAAAGGAATTTTATTTTGATCCCAATTAGAACCAAATGTGGTGCACGCACACACACACACACACACACACACACACACACACACAGATTCCAAAACTGCGCTGGCAGTAATTTGGATGAAGGTCAAGGTCACTGGGTCGAATGTCAGATTGCCGTAACCATTACCGTCTTTATGCCCATGAAGACAGGTCATACAAATGCAATCCATCAAGTCCAATCCAGAAATCACAGTGGCTGAATTGGTTTGGACTCCTTCAGTTTAAACCAGAAGGCTGACTGAGTTGTAAAGTACAGCAGAGCACAAACCTCATGCAATGAAATGTGAACGTTTATCTTTGTTTCTCTTTAAGCTCTAGGCCCTTTGTGTTGTACCTGCGTGTGTATATGTTGAGTCAGTCTACGTCAGCCTGCGGTTTACAAGGTGCAAAGAAACAATGCTAAACAAGTCGAGGCACCTACACAGCAACGTCACCGAGGGAACTGAAATGCTTTGCTTTTTGCTCAAGGCACCCCCCGCCCCAACCCGCCCCCGTCCCGCTAGTCCAGCTGAACACAGGAATCAGGACCAACCTGCAGCCCTTTTGTGCGTTCATCCTGCTGTTGTATTCAGTCACGACAGCAACATCGGGTGAACAGGTTCACAATTCATGGTCTTTTATATGTACATGTGAATGTGCATGGGGGTGGGGGGGGGGGGGGGGGTGGGGGGAGACAAAAGGCCACCCAACAAGTGTTCTCTGTGTGAATGTTTCCGTGTAGGTGACTGAATGCTGGAATGATCACATGAATACGCCTATTCAGTGAAACATCACTTCATCTATTTACATTCTTCCGATTCTCTCGTCACAGAGTAGAACAAACAAATAATAAATAAACTCTTTGTCCTCACAAAAACAGCATGCCTGCCACCATTCTAAGGGCACAATTTTGAGTTGGACTTCAGAACTGCATTTAAATGCCTCTACAATGCAAGTACTGGATCCTGGGCAAAAACCAGCCTTACCTCAAAAAAAGTGAAATATTAAAATAAACAAATCTATTTTCTTAAACAACTGTTATAAGTTAACAAACGTGACTTTGAATGTTCAATTTTTGCTGGAAATATTACCAATATCTACTAATCTGCTATGAATTTCTGTACTGAGAATACATTATCAAAAGCGGCATATAAATCCACTTATACTTAGTATTTTTTTTATCAAATGTGTGCCACTTAAAGCGGTCATACTGTGCAAAATATTATTTTTAAATGGTATACCAAATTGCCCATCCCTTCATGAAAATCCATAATTTGGGGTTTCATGTGGGCAATTTGGCTGGAAATCTTACATCAGAGGAATTATGTACTGATGTAATTTTCAGAGGAATCATACAGATGTCATTAAATAAATACATAACAATGCTCTAAAAATGTGGTATTTTTGTATTGAAATTTTGATGGAATAGGATGGTGGACTAGCAAAGGATTTGCCTCTCTATCAAGTTGCGTCAGGGAACTTGATAGAGAGAATGGGGCACAGGTGGCCTTGAACTGAAGACCTTCTGTTATAGGGTTATCCCACAGAGGGCCATTCCTCCTTATTTAATCCTAAATAGCAAATCGGGTCACATTTTGAAGCATCGCAGCATCAACTTCTTGATCCATCTTTGTCAGTCTTGAACAAACTTGGTATATGCAGTAGTTACAACCATCATTGGCATAGGATTCGAAATTGGATCCAATTTTTTCAACTGTTCAAAAATTTCATCTCGATTCTTGAAATAATTGATAGTACGTGGTAACTTCGGGGTATGTGCAGTCTTAATGGCTTCAATCATGTTCGAACTTAAAAAGTGGTATTCCTTGTGGCTATGGCTTGAAACTTGTTTGATTGTGCGCCCTATGTTCACCTCAGTACTTCAGTGCTGTTATCATCACTGCTAAACCTGAGAGTGTCTAAACCTGAAGCCAACCCATTATTCTGAAAACTTAAAAAGGTTTTCTGTCAGCTGATACAAAGCAAAGGACTTTAAGATTAGGCTTAAAACTTTCCTTTTTGCTAAAGCTTATAGTTTGGGCTGGATCAGGTGACCCTGAACCATCCCTTAGTTATGCTGCTATAGACGTAGACTGCTGGGGGGTTCCCATGATGCACTGTTTCTTTCTCTTTTTGCTCTGTATGCACCACTCTGCATTTAATCATTAGTGATCGATATCTGCTCCCCTCCACAGCATGTCTTTTTCCTGGTTCTCTCCCTCAGCCCCAACCAGTCCCAGCAGAAGACTGCCCCTCCCTGAGCCTGGTTCTGCTGGAGGTTTCTTCCTGTTAAAAGGGAGTTTTTCCTTCCCACTGTAGCCAAGTGCTTGCTCACAGGGGGTCGTTTTGACCGTTGGGGTTTTACATAATTATTGTATTGCCTTGCCTTAAAGCGCCTTGGGGCAACTGTTTGTTGTGATTTGGCGCTATATAAAAAAAATTGATTGATTGATTGATTAATCATACATTTAACAGTAATAACACTGGTATACAAATATTTAGAAGTTCTCTGCTTCAGAAAGAAAATTTGCTATTTATTATGAATTTTGACATCCATCCATCCATTTTCTTCCGCTTTATCCGGAGTCGGGTCGCGGGGGCAGCATGTTGAATTCAAATATGACAATAACAATGGCAAATTATCTACTGTTTCCAAGATATACAAGGTTTTACATTTTGCGTCTACATAATTATATTGTGTTAACAGTAGAGTTTATGAAAAATCATAAACAGGTCTTTTTATCTCTCTGACTGTTTGTATAACATTTCACCTGTTCTCTTTTTGTAACACTTTAAAAATCAGCAAAAGGGTTATATATTAATCCTTAGTAGCACAGTAGTAGCGTTTCTTAAAACTACAGCTAATCAACAATTACAAACAACATTTTAATTGTCAGTGGCCCAAAATTAGTAAAGTCTGACCATCTTTATTTCAGAAGCATTTTGGCTGTAGACCAGTGTAACCTTTAACTTTTGGCAGAAATTGCTCAGAAATAATCACATGTCATAAATAGCTGTTTTAAAGACAATTGCTGGCAAATGCTTGCTGAAAGGTTGCGTAATATGACTACAACACATCATTCACTTCCTCTCACATTTCATTACAAGTGACTGTGAAACCAATTATGTTTGCAAGTACAGAGTTGATCATTTTCAGACTCTTTCTCACACACACACACACACACACACACACACACACACACACACACACACACACACACACACACACACACACACACACACACACACACGATGCTGGGCAGCTGGTCGTTGCTGGCGGTGTACCCCAGAATGCTTTGGGGGCTGACGTACTGTCTGACAGCTGTTTAGTCGGCTGAAACAGAAGAACGTGTGCGTGTGCCTTTGTGCAAACCGAGTGACTGACCGTCACTGTAATGCAAAGGAAATGCCTTCCTCAACCACAAGCTCATTTTCCTACACTCTAACATATCTCTTGTACCACAGCCCTTTGAAGGATCAACGTGCTCAGAGCAGAGAGGAATGCTCTCATGGGTGCACGCACACACACACACACACACACACACACACACACACACACACACACACACACACACACACACACACACACACACACACACACACACACACACACACACACACACACCTGAAAAGATCAGTGTCCTTTACTTATCTGCATACTTCATGTACAGTTCCCCACTTTTATGCTTTGTTCCTGTAAGTGTGTTTGAGGCAACTGAAGCTCAGTACAAAGTGAAAATGTTTCACTGAGCAACTTTATCCTGAAATTACAATTTAAATAAGGAGGGCTAAAATTATTCCAGGTTTATGATACTTTCATCATACCTCACAAACTATTGAAAGACGTTCACTGTTCAGTGATAGGGAGTCTTTGCCATGAAACCCACTATGGCTGGGACGATACAGCGATATGTATCATATTTCCCAATATGATATATAACACCTAGGCCGAGCCAATAGTTTCCCAATTTGTTACTACAATACATAGTGATTTTTTTTGTTTGCATTTTGTAACACTAAACTTCAGAAAAAGTTAAATAATACACTTCTAGAGACTGAATATCATAATTCATTGTTACAAAAACAATACACATCAGATTTGCCAGTTTTCTTTTTCTTTTTGAGTGATTATGTCCACAAAAAGCGAGACGAGGGTATTTATTTATGGTAGTAGATGTAAGTTCAACTACTCTATCATCTGGCTGAGATAATTTGCTGATTAAACACCTTATTATGCTTGCATTGCCAAAAAATATGCACACACACAATCCTGCTGTCAACACCCACAGCGCACACCCTTTCTCTGTATTCATGTCAAGTACAATAAGATAGGAAAGGCTGGGTGTGCAGTTACAGTAAATCTGAAAGGTTATCCTGTATAACGTCAGCTGTAAGTACTATACGCAAAGAAAATGCATGCATTAAACTGTCACATATTTGAGACAAAGTAGCAAGACAACCCCAAGGATATCTGTGCATGTGTTACTTGTTAATGTGCAACTTCTGCTTGAAGAGAATATGCTGAGACAATAGGAGTTTTTTTTTCTGTGTCTGCCAAATGCGCATGCATGCACACTAATGGCTAATGATTTGCCAAAATACTTTGGGCTCTTGCCTTGGAGAGAAAAGGAAAAAAGTTGGACCAGTTGACAATGCGCGCACAACTACAAAAAAAATAAAATAGGTGTCTGTGATAATGTGTAACCCCTACAGTATACTGTCAAAGCAAGTGAGAAAAGAAGAAAAAATAAGACTAGAAACGTACTGAAGAATGGCACTGCCAAAGTTATTGGGTTTCACAGTGAACACCTCCCAGCACCATCACAACAAATAAATGTAGCTGATATCAGAAGCAGATTACATCCTCGCCTAGAACACTTTACAAGGCCATCACCACACATTCCTCCTTCGCTCCAAAGGCACACAAACATTCACAGACTATGAGCAATCTGAGGTCAAAACACAGTGTGTGTGTGATGACATCATGACTAGAGCAGCGCGCTCTATAGCTGATTGATGGAGAGAAGGCTTGTTATCGTTGGCTTCTGTGAGCTCATTGCCCAGCAACCAGACAGCTCAACCTTGCTGCTCTGCGTGTGTACCTCACAAGACTTACATGTTAATTGATCTCAAGAGGAATTAAACACATGTACAAATACACCTCTAGGAAAAATGTCTGACGTACAAGCGCATTGTACTGTATAGTACACACAGACATCACCGTACAGTATTATATCAATTTATAAATAAGTAGAGAAGAATATTGCATTTCATGCACAGTGGTAAAACGTAATAACAGACTGGCTCTCATCTTGTCTAACAAACGGCAGAGGCTGCTGTGCAAATAAGTTAAATAGCCCTATAAATTTGGGATTACAACAATAATTGCCCACACAGTGTGAGATGCTCAAGCAATAAATGAGTTATGCGAGAAAGAGGCACAACTCGTCGTGTTAATTTTGCGTAGTGGTAGTCAATTTCCAAGCTTGTATGAAGTCCAGTGGTAGAATCCATGTTCTGTCAGGTGATTATTTGGACTGATAAAATGCATTTTCGAGATGATCGACCTTGGCAGATGTCTACTGTCAAAGCCAATTCAGATTAATAAATAAAAATCTGCATTCACATTTGATAAGTGGACTTGTCAGTACGGCTGCTGTAGAACAGCAGGAAATATGTCAATGCTGGATTTTACGTTACCTGACAGAAAAAGGTAAGACTAGAACATAGATGAGGCAGACAGTAGCAATAATTACTAAATAAGTCTGTCCATATCACAGTTTAAAATTTCAAATACAGTCAGGTTTATCTGGATTATTAAGTGTTGACCATGGTTGCAAAAGCAAACGGACTATATATATATATATATATATATATATATATATATATATATATATATATATAAAAGAAAATTCACATGACTTAAAGATGAAAGACTTCATATAACAGTACATTTACTCAGCTAATGATTCATTTTCAATGATAAACACAAAACCATGCACTTTTGAAGTACTGCATGACTTACAATCTCACGATCTTTTCATTCAGTCCAAATTATTAAAATTTCATGACCTGTTAAAATATTATACAGTAATTATGTTATTCAAAGTGTTTAATAATCAACTACCTAAAATGTGGAAAACCTTTTTACTCGTAAAGAGAACATTTATGATTTGAGAGGGTATGGAAATTTTATATTACCTAATGTACAAACTATTTGTGGAAGTCTGTGTGTGACAGTATGTGGAGCTCAAATGTGGAATGCTCTGGATTTAGCAGAAGCTATGCCAAAATATTCATAAATTTAAGTTCTTATACAACCCCTGGCAAAAATTATGGAATCACCGGCCTCAGAGGATGTTCATTCAGTTGTTTAATTTTGTAAAAAAAAAAAAAAAAAAAAAAAAAAAAAAAAAAAAAAAAAGCAGATCATAGACATGACACAAAACTAAAGTCATTTCAAATGGCAACTTTCTGGCTTTAAGAAACACTATAAGAAATCAGGAAAAAAAAATTGTGGCAGTCAGTAACGGTTACTTTTTTAGACCAAGCAGAGGGAAAAAAATATGGAATCACTCAATTCTGAGGAAAAAAATTATGGAATCATGAAAAACAAAAGAACGCTCCAACACATCACTAGTATTTTGTTGCACCACCTCTGGCTTTTATAACAGCTTGCAGTCTCTGAGGCATGGATTTAATGCGTGACAAACAGTACTCTTCATCAATCTGGCTCCAACTTTCTCTGATTGCTGTTGCCAGATCAGCTTTGCAGGTTGGAGCCTTGTCGTGGACCATTTTCTTCAACTTCCACCAAAGACTTTCAATTGGATTAAGATCCGGACTATTTGCACCGAACACGGAAGAACAATAAAATGGATTATATTTGGGGCATGATTTTTTTTCCCCAGGATCACTTGATGGAAAGACCCATGCTTTCTTCTCAAATGGGAATAAACATAAAAGCGCTAAGTGATTTGTATTTCCGCCACAGTTTTTTTTTTTATGCGTGTTCTGGTGAGAGAAAGATACAGAGGAAAAAAAACAAAAAGCAATGATTAAGGTCAGATTGGACACACAAGACACACACGCAAATACTTTTTTATAGAAGTGCTGGATTGTGACCATTCAACAAAGACAGCAGAAAGTAGAAATAATTCTGACTTACACACTGATAAAGCTCAGACTAACTGGTTCCAACCAGCACTCATGTTTTGTCCGCCGCAGAGCGCCACTCCCAGCAGACTCTCTGCCCTCCAGACTGGCACTGAACAGACGTATCATGGGCGTTGTCCCGGAGTGCGTAGCTGGGATTGTGTCTGCTCACTCTGATGCACCAGCTTTGAACGGGACAGAGCAGCCCCGCTTCACTGCACCTGTTGCTTTCGATGTGCATATAGATTTTTGTGCTTGAACAAACTATCAGGTCTGTTAGAAAAGTATCAGACCTTTTTATTTTTTGCAAAACCTGATGGATTTGAATCACGTGTGCTTGCATGAGCCAACCTTGAACCTTCGTGCGCATGCGTGAACTTTTTCACGCCTGTCGATTGCGTCAGTTGCTGGTAAGCAGCCTTTGTGTGAGAACATGTGTTGTGCTCTCGGCAGATTTTCATTGCAAGGAAAATGACGGAACGAGTGGAACAGCACTGCATCTAATTTTGCCAGAAACTGGGAGACAGCCAGGTGGAAACCACTCAGAAGATTCAGACAGCTTTCGGTGGCTTTTCAGTCGTGTGAGTATCCGAGAAATTGTGTAAGAGGTGGGCATCATTTTTCAGAGTTCAGCAAGTCCTGTGAGACTTCAACACGAAGTTGCTTTTGCTCTGCCATCAGCTTCGGCATGAATTTCACCACCACTCTTTTCATGGCCAAATCTTCTGTCACAGTGGAATGTGCCGAAAAAGTGCTGATGTCCACCTCTTCCGCAATTTCTCGGGCAGTCACACGACGGTCCCACATCACCACGGCGTTCACTTTGGAACGATCTGGTCATTTCAGCATGTTGATGGCCGACTGGAGCGTGGCTCGCTCTCTGCCGTTGTGTGGCCGTCTTTAAACCGGCTGTACCGCTCCTTAATCTGTGTGATGCCCATAGCATCATCACCGAAAGCTGTCTGAATCTTCTGAATGGTTTCCACCTGGCTGTCGCCCAGTTTCTGGCAAAATTTGATGCAGTGCTGCTCCAGTCGTTCCGTCATTTTCCTTGCAATGAAAATCCGCCGAGAGCACAACACACGTCCTCGCACAAAGGCTGCTTACCAGCAACTGACGCAATCGACAGGCGTGAAAAAGTTCACGCATGCGCACGAAGGTTCAAGGTTGGCTCATGCAAGCACACGTGATTCAAATCCATCAGGTTTTTGCAAAAAATAAAAAGGTCCGATACTTTTCTAACAGACCTCATAGATTAATTTCAGAATGAAGGTAAAAATACCAATTTAAAACTTAAAAACCTGGTTTACTTGTGGACAAAACTGGTATTACATTTATGTTGGCCAAATCCTGAAATTTTATATACAATAAATAATTAATATTTAATGAATTGCTATTATTAGGCCATTGACTTAATAACTTCCAATAACTTTCAGTGCGCGAACATCTTTTTTTGCTGTAAAGTGAGCAAAGTTTAACGGACAAAAACACTTGTAAAACCTAAAATCAAACATTTTAGACCCTGTCGTGTGTTTGTGGCAGACTGGCTGACGCTTGCTGATGATGTCATCGTTAAACGCAAAACGTGATTGGTCAGTCAACGCAGGGAACATTGTATGTAGTGTAGTTCAGGTTCACTTTGGACTTTACAGTGTTACTGTCCACTCGACACAAACAAAATTGACTAATTTTAACATTGTTTTATTTTCTTTCTTTGTGGCTGATGGGATAATTTAATCGGCAAGACTCAGTGGGAGAGAGAGGATCTCATGGCGCAGCTGTTACAGAGGGACACTTCTTCACCATTTAGACATTGCTTTGGATAATCAGGACGCTTTATGTGGATTATTTTTCTTCAGGATTTAATGAATCCCACTGAAACTATCAGGTAAGAATTTATATTTACTATGTGTCTTACTCTGCCAGTCAATGCATTAATGGGCATATTTCAGTTGTTTAAGTCACAGGGTTCAAAGCATGCAAATAAAGCAGCAACTTTTAGTTTGTAAATGACGGTGTATATAAGACCGAGATAAACTGTGACTTCTAATACTGTGTTTAACTGCTTTTGAAAGATGATGACAGTGTTTGGGGTTTTATTTTTTTTATTCATTCATTTCTTATGCATTCTTTTTGTGTTTGTGATCCTTGAATTTACCTAGCAGCCCCTGCGGCACTTAAAGTGAATCTGGCTTATCAGAAGCCGACAGTGTAATCTGATGTGGCCGCGTCCGAATAACTTACAATGAATGTTTTAGTAGTTTATCGATTTAGCGTCATAAAAGAATAACTTTTCAGTTAGCGGATTAATGGTTATCGAAGCTAACTTGTTGGTTAGCTGTGCCCACCACTGGTTATTTGTCATCTGCTACAGATTCAGTAATGGCTCAAACATGCCCTCTGATCACAAACTACAACTTCCATATTATGTCTTAAATGTCGATTCCATATTGTCTGTCTTATACAAACTTTGAGACAGAAACAAAACAATGTTTTTCCTCTGATCTGCTTGTGGGGATTGACAGTTTTGAGCTCATCCAGTGTGCTGTTGTACCACACTAACATTACTGTGATTCATTCAGCAGAAAACACATACTATCACAAAATAATGTAAATCAGCAGCAACAATAAAAATCATGTCCGTTAAGTTCTAGGACACCATCACAATGTATGTATGTATCAGTATGTATCAGGGGACTTTACACTCTGTGTGACACGGTGCATCTGGAAAGTATTCACAGTGCTTCACTTTTTCCACATTTTGTTATGTTCCCTAGATTTGTGCCTCGAGACAATCCTGTCGAGGATGTCTACAGACAATTCCTCTGACTGACTGCTCTGACATGCACGGTCAACTGTAGGACCTTATATGTAGACAGGTGTGTGCCTTTCCAAATCATGTCCAATCAACTGAATTTACCCCAGGTGGACTCCAATTAAGCTGCAGAAACATCTCAAGGATGATCAATGGAAACAGAATGCACCTGAGCTCAACTGTGAGCTTTATGGGAAAGGCTCTGAATACTTACGTACCTGTGATTTCTTAGTTGTTTTTTTTTTATGTTAAATAAATTTGCAAAAATCTAAAACAACAAAAAAAAAAATTTCCACACGGTTATTATGGGGTATTGTGTGTAGAATTTCGAGGAAAAAATTAATTTTGTCCATTTTGGCTGTAACATAACCAAATGTGGAAAAGGTGAAGCGCTGTAAATACTTTCCAGATACATTGTATCCCGCTGTCCAGAGACCTTCACATTCTGAACAGTAGCCCACAGACAACCCTGCAATAATATCCCTGAAATCTCAACAAAAATGTCTTTGGTATTTGCAATATAGTTGATTAAACAAAATTTCACATGAGCTTTAATACCACTGAGGTCCCTCACTGTGAAATAATTACCAGTAGTTAATAAGATTCTTGCTGAATATGATCTGATTTATGAATAGGACAGAGTGCAGCCTCCCCATTTCTGAAAAGGTTGCAGGTTCGTCTAAAGGTTATACATCTTTAGTTGTTGTATTTAATAGCCTCTGCAAAACAAATACATTACCAGCAGTGTGACTCATTTTCCACCTGAGCTTGAAGTCATAAAAAACAATCACACGTAGTTAAACCATAGCTCAAACACACTGCTATACACAGACTCTCACTGTGTGCTAGAAAATGAAAACACAGCATCTCTGAACCTGACACAGATGAAGAGAGAGGCGGAATAAAGATGTGTGTGAGGGTGAACTGATAAGAGAATGAATAAAAGAGAAATAGCACACAAAATAAGAAATGAAGAAACTGAGTTGGGGCTGAGTGTGATAAAAGAAAAAAAAATATTTTCTGCATCTCCCTCCTGTGCTTTCTTTCACTTTAACATCTTCAAAGATTTCTACAGTGCTCCCAAGACACTGCAGGGACACATACACACAAACGCGAGCAGACCCTGTTGGGAGACGGGCGCTGTGCTCCCCCCCTTTGTACAAAAGTAATGACGCAGTAAACAATGACAAACAGATGAAGACGGAGAAAGATGCTGAGTTTGAGATACTTTGAGAGAAAACAAAAACAGAGAGGAAAAAGGTACATAGAGATGGCGTGGAGCGCATGATTCTGCCGCGTATGTGACAAAACACGACAATGTGTTAAAGCCTAAAGAACTGAGAGCCACTCGTGCGCATTCTGGAGTTCATTCTGGAGTTCACCTCAAAGTGGACTGTCCACTTTCAGATTAAGATGATAAATGAAGTGCAAGTTCTTTGATGACCTTCAGTGAGAAATGAAGCTGAAAAGCACATTTTCTGTGCTCTATAATGGGAAATGTTTAGCTGCTGTAAACAAACTACCAGGGGTGTATCAACATTTCAAAGTATTGTGCAAATGTAGATCCTTCATATTTTTCATGTGAATTATAATTACTCATGCCATCCTCTAGTAATGCCAATGACACTGGTCAATTAGGTTAAAAATTGATATGTAACAACACCCCTTTGCAGTATTTGGCATGAAAATATGAATAGCACAGTCTGCCAAATAGATCTTTTTCATAATCAAAATCCTGTGACAACTGTCATGAGTGACACCCCTCATTTCTAGTTCTTACAGACCTTTATTGTGGCATCTCCAAACTTTTAATGTAATATTTAAAAAATAAATAAATTCCAGTCTTTTGTCCCCTCCTGAGGTTACCAGCTCTTGCCAGTTATGCTTCATGCCACAGCTACCGTTAACTCCTGACCACACCCCACCCTTCAATCATCACATTACGTTCAGTATCTTGTCTTACCTTTAACACTGCTTCCACGCCAGCTTATTTTATGTCCTGCCATCTATTCAACCAAATGCTGTCCATCTATTTTACAGCAGTAAAATTATTCTGAACTTTACCCTTGACTCATTTGCTTGTGCCATCTTAATATTCTGTCACGTGTAGCGCCATATATAAACCCTTTTTTTGTTTTGTTTGGATAAATGACATGAGCTTGTGTTTTGTGTATGTGATGCCCAGAGAGAAAATTCTCATGCCTCATAAGGTTAGTCTCACTTGTCATAAGAAGATTCTACATATGGCTTCATCGCTAAACTGCACAGCTGAGCTGATACAGTGGCTTAGTGGTTAGCACTGACACCTCACACCAAAAAGGTTGTGGGATCGCTTCCCTTCCTTACTGTGTGGAGTTTGCATGTTCTCCACGTGTCTGTGTTGATTTCTTCCGAGTCCTCCGGTTTTCCTTCCACAATCAAAAGATGTTTATTTAGGGTCTGCTCCTTTGTCTGCCTCTGATCATGGCAGCGTCTCTACATCTGGAGTTGGTCTGGGGAAATAATATTCTTGCATGCCTTGTTAACTTTGTGTCTCTTCAGTTCTTTCAGCCCCCTCCCCCTCATTTTCTCTTTACACCTTTCTGTTTTCAGACTGTCCGATTCACTTATATCTTGATGCCTTTTCCTTGTTGATGTTCCCACTCTGGCTGTAGGCTGTGTTCTTGTTCTGTGTCATTTATCCTCCCAGTTTCCTTTCTTCTTCACCCCCTCAGCCCGTTAGTGTTTTGGCCGTCAGAGTTTAATCATGTGTTTCCTATCGCAGAATGAATACGCTGGTAAAGTGAGTAATTGTAGGATGTTTACAGTACAGCCCAATTCAGTACTGACAATGCTTCAAAACACTTGCTATGTTAGTTTTACACAAGACTGACTGATTTTTACACAAGCTAAAATTAGTGACTGATTTAAAAGACGTGTACCTGGACAAAAAAAGGTGCAGCGTACAAATAAAGATTTCACTCTCTCAGAACCAGTACCAAAGGCTTTTTCACATCAGAAAGTGTGTGTTTGATGTTGGCTCCCCCTGCCCCCAATTTGGCTTCTAGATCAGTTTAAATTAGAAAACTTCCAATGTAATATGTTTCTTCTGATCAAATTACAATTTAAGAACTTTGTCTCCTCTCCCCACTTGCTCACAAGTCTCATTTGTACCGCTTTTGTTACTTTTCTTTTTCTACTGTCACTGATTAGTGCCCCAAGTCTAACAACCATACAGTTAAGACAGGAAGCAACAGGACCTGGAAGAGTTGGACCTACATTATCCAACAAAAAGTATCAATCAGCTTTGTTAAAAACACCTGTCCAGTGACCTCATGGGTCCATAAGCTCTTCTAGTGGAGCAGATAACTGTAACAATTGTTCATTTCTGGAAACAAGCACCAAAATTGGCACACGTACTCCTTAAACATTACTCTTTTGAAAAAACTGAGTATCCACTTGAATTTTCAATAGGCAGCCAGGTAGGAGTCAATAGAAGAATTACACAGGGAACAAAATTTTAAAATGCTTCAATCATATTGAAAGCTATACCACATTATTTGTCTGAATAGAATATTCCAAAAATGTATAGTTTGGACTATCTGTGATGGAATGTTATGGAGTTATGGGGTAAAAACTTTAAGAATGGTGACAAAGGTCAAGTTCAGTTTGTGCAGGAGTCAGAAGTTAAAGTTGCTCCAATTTTGGTAAAAAGTGGTGCAAATTATTGGTTGAACTAATAGGATTAATAAATGGAATAGTTTTGACTGTGTTAAATGTTTGGTCTGCAAAGTAAAGGTCAAACAATGTAGACGTCCATTCGATTCTATGGCATGTGACAAAGGCTACCCTGTAAAGTGATAACAAGCATGACACATGGTGTAAACATCTCCTTTTTAAAACCTTATTAATTCAACCAATAATTTGCTTTGGAGCAACTTTAACTTTTGACCCCTGTACAAACTAAAGCTGACCTTTGTTACCATTCTTGCTGTTTTTACCTCATAACTCCATAACATTCAGTCATGGATAGCCAAAGCTATACCTTTTTGGAATATTTATGTTCAGTTAAATAATGTGGTATAGCTTTCAATATGACTAACATTTTTAAATTTTGACCCTATGTAATTCTTCAATTGACATCTACCTGTCTATTGAAAATTCAAGTGGATACTTAGTTTTTTCAAAACAGTAATGTTTAAGGAGTATTTGTGCCAACTTTGGTGCTTGTTTCACCATTTGAAAGATTCCTCTCTAAATATTCTAAATATTTATGTGCTGCACTATCCTCAGGCATCTCCAGATCTCAAAGGTAGAGGATCCAGAAACACGAATGTCACTAGTGAGAAAAGTAAATGTCTCTACAAATTTGAAACCTTCGCTACATAGAGATAAACTTCTGATGGCCGAGCCCACAGACTCATTGAAAGCCCGGATCTGAGTCTTGATCCAGGGCAATCACAAACCCACACAACCTGAGTCCTCCTTTTGCTTCTCAAGTGCTGCAGTCAGAGTATCAATCGACTAGCACAGTCTGCAAAGTCCACATTAGTAAACCTGTCCTCACAAACAAAGACACCTAAACAGCTGGTTTCCACAACCCTACCTAACACCAGTCCGTACTGGATGACTGATCACGACATGTTGTGAGTGCTGTGAAACAGTGAAGTGTGTGCGTAACACAAGATTACATTACTATGACTGACCACTGGCTGATGAAATATTATGGCTGCCTGCTAGGAGCTTTTAGTCTGTGGGCACCTCTCAGTGTGTGTGTGTGTCTCTCTCTATATATACGTCCTGCCCTGGTCAAAGGAATAGTACACATTTACACCCACAGCCTTTCCATCACTCTCTGTATCAAAGTTGAAATAATATTTACCAGCCACACTTCCTGCCATCCCTTCTTCCTCTCTCATTAGAGACCTAAAGTGACATTCAGCCCCTCGTGTAATTTCACCTTCTCTTCCCTTCATCACACTGTCAAAGTCATTTTAACATCAGACGTCACACTGAACAATAAATCAGTGCTTAGGTCGTGTATGACACATACAAAACTTCATACTGATTGATGAAACAGCAAGAAATCGAAGACTCTCATATTCAGAATCTGCTCTCAATCATAGGTTTTCATGTCCTGTTTTTTTTTCTACACATGTATCACACTTCTCCATCTTCCTACTTTCTTTCATCCCTTCTTCAGTCAGTCCCCCAGTGTTGTTTACCTCCGTTTATCAATAAGTCCCACCCAAATGTCACTGTTGGCCTCACTGTCTGCGTTTTTGTGGTACGATAGCGACTGCTGCGCTGTCATTCAGACTTATTGCAGGAGCGAGAAACACACTCTCGAGTAAAATAAAGCAGAGTCAAAGGGAGAGAATGAAAATATATTGTGGGCTGAAGCCTAGAGTACAGTGGGGAACCATGACAATTTGCAGCTATAAATGCAACAGAGAGGGGAAAAAAAAGAAAAAGAAAAAAAAAAAAACTCTCTGGCGAGACAGACTTTTCTATGTGGTCCACTAAGACACAAAACAGACTAATCATGTACTAATAGGAGATGTGTGTTTGCCTCAGTGTAGATATACTGCAATAAAGTTGTGTAGGAGTACAAGAGTACACTTGTTTACTCATAAAGAAAGCTGGGTGGCAGTAGGACAGAGAGAAAACTTGGAGAATAGAGATGTCGGATGAAGGGACCAAGGAGAGAAGATGAGAACAAAATAACCTTGGGGAAGAAAAAAATGAAGGAAAAATAATTGTGATACAAGGGATCGTGTTGTCCTCTGCACCATCATCCATCATTCTTAGGAAAAGTAGAAAATGCGTCACAACTGTAAATCAGTGCAGTGCACAATATGACAGCTATGAACATACATTTTGACCCAGGTCAAAAACTGGATGCTTCAGATAACCTCAAACCTGCTCAGAGTTCATAGGAGGCAGTGGGAAGAAAAGGTTAAATCCCTTAGCAACAACTACGAATGAAAGAAACAGAAAAGGTACAGAGGGAAAGCAGAATGAAAGAGCAAAAAGACATTTAACCAACAATTTAAGAGCCACAGAATCAGCTCATTTCTTGATTCTTCAGCATTGTGGCATTTTTAAATGAGCTAGCATAAAAGACAACAGTATAAAAAGAGTAAAGCTGCTCTTACACCTTTATGAGTTGGGCACCATCAAACTTCCACACTGGATCAGTCGAGGCCCAGTCGGGTTAACAACGACCGCCACCGGTGCCATTACCCAACAGGGTGCTGGTCAGAAACTGGCCTACTGCTGGGCGGAGAAAAAGAAGAGGAGGAGGAGAACATGCCAACAGACAATGGAAAAAGAGGAAATCAAGAAGGGTGGAAGTGAGAGTTGGGACTTAAATGCTGGCAGTATGACTGGCAAAGGAAGAGAGCTTCCTGATATGATGGAGAGGAGAACAGTAGACATACTGTGTGCGAGAGGCCACGTGGAGGGGAAGGAAGAGCAGGAGCATAGGACGGCGGTTCAAGTTATTGTATCATGGTGTGGATAGGAAAAGAAATGGTTTTGGGGTTATTTTAAAGGAAGAGTATGTTAAGAGTGTGTTGGAGGTTAAGCGAGTGTCCGACAGTGATAAGTTTGAAGTTGGAAATTGAAGGGGTGATAATGAATATCATCAGTGCATATGAGGTCTGTCCATAAAGTAACGGTCCTTTTAATTTTTTTCAAAAACTATATGGATTTCATTCATATGTTTTAACGTCAGACATGCTTGAACCCTCGTGCGCATGCGTGAGTTTTTCCACGCCTGTCGGTGACGTCATTCGCCTGTGAGCACTCCTTGTGGGAGGAGTCGTCCAGCCCCTCGTAGGAATTCCTTTGTCTGAGAAGTTGCTGAGAGACTGGCGCTTTGTTTGATCAAAATTTTTTCTAAACCTGTGAGACACATCGAACTGGACACGGTTCAAAAAATTAAGCTGGTTTTCAGTGAAAATTTTAACGGCTGATGAGAGATTTTGAGGTGATACTGTCGCTTTAAGGACTTCCCACAGTGCGAGACGTCACGCAGCGCTCTCAGGCGCCATCATCAGCCTGTTTCAAGCTGAAAACCTCCACATTTCAGGCTCTATTGATCCAGGACGTCGTGAGAGAACAGAGAAGTTTCAGAAGAAGTAGGTTTCAGCATTTTATCCGGATATTCCACTGTTAAAGGAGATATTTTTAATGAAAGATGTGCGGGCGGATTGCAGCGTCGGCTCGCAGCCGCCGCGACGCTCCGCCACAGGAAAAACACCTCTGTTGGAAGCCTTAAGGACAAGTTGGAACATGTCCAGCTGTTAAACAATTTCTCATATACTCACTCCACTGAAAGCCATCAAAAGCCGCCTGGATTTTACAAATGGTTATCAACACGGAGGTGTTTTTCCTGTGCCGCCGCACCGCGCCGGCTGCCTCAAAAAATCTCCTTTAACAGTGGAATATCCGGATAAAATGCTGAAACCGACTTCTTCTGAAACATCTCTGTTCTCTCATGACATCCTGGATCAATAGAGCCTGAAATGTGGAGGTTTTCAGCTTGAAACAGGCTGATGATGGCGCCTGAGAGTGCTGTGCGACGTCTCGCACCGTGGGAAGTCCTTAAAGCGACAGTATCACCTCAAAATCTCTCATCAGCCGTTAAAATTTTCACTGAAAACCAGCTTAATTTTTCGAACCGTGTCCACTTCGATGTGTCTCACAGGTTTAGAAAAAATTTTGATCAAACAAAGCGCCAGTCTCTCAGCAACTTCTCAGACAAAGGAATTCCGACGAGGGGCTGGACGACTCCTCCCACAAGGAGTGCTCACAGGCGAATGACGTCACCAACAGGCGTGGAAAAACTCACGCATGCGCACGAGGGTTCAAGCATGTCTGACGTAAAAACATATGAATGAAATCCATATAGTTTTTTTAAAAAAATAAAAGGTACGATACTTTATGGACAGACCTCGTATGCCCCACAGGTAGGTTGCAAGATGAAGGAGAAAGATGATTTTTGTAGTGAGTTAAATGAGGTGGTGGAAAGTGTGCCCAAGCATGAAAGAGTGGTGATAGGAGCAGACTTCATTGGACATGTGGGAGAAGTGAACACAGGTGATGAGGAACTAATGGGAAGATATGGTATCAAGGACAGGAATGTGGAAGGGCAGATGGTAGCTGACTTTGCAAAAAGGATGGAAATGGCTGTGATGAATACCTAATTTAAGAAAAGGGAGAAGCACAGGGTGACACAGTGGAGGAAGGTGTCCCCATGTGGACTACATTCTTTGTAGGAGATGCAAGCTAAAACAAACTGGAAACTGTAAGGCGGTGGCAGGGGAGAGTGTAGCTAGACAGCATAGGATGGTGATTTGCAGGATGGTTTCAGAGGTTAAGAAGAAGAAGAGAGTGAGAGCTCAACAAAGAATCAGATGGTGGAAGCGGAAGGAGGAAGACTGTTGTGTGAAATTCAGGGAGCAGGTGAGAGATGCACTGAATGGAGGGGAAGCAATTCTGGACAACTGGGAAAGTACTGCAGATGTGATGAGGGAGCCAGCTAGGAAGGTACTGGGTGTGACATCTGGAAAGTGGAAGGAAGACAAGGAGACTTGGTTGTGGTGACAAAGATGTCAAGGAAAGCACAAAGAGAAAGAGGTTGGCAAAAAAGAATTGGGACAGTCAGAGAGATAAAGAAAATTGACAGGAGTACAAGGAGATGCAGTGTAAGGTGAAAACAGAAGTGGCAAAAGCTAAGGAAAAGGCATACAGCAAGCTGTACAAGAAGTTGAATATTAAAGAAGGAGAAAAGGACTTGTACTGATTGGCTAGACAACGGGACAGAGCTGGAAAGGATGTGCAGCGGGTTGGGGTGGTAAAAGATGCAGATGGTAATGTGCTGACAAGCGAGGAGAGTGTGTTGAGAAGATGGGGGGAATATTCTGAGGAGCTGATGAATGAAGAAAATTAAAGAGTTGGAAAAGGCTGGATGATATGGAGAGAGTAAATCAGGAAGTGCAAGAGATTAGTAAGGATAAAGTGAAGGCAGCTATGAAGAGGATGAAGAGTAGAAAGGCATTTGGTTCAGATGACATTCCAGTGGAGGCATGAAAATGTCTAGGAGAGATGGCAGTGGAGTTTCTAAACAGATTGTTTAATAAAGTCTTGGAAAGTGTTGCCTGAGGAGTGCCTGAGGAGTGAAGAGTAATGGTGCCTTGACACCTGCACGAATTTGATCCCCGCACTGGTACACAATCTGTTGTGCCAGAGAGAAAACCTGTTGTAAACTGTGCAAGGCTTCGTGCAAGTCCACAAAGAAAATTTGGAACTGTTTAAAATCTCTGCCATGCATGTTGTTATTGCTGTCAGAAGGAAAGGTGATGTAACACATTGGTAAACATACCACTGTCCCAACATTTTTGAAACGTGTTGCAGGCATCCATTGTAAAATGAGCAAATATTTGCACAAAAACAATAAAGTTTATCAGTTTGAACATTAAATAGCTTGTCTTTGTGGTGTATTCAATTGAATATAGGTTGAAGAGGATTTGCAAATCATTGTATTCCATTTTATTTACATTTCACACAACGTCCCAACTTCACTGGAATTGGGGTATTTTATATATATATATATATATATATATATATATATATATATATATATATATACACACATATACATACATACATATATATATATATATATATATATATACATACATACATACATACACACACACACACACACACACACACACACACACACACACACACACACACACACACACACACACACACACACACACACACGTGTGTTGCCCGCAGGGATACACCACAAAGTAAAGCTCTAGATTGGGTAGTGTTATAAACAATGACATTATTATTATGACATTTTTCAAGAGTGGTAATAAATTAGACAATGAGTTGTAATGGTGTGGGTCCAGAATGTTTAGACCTTAGACCTCAACAATTTTTAGAAGAGGTTAATTATATAATTTTTAATGTTAATTTACTGTCTTAATGTATTTAGAAATTGTTTAGGTTGTTGTTATCATATACATACTATTATTATCATCATCATTATTACTTATAGTTTGTCATTTGAATTTTTTTTTTTTTTAATGGACCACAATGGAAAAGTGTTTTCACTTTCTTGTATCATCCATGTATTTTTAATATATTTACAATTATATGCACTTAGACTCATGCTTTTAATATAAAGATGATTTACTGTCCTCTGCTGGAAAGGCATTTGAGGCCAAAATGTAATTAGAAACGTTAGCTAATATTTGTAGCTTGTCCCAAACTATTAGTCCTATCCGTTTTGGTGTCGTTCATCCTTGACCGAAAATACAAAAGCATTCCAAACAGCAAATGTCAGTGGCTGAAGACATTAAAACCACTAAACATTTCACTCATGGTTCCAACATAAAACTTAAGTCACTAATGGTAACTGCAACATGACATTTATCTAAACTGATAAAACTAATTGAGCTACAAAAACATAAATCAATAACACTAACAACACTTAAACTAAAACCACAATGGCAACATTTAAAACCTCAAAACCCACAACTCCCATGGGAGATTGCAGCACAGCATCCATTGTTTGTTGGTTAGATACAACTGCTAATTTCTCCAAAAATATTTGTCCTATCAACTTTCCGTTTTTGCAGCATTCAACATTGAACCAAAATACATAAGCAAATGTTACCTCTCCCCGGTTTTTGCATGTGTCAGCTATGACATTTCGGACATGCAACACCTTTGTCTGTGCATGATCCAGTACGTAGATGCTTCAGTGTTGAGGACTCCCATCAGCTGGAGGAACGTAAAACTTTCTGACACTCTCCAGACTAACATGCTGCACTTGGGTGAATATGTGTCTGACTGGCAGAGACACCGATTACCCGTCTCACAGATCGGCTGCCTGGTTATTGAACAGCTGTCTGTCTGACTGAATGAGCCAATCGAGTGAACAGCTGGAGGGAGATCATGCTGTTTAAAGTTCTCTTTGGGTGGCTGTCTATTAGAAATAATGTGCCCCACAGCAGGAAAAAAAAAGTTCACTGTATGTGCATATATGTGAAGATAGAGCCTGGTGTATTTACTCACTATAACCGATTTTAAGTGATTGGACTGGATGTCTGTGTGCGCGTACTGTATTTCCAGGAACTGCGAGTGGAGCCTGTTGCTCTCTGCTGTTATACAATACATATTGTATAACAACTGGCACTGTGTGGGCGGATCCCGCCATCTGGAGAGATGCAACCCCTGCTGTGTGTGTTTGTGTGAATGTTCACCCTGCAGCTATAAACAGACAATACATCATCTACAGTCGTTTGGTATCTGGGTTCATGTGCATGGTAACTTAAAAGGACATAGTATAGTGCTACACAGTGTGCATATTTTATGTCTGTAAAGGAATCTGTTTTCACCCCATGTGCTGATTGAGTAATCCTGCAAACAAACACTTAAGACAATGTCCAGGAAACAATCTGACTCAGAATAAGAACATAATGTATTAATTTTGATGGTGATCAAATGTGGAATTTGGATTTTTAATTAAGGTTTATTTATTATGGGCTGGAAGCACAGAATGGCCCCAGGTCCAGCATGGAGACAACCTAGGCTGACAACTGATCCATCCTCACCCCTGGAACGTAACCATCTATCCATCTCAGCCAGGTGAAATGCGGGTGTCCCCTTGGCCTTCTCCAGCCACTGGGCACCTATGTGTTTGATCATGCACAGAGAATGGTGTCACATGTCCAAAATGCTGTAGCCGACACTCCCTCACACCGTAAGTGATATATTCTATTTAGTTTAATAGTTGATTTAATTCAGTTTCCTTATGTGTACAACAGAGTGTACGGCCCTTGTGAACCCATTTATGTAAGCCGCATCCAAATGTTACACCCATACTGCAAATACACTGTGCTTGACTTTAGACCAGATTTTTGCTTGTCTATGGTGAAATCATATTCTGTTGCCAAACGATACCAATGCACCAACACTGCATCTGACCACACCTCATTTTTTTTGTCCAACACACCCACGAGTGTACAGCTCATCACAATCCTACTTATAACTGACGCAGCATGGTTGCTGGGTGTGAAAACCACAACTTCATCAGGTGGAAACTACAAATGCATCAGGTGTTCTACGGGTGTTTTCACAGCTCACAAGAGACACTTCACTATCTAGCTCACAAAGAACTCAAGCCCTGCAAATTTCACTCCAACTTTTGGGTTTCCACAGAGATGAATTCAAACAAACAAAGTCTCGGAGGACTTCATGCATAAACAAACAAGATGCACTTAGAAAAAGCCATACAATACACACACAAATAACATTCCGTCCAATGCAAAAAATCAGAGCTCAACAGTGAATTGTTGCTATGGTGAGGAAATGCACGGCTTTTCGGTCTATTTTAAGATAATGGGTGGATTTTTTTCCACTGCACATAACAGAGTCAAGCAAACTGTGATAGCAAGCATCTCCACGATTCTGTATAACTGTGAGCTGCTTTTTTTCCCAATTACAAAACCCTTTTAACCTTCTTAGTGTTGCAGAAATGTAAGTAATCAGCCTGGAAATGACTGCAGAGATTTCACTGTAAATAAAGGCTGAAAAATCCCTAATTAAACATGTTATGGTATGTCATGTACTGTTACGTTCACTTTTTTCCTGCATGATATGGCATACAGTGCATTTCTGTCAGTGCCGTACTGCGGCATAAAGATTCCTGACATGGGCACACTATGTACGGGCTGGTGTCACTGCTGCCTGTCAAATATCAGCCTTCTGATTAATAATATCTATTTAATTGCTCTTTCTGCTCAGTATACCACGCTGCTCTCATACTATTATATGATATGCTACACTATTATGTAGAGATCTTTAGTCATGTGCACGGAGTGCCTGTGCACCTGTCTGTTTTTCAAGGTGAATGTGTAAAATCCATGCAGATAGCGAGGTGTTATATTTGCTGTTTTTAGCAAGACTTCACACCTTAAGAAGGAGCATCGTGTGCATCCTGCCTGCTGGAGTGAATCTTAATTTTTACTCAGCATCCACATCACTTCATCAAAAATGACGACGTTCTCTTTGATAATATCAGAGCTGAGATTCTTCCTCTGTGGTATAGTAAGTCCATTTGGCTGCTCCCTTGTTTGCAATCAGGGTAACCACAGCAAATCTGAGGTGGATAGGCATGCTGAATTGGTACAAGTTTTACACTGGATGCCCTTCCTGACGTAACTCCATATTACATGGAAAAATGTGGCAGGGCTGGGGTTTGAACAGGGAACCTTCTACATTAAACCCAAGTGCACTAGCCACTTGGCCACCACCCCTGCCTCTTATTAATTGTACCCTTATTATAAATGGCCTTACGTATGTGGCTCTGTATGTGTCTGCCGCAAAAGCGACACTCACAACACAGGGGATTTCTGCGAACAGAAACTGGAACACACGCTTCTTACACCAGTTAACTGCACAAGTCATATTATTACAGATATCTGTGACAAAATGCTCACAAAGGACCCATTCATTCATGCTAATGTTAACTATTACCGTGGCGTATGTAATGCTACAGACCTTTCAAAGAGATCATTTTCAAGACACGTGAACGGTTAAATCTGTCACGAACCACTGCTTTAAGGTGCTCACCTTGGTCACGTTGTCAGTCCATCTGAAAATTAATTTAGCATTTAAATGAAATGCAAAGAAAACTGCTTCTTTGTGTTTATCAGTGGTTCACAAACCAGGCATACAGGTGCATACCTACTGCATCAGAGTGTGTGAAATCGTGGCATTAATTATTTTAAGTCAATACAATACAGAATGTGAAATAATAAAAAGAAAAAATAAAACAAGAGCAAACAGAGATTTCTGACATCCACTAATCAGGACCACCTCCAACATTGGGCAGCACAGTCTCATTTGAGGGCGGGCGCTAAAGGGGTCAAATATGACACATATGACGCAATTTTTCTGCTTCCGGGGACAGAAACACGGCACTTTCACTGAGATTTTGGGCAAATATTCACAAACAGTGAAAATACAAATAAAAAGTGACGATGCAGTGGAAAGGGAACATATATTGTGGTTTGTTTATGACCCAGAGTTCAAATGTGTTGAGGCAGTTTTGCAGGCGAGAGAACGTAGCTACTCTGGTTAGCTGTGTAGGCCAACACTTACCAACAACCTCACATTTGTCTCGTCTTCCCTTTTCTACTGGGAACCAAAACAAAACAAAAACAAAAACAAAAACAATGCACTTTCACAACTGCTTCGGTGACTGCAGTCGAAAACAAAACAGTACACCATTTTCCTGTGTGAAGTTATGCTGTGTACATATTGCTCAACGGGAGCGACTATCCCCATAAGTGCTCAAATCCTGCGATATCACACAGGGTTCAAACAAGACTGTGCTGCCCTATTCAGTGGAGTCTTCCATGCCTTAATATCTATCTGTGGTGCAAATTTGGTGAGAATCTGTGAAGTAGTTTAGATGTAATGCTTCAAAGCCAATATAAAGTGAAATCTTGATCCAGATCACCTCAAAAATTTAATGGAGTCTTCCATGACCTAATATCTATCTGTGGTGCAAATTTCATCAAAATCAGTGCCGTAGTTTTGACGTAATCCTGTTAGACAAATAAATAAATGCAGATGACTTTATTACATCCTTGGAGGATGTAATAATCAAAATGTACAATAAACAAACACTTTTAGATAACAGCAGTTTTATTCTTTGCATTTTTTTTGTTATGATTGATGTAAATGAAGTGAAAGACATTTTCAGCGACTTGAAAATGTCTATGTATCCATGCCCTGACTTCTCTAAAGAAAAGTGGTAGTTAAATAAATAAATTGAATAAATCTATTTATTCACTGTATTAAGAATAATACTTATATTTACTTTGTCCAGTTACTTACAGTGCCTGAAAAAGCAGCGACTGTGTACAAAAATGCCTGTAATTCCTAAATGTAATTCCTAAATTAAAAACTGAAAGTATGCACTATGAGTCCAACTTGATGGTTTCATTTCAACTCCAATTTGAGGGTGTACAGGAGCATAATTGATTTTTTATTTTGTCACTATCCAACTTCACTGTATTTCGATCTTTAACAAAAACAACAAAGTCCCAGCTAAGCTGCCAGCACACACAGTTCAATACAGAAAGTCTGAAGAAAAAGCTGAGTTTGTGGAGCACAAACATTCATAGCTCATCTAGTGAATGTGATGGATTGACAACAGCTGTACACCTCACCTACAAATATCTACACAAAAAATAAAGTCTGGATAACACCCAGGCTGTGTTGGAGCACATACAGGAAGACCACCACCAGTGTTACATCATGTTTCATCCTCATTACTTCCCCTCGCTCCCAAACCCCAAACAGGAAATAGTTCCTACAGAAATCCCTGGGGTCCATGTAATGAGGTGCATGCGAGTGGGTGTGTGTACAAAGCTTACGCGCCTTTCGATCTGCCTCTTGTTTTAAGAGTTTTGTATAGAAACACACACACACATGGGTCTGAAAAGGTTGTGGGAAAGAGTCTTTGGCTGGGATTTTAATGAAGAGGGAGTGACAGGAAGAAAAACACGAGAGAGTAAGAGACGGAGAGCAAAGGGCACATAAGCTACAAGAAACTACAAATGTTCATCTTTTTTTCTTTTTAATTACCACTGAGATGTCAGTTTTCTTTTACACGAGGTGGACATACAGTCCAGGTTACTGTGGAACATACTGTATTTAACTACAAAAGAATTTTACAGTACAGTCTAAGCTGTTGGAAAACACCAGGGAGGGGCCTCATAAGTAAGTGCACTAATGACAGTTCATATCAATATTTAATAGCAGAGAGGACAAAGGAAGCAGTGGAAGAGATATGAAGAAATTCAAAGGAAAAGAAAGAGAAAAAAATGAACTTCTTGACTGCAAATCAAACCTAACAGTGCACTCAGACTTGCTACTGATGACCTTCAACAGTCTCAGATTTGTTTATCTCAATCCAAATTGTTTGATTGGGCAGAGAGACACATACACAATAATCCAATAAAAGCCTAAGTTGAACATCAGAAACATGAGGTGCTCCCCGTGCACATGGCAGACCATCAACACAACAACCTGCAAAAGGTCATGCACACATCCTCTGAGCACAGTCATTTCTTTAGAGTTAAAAATAAAGTGCCATTTGAAATACTCAACCTAGAATGCTTCCAAGGGTTAAGAAAAAAAAAGAACAAAGAAAATAAAGCAGGTTACAGAGACTTTTCAGCTTCTCCACCAACATCATGGAATGGTTTAAAAACACATGAAGAGCCATCGAGTTCCTCTAAGATTTATAAAAATCAGACAACTTTTCTGTTGTCAACTGTCTGTAATCTGTAATTTTTGGTCATTTTTTTATGTTAATGTTTTAAATTTTCAAAATCTAATAATGTGGATTGAGAAGCTGAAAATAAATAAAATGTATGGACCAGTAACTGCAGGAAATCAAACAGTAAGGACAATAGATAAAACAGGCTGCTGTATTTCCATGCCTACTGACCTACTATATGAGATGATGTCACAATTATGCGCCACCCATAGCAACCACTCGGCAGCTATCTTGCTCAAAATACAAATGATGTATGAAAGCATTTTGTTTTTGAGCAATTTCTGAGTATTTGTGATGTAACGGATCAAAAATTAGATCGAGGATTTCAATGACTTCCTGCACTTGGCCATCAGATGTGTATCTAGGTGATAGTGTCAAACTTTAAGTGAGCTTGCTAAAGAATGACATAATATTCAAAATGCTTGCCCTTAACCAGGTTGTAATTGTTGTTGTGTGCCATCACGTGCAGAAGTATTTCCATCTTAAACTCAAACTGGTCGATAGGCTTTATCGATACATGTAATTACACCCCAACTTGTTTTAAGTGCACTATTCAAACTATACAAACACAAAACAGCTCATTTTAGTCATGCCAACACTGACCGACAGTCTTCCCACACTTTATATGTTCTAAGTGGGGTAAAATGTTCCTGACCGAAAGCCCCCACCCCCACCGGTCTGATCCAGTATTGGTATCGGCTTCTGGTACCAACGTAATTCAAATATTGGAAAATACCAATGCAACCTGCAACATATTCCGATACCAGAGAGGAGCCACTGTGAAACCTCAACTGCTGCTGGCTCTCTGCTTTTTGTTTTTTCATTTATCTTTGATGTCTTTTTAGTAGAATGCAATGGGCCCCAAACCTGGGGTCTAAAGTTGCATCCTAGGTTCTATAGTTATCTTAACCAGATCTGGCATTGTATCCGAGGGCTCTCTTCAAGATGGTGATCGTTCCCTTAATCGCAGACAACTGCGCCTCATGTGCACTTGGGTGACCGGGGATTGCCTCAAGGTATTTCTTCAGGTTCTTCTTCATCAGGCCTGTTGCTCCTATCACAGCTCTGTTTGCTGCTGAGCGTGAGGAGGCAAGGGTGGGCGGGGGGTTCTGAACTAAAGGCGAACTGTTTGAGAGAGGTCTCTTTCACAGTTGAGGAGCAGCGTTCTAGCCAAATTTCCACCCGGCTCTCAGGTTTTAAACTGTCTGTGCCGCCGAGCACGGATTTTCCGAAAAATGAACTGAATTGTTGCTGAAAATGCGTGCTGAAAAGTCAGCCGCTTTAGCGGTCCAAAGCTGTGAGACACCAGCTCAGAGTGTAGCTGAGGAGCACAGCCGAACAGAGTTTCCGGAAAGAAAACTCCATCAGAATCCTTCAGTATTAATCCAGAGTTCCTCGTGTGAGCGTAGCTGATGATATATTTTGAAATTTATGGTTTATTTTACAATTGAAAGACTTCATGTTGCTCAGCAGGAAAACAAGCAAGCAAGCAAGCAAGAGAGAGAGAGAGAGAAATTTAAAAAAGCACTTAATTCTTTCACCAAAACATCAAATCTAGGCTTGCATCTTAGATTGCATCTTAAATTGCAGCTGAACTTTCAGGTCTCCTTTTTAAGAAAATCCTCCAAACAATTCATCATGAAGCTGTATAACTGGGAATAGAAAATACCCTCATATAAAACCAACAATAATGACAATAATAAGAGTATTAAATCAAACAGAGCTCTGTTATCAGAATAGTATTGGTATAGGCAGATATCCAAATTCAGGTATCGGGATCGGATCGAAAGTGAAAAATGGTGGATCGGTGCATCTCTATTGCAAACTGCCTGCAACCATCATCTATGTGGGACAGTTATCCGGTTGTCTGCATGACAGGTGTGGACAGAAAGTAGAGGGTATAGCCACTATCAACTTGCCTGATGAATAAAAGCAGCAATATGTGTGAAGACATTCTGCCGCTGGATCAGTCATTACCTGTGGGTGGGGCACAATGCAGAACATGATACTATGAGCTTTAGAGGGTGTGTATGAACACATGCATCTGTGTGTTTTACAATCATAAACCTGCCTGTCTGCAGGCTTATAATACTAGTCTTGTATTTTCTTGTGCCAATCAGGGTGGAGTGTTTTTAAAAACATAGTTGTAATGACGCAGAGCAGTAAATACGGACCGTCTCAATGCACAGGAGACCTTATACACAGTAATATGGGCCAAACATGTCCACGAGGACACATTGGATGAATCAACATTGCAAAACATGCATAAACACCACGAGTGCTTCACAAATGCTGCTTTGATCGCAGAATAAACAAGTGTAAAGACTAAAACAGGAGAGGAAAAGGCAAGGGAAGATAAGAGTGCGTGGTGAGAGAGAGTTGAAGAAATATCTAAAGAGGATGAGAAGAGAAAAAGACAGAGACAGGCGTTTGAATAATTCACCAACTGCTGCTTCATTTAGAATAGAATCAGTGCCCAAACTGGACCCATGTGTCCTCCACACATGACTCACAGAGGAAGGCTCACTTCGAACCGTGTGCGTACACGCGTGCACATGTGCGTGAAGCTCCTGATGCTAGTAGACAAAGATTTTTCTATTAAAGGGGGAATGTAGATTCATTAGTACTGCTGCTGCAGTGAGGGAGAGAGCGAGTACAGCTTCAGTTAAAAACATAATGGCTTTGCTCTCTAATTCAGGCTCACAGAAGAGTGTTTTTGGAACTGGCTCACATCTGACGCACAACAACAAACAACAATGCAACCCTGCAGTTTAAAAATATGTTTGAAACAAAGGGGAAGAGGGATGTGTGTGTGTGTACAGAATTCAACAGTTCTCAACATAGACATGGACAGATGGACCCCTGAGTGAGTGTGTGTGTGTGTGTGTGTGTGTGTGTGTGTGTGTGTGTGTGTGTGTGTGTGTGTGTGTGTGTGTGTGTGTGTGTGTGTGTGTGTGTGTGTGTGTGTGTGTGTCCCTTTGTCTGTTATCAGCTTTCTTTGAAATTCTTTCTGCAAATGAGAACCGCGTTTTTACTGTACATCACCGTGACCTGAAATTATGTGAATATGTTCAAGATGAACACTTTCCAATAACATTATCCATCTGCTCACCAAATATCAACATCCTCTCACAATATTTTGAGTTAAATGTTGCTATGTGCCAAACATTCTTCTGGATCTCAGTTTCACAATAAATTCTGGATCGCATCCAAAACTGAATCACTTATTTCCCAGAACATTACCAATCTGCTCACTAAATTTAATTGAAATATATTAATCTGTGCATCTCTTCCTTAAACAATCTGATACACATCTAGATACATGGGCTACTGTACGACTCAGCGGTGATCATTTTTTATTATGGACCAATTAGATTCTGTATAATATGATGCAATCTGATAATCCACAATAACTTTGAATAAACTATAAGGAGTAAATGCATATTTCATAAAAGACCTGGAATCTACTTCAAGTTTTTACTACTGTGCAGTAGCACATAGGAACTGCCTCTGCTTATGTTCTGTTCACCACTAGAGGCAGCACCACATAAAGCAGCAGAAAGCGTAGTATAAAATAAGCTAGCTGTTTTTAGCCTGTTAGCATAGTATAAATTTCCATGTACTGCAAGTCATCTGTGTTTTATTTTATGTTTAAGGTCCTCAGTTCATTTATTTTTTCTTATAATTTAAGATCACCGTGCAGCAGAGACAAGGCAGTTGTGCATCATTTTGAAATGATACAGGCGTGTAAAACAGGCATTGAACAAGCACTAAAGCATTCTTTCCTGTTCTGAACCCGTGAGGGTCTTGTGCTGACCTTTTGTTATGCTTTATCAAAGGCAAAATAGACCCCAAGATGCAGGCAGCAATGAGGCAGATGGTAAATTGCAACAAAGGTGATTTAATGTTCCACAAAAATGACAAACAGTCCAAACAAGTGACGTGAAGGAGCGACAGTAAAGATTCCAAACAAAACTTGCCAAAGAGATCCAGTCAGAGTATACAAGGAATAAACCCACACAAAAAACTAAATACAGCAGCACCAGGAAGTGACAAACAATTTACAGGGTACTTACAAACGCAGGCGGAAGCAACATGAGATCAATGTAAACCAACACAAAAGAACCATCAAAAACACAGGGGCAAACTCAGACTTAAGGACAAACTGGGGTGATGACACAAATGAAGAAAGTTGAGGGGAAAAAATAAGCAACCCCAGCTGGGGAAGAAAACACACAAAGCAAGTATCTCAACAAACAAGAACAGTCAGACCACCAAAATGAAACAGGAAGACAAACTACAGATGATAAAGAAATAAAAATCATGATCAAACTAACCCTACAAATAAGATACCATAGGAAAAGAAACTAAAATGCAGAAAGTGACAAAATAACAGACAACTATGGACACAGTGACACAGACATAAAAGCTCACAGGGACTTAGATACAGACAACACCAGGAACGGTCACCAGGGGGAGTCAAAGGACAAGGATGAAAATGCAAAAGCAAGAACAGGCTCAAGGGGGAGGCAGAGGAGAAAACCACAAGGAGGACACACATGACTGACAGACACAGAAGAACACATGTTATATACAGACAGGGATGCGGACAGCAGACAATAAGCACAAGTGAATAAAATGGACTGCATTTATATAGCGCTTTTCCATCTGCATCACCTTTACAAATAATGCCTCACATTCACCGCGATGTGAGGCTGCTGCCATACAAGGTACTCACTACACACTGGGAGCAACTATGGGATTAAGGACCTTACCTAAGGGCACTTAGTGATTTTTCTGGTCAGGCTGGGATTTGAACAGAGGATCCTCTGGTCTCAAGCCCAACCCTTTAACCACTAGACCATCACCTGTGAACCCACAGAAACAAAACAGAGAACTAAACAACCCCATTAAAAAGAAACCACACAAACAGAACTGTCGCACGCACGCACACACACACACACACACTTTTGCGAAAGTTTGTAGTTGTAGAAAAAGCAGATTGACATCTTCAACCAAGTCATAATAATGCTAGAATCAAGTGATAGACTGGTTCATAATACATCTAGATCAATCCAGGGGTCCCCAAATTGATGTTTGCTATAAAACCAATTTCCTGTTCTTATCAGTGAATTATTACACCGCTAGCTGTTACACTTTGCCCAGGTTGGTACAGTTTTCCCAAGAACTGTCAAAGTGTGGCTCCTGTGCATACCGGGAAGGGGTCAGAGAGAAAAAAAAAAAAATCTGCCAATTCATGAAATCTTGATTCAACTTGTGCCACTTTTGAACATGCTCAAAAACATTTTGGAGCCCAGCCTGACGCCTAGCAGCTTTGGTCACCTCGCATTTGGTTTGAAACATGCTCAACGCACTCTGGCGTTCAATTTTCAGGCCGAGCACAGAGATGACATCATGTAATACTCACATAAGCATAACAAATACACTGCACCCTCTGCTGGATAAAATATGTAACTTCTTTCCACCTAAAAGCCTAAAATTAAGTACATGATACTGAAGTATGTATTTTCAGGACTTCCAAAAACCTATTTTAATATTGTAAAAGCAAATATCACATAATTTAAGACAACTGAGCGCACACACACAAAATGCAGCAGCTGTGGTTTTGTCTGTTTTGCTTCGTAAACTTACATGTAGCCATTTGAAAAAACACTTAAGACCTTGTTCACGTCTTTGCAACATATTTTTGGCTTGTCTCTAGAAGCCATCCATAATTTTTGTGCAATAACGTCAATGCTAAAAGCAGTCTTAGTTCATGTTTCTGTTTCTAGCTGTTCTAATTGTTTGTTGGAGGAGAGGGACTTCTGCTGATTTTGCAAATGGCCAATTGAGCTGCTTCAGTCCAAAATAGTGCAGATAATTAGCAAAAGGGAATGAAATGTTTCCTTTAAGCATTACACAGAAAGTCAACCTGCTGAGGGCGACAAATACATCAACTGTACTATTTCATGTGTAAAGATTTTATCACTTTAAAAAAAAAAAAAGCTAATCAGGCAGCAGATCAAAAGTACCAGATGGAGAGCGATAAGTGAAAAAACATTTAAGTCAATCATTGTGAGAGCCCTGCTTGTGTGTACATGCTTGTGTCTTTAGTGCTTCATGTGTGTGTCTCCTCCTGTCATTCACTGTGACCTGCTGCAGCAGGCGTCCGTTATGTAATCCTTGCTGTCAAACACATTCCCACACACCTCCGCGCGCGCGCACACACACACACACACACACACACACACACACACACACACACACACACACACACACACACACACACACACACACAGAGCTCACAGGTTAATCTAAAGTCACAGTAAGTGAACCCGGTGCAGCATCTCAACAATTTGCATCAGTAAGTAAGAAGACATTCTGATAATTACTAGTTACTGGGTAAATTAGGGATATTTTGGACTGAATTCCTTGATTCAGGTCACTAATTCTACTTCATCACTTACGATTGGGACACTGTCGGTGCATTTCTGTTCCTTCCTACGCAGCGTCGTCGCACCACGGCAGGCTCGTGACGTTGAGCTGATCTAAAGCATTGACAACGCCACCCGAGAGTGTCGTATTATCCAAGTTACCACTGAGAGCGACTGTGCTCTACACAAATGAAGAACAACAAATTGTGCATAAACGAGTGTTTTTGCTGGAGCAAAATGTATCCTGCAGATACTGAATCCACAATTAAACAAACGTGCAGGCGAAGATTACAAATAACAGCACCAGGAAATACAGACTCGGAATGGAAAGCAGAAACCTTAAATAGAGGTTCCGCGGCACGGTACATTTTCTCTTACAGTGTACAAACCTATACTGCCTTATACTGTTTGAAAACTTCTCATGTAGCAGTATTAGATAATTGCTGCTGTATCATCCTGCTTTCCATTAAAATCCTTCAACCAAAGCTTGTCTGCTATTGTTATACGATTCAAGAAGCCACAGGGCGCTACATTAGCTCCAAGTTCACTTTGTTCCTCCAAGTGAATGAAAACTAGTTTAGCTCAATGGGCTCTTATCCTACACCTCTCCACTCATAAAAGGATCAAGAAGAGAAGCTTAAGAGGGGGGTTTATAGGGATACTGGTAAGTGGCCATTCTGCAGCTTTGTGATGGCCTGATATAGCACCATACGACAAAGGGTTGATGGCGCACATCTAACAAAGACTGTAGAGTTGAGAAAATGAGCATTTTTGTGTGTATGTAATTTTGCTTGTGTACTCCACCACAATTGTGCTGAAATGAACCAATCAGGCTGTGAGTGAAGTCTACATTTTCAGTTTTAATTCAAAGAGATCATCAAAAATAAATAAAAATAATAGTTATAATAATACCATGTTAAGGAATCCAAAGCTACAGTTTACAAAGCTGCAGTAAAAAAGTTCAGAAAGTCACAAACATTTATATGTGTTGTTCAAAATAATCTGACTATTTTGGCATGTACACAAAGTAACTCCAAAATAATCTGACTATTTTGGCATGTACACAAAGTAACTCCTTTTATCTCAAAAAAGCATTTCAACTATAGACCAACATTACTCTATTTTCACTTTTCACTCTGCAACAGGTGAGATTTTATCTCAGTTAAGAGAGCAGCAGAATCACATCACGTCGTACAATTTTTACATCCTCCGCTTTCTCGGCCTCGGACCAGACTCCACAACACGGGCTGGCACTCCTTGTTACCTTCGTTTCCAGCCATTGAAATAGTGAAAGATTTTTAAAATAACTTAAGATATCTGCAGTCACTTCCTTTGTCCCGAAACCTCAACATTGGGGGGCATTTAATAGTACAACATTGATCTTGCGTCACTACGCAAGCAATGAAAATGTGCACAAAGTTCCCCCTCATCAGGTGTCATGGCAAATATCTCTTGAATAGAAAGTTCCTAGAATGAGTCACTTCAGGCCTAAATTTTGATTAGTGCATAGCAATTTCCACATGCACTGATATAGATTTATATGAACCTGAGGATGAACATGAAGCATATTTAACTTGAAGTATATCTCACTGTAAAAGGTAGTTAAAAAAAAAAAAGACAGGGACACAGGGGGAGAGCCCTCATTGTGAACATCAAGAGGTAGAAAAGAGAAGAGAGACACAAAAATTAGTGACGAGTAGGAAAAAGCTGTTTGGGGAAAGACATCAAGAGGAAAGAAAAAAAATAAAGTGAAATTTGAAAATGGTGAAAAGAGAACACGATAAAAGTGTCAACGAGGCACAAAGCTGAAGTAAAAACACAGAGACAGACAGTGAGATATAGAAAACAGTATCTTCACCTGTGGGGGTGAGAAAAGATGGCACTTTGTCACACGGCTCAGTTGTAAAAGCAATAAACGCTCTATAAGTCTCGGCAGAAGGACTTACCAGGTACTGCAAAGGCCATCCCCATTCATCTCACTAAAAGCTGTAAATGCTGAACTGAGCTCAGCCGCTCCTGGGAAAGAGTTTGCCATCATAAACGCCTGGCTGTTTCCAAACAACCGCACAAACACCTCAGAGTAATAACCACGCACGTTCTGTGGCTTCTTGCTATCTTTGTGTCATACTAAATGTAAAAATAAATACACCACGTTTAGAGCAGTGAAACTGTTCTTTATCTCATGAAAACTAATATGCATTACATCTGAAGTGATCAGTGAACCTACAGGTAAAATAAACCTTGTATAAAAAGCTACACTGTGTAGGATTTATTGCCATCTAGTGGTAAAGTTGGAGATTGCATAATGCCATCATGATGATGTTTCCCCTTTACGTTTCTGGTTTTTTGACGACTGATTTCTGCTTCCTTGCCTTCTGTTGTGATAAACAATATGTATGATTCACCATTTCACAAAGCTAAAGATTCTAAAGATTGTTAGCCTGCACAAGCACACAGCAGACAGTGTAAAGGGGAGTAACCATGAGCCTTTGTTTTTCTTCAATCTTAGGGTTGTGTTGCAAAATGCAAATGCCAAAGTCAGTCTAATAAAATCCCCTAAATCGTGCACACTGTAGCTTTAAACGTGCTTCAGACACAGCAGCCTTTAATCTTATAAAAAAGACATGAAGTCAATGGGAAATTAGACGACGCCCCATGATAGCACAGATTACATTAGTGCTAAGAAACTATACAGATACCATGACTAACAAATCTACCTGTAAATGAAGTAATTTACATGATTTCTCAAGCTCATCTGGAGGTAATTATCATGCTCTGATACGATCTCTTTTCCCACTAGTCTCTCTCTTTTGCCTTGATGCTCTTGTTTCTTTTGGCTTCCTTCTCCCTTTCTCTTAACGCACTCACGCTGGAGGTGTGATTGGATTAGCTGTGCTGAGAGCGAGGGCATTCCCGCGGCCACGCTAATGCACAGAACAACGTTTAAAGTATTGACCGCGAAGGTCGACGTGAGATGTTGGGGTGGGGTGCATCCATTACTATAATCATTTTACATCACTTGAAGAGATGTGGATTTTTTTTTTTTTTAAAGATCAGCCTCTGTGCAAAAGACAGGTAAGACAGAAAAAGGGAAATGACAGCTGAACGGAGAAAAAAAAGCCTCTCATGACTTAGAAACTCTAAATCACAACTTCATTTTTCAGCCTTTATGACCTTCTTGTATGAGCACCCAGAGCATCGGCACAATAACCGAAGACGTTTCAGCCACATATTAACGTCCCTGTAGTGTGTTTGTAATATCCTTGAGGTATCTTGAGATGCTCATTTTAAATGCTAGCAATTAACAGGACCAGTCAGATATCACAGCTTTCAAAATGATTCACTTTTCAGGTGTTCGCACGCAAGCCATAAATCACAAGTGCTAATTTCACAACCTGTTTATGAGCAACTGGTGAATGCAGTTTGTTTCAATGTACAGTGAAGACAGTCAGCTACAGCAGCGCAATATGTTCCTCTGAGCAAACAATGAGGGATAGCTTTCACAGCAGGGGTGGGACACCTTGAAGCAATAACACATAATTCAATCAGGTCATTCTTGCTAATTATGCAGCACTGGAGTAGCTGGAGATGATGTCAGTCATGGCTACGTATTACTTAATGTTGACAGTAAGAAGTAAAGGCAGACAGTAAGAAGTAGTAAAAGCACCTTGACATTTGCATAAATTTGCTCCATGCACTTGCACACAATCTGCCGTGCAGGAGAGTAAACTCAAACTGTGCGCGGCTTCGTGCAAGTGCACAAAGAAAATTTTGAAAAGTTCAAAATGTCTGTCACACATTAATTATGCGAACTTCATTTGAACATTGCGCAAACAATTAAAAAACACTGCGTGTGAGTGCATCGGCGCACCGCATCACAGCTCATCTTATCGATTATGACAAGATTCTGAAACAATTTTACAGCTACTCATAAGAAGGAATGAACATGCAACTGTTTTACCAAGCCATTACAATATAAATATTACAAATAACTACCTTTTAGACTATTCCAAATGTGTTCTCCACATCATGAAGTGTGAGAGAGAGACAGAGAGAGACAGAGATCCACTTTGCGGTAGCTGGAATGGTCCGCTGTGTTCCCAGAAGCAATTTGAAGTGTTTTCAACAGCCAAACTCAGAGAAAACGATTAATCCGCTATGAAATAATTATTTTACATATGCAGCATCCACACAAATTGCGTCATCCAGCTGGGAACGCAGCGGGTGGCACTGTAACGACAAAGCACGCGAGAGTACGGAGTCAATATGCCAAGGCACCTGAAGGCATAACAAATTGAGTTGGTGTTATGAAGGATAGCAGATAGATGGACATACCAGCAAATAGCTGCACCCACGAGCAGCAGACATGTAGAAACATTTCTTGAAGATCTACATGGTCTAAGGTGCAAGTGCATGCTGGGGGAGGGTCCAAGTTCACGCTGATATTTACACGGTGCACAAAATAAGTAAATGAGTTGCTACGTAGGTCTCCAATTCAGAAGTGGTAGGCTTTCTAGCATGAAAAGGTTTCAGCAGACAAGGCATCAACGTGTGCAAGAGGGAGCAGCACACACCAACACAGCTCCCTGAGGTGAAGTATTAGAGTACCTGGACCTACAGACATTACAGAGGTGGACTTGCATATAGAAGACCCTTAGTTCAATTCCCCATCAGACAGTAAACAAACTAAGGTGTCCTTGTAAAAGTGCTTTGAGCAAGTGCATTGGATGGAAAAGCAGAGTAGAAATGCAGTTCAATTACCTCCTGCAACACCTCCTCCTCTTACTTCTTGATCTACAACATGTCCTATTAAGCAGAACGGGGTCAGCACCTCATTCGTTTACTTTTGTATTGTCAATTTCTGCATTCAGTTTGGTTTGATTGCAGTTTGACACACCAGTGGGCATATCTGTGTGTACAAGCAGATTGTACACGCTGTGTGAACCAGCCAAACTAATTACTGACCTGTACAACCCCTGGCAATAATTATGGAATCACCGGCCTCGAAGGATGTTCATTCAGTTGTTTAATTTTGTAGAAAAAAAGCAGATCACAGACATGACACAAAACTAAAGTCATTTCAAATGGCAACTTTCTGGCTTTAAGAAACACTAAGAAATCAGGAAAAAAAAAATTGTGGCAGTCAGTAACGGTTACTTTTTTAGACCAAGCAGAGGGAAAAAAAATATGGAATCACTCAATTCTGAGGAATAAATTATGGAATCACCCTGTAAATTTTCATCACCAAAACTGACACCTGCATCAAATCAGATCTCCTCGTTAGTCTGCATCTAAAAAGGAGTGATCACACCTTGGAGAGCTGTTGCACCAAGTGGACTGACATGAATCATGGCTCCAACACGAGAGATGTCAATTGAAACAAAGGAGAGGATTATCAAACTCTTAAAAGAGGGTAAATCAACACGCAATGTTGCAAAAGATATTGGTTGTTCACAGTCAGCTGTGTCTAAACTCTGGACCAAATACAAACAACATGGGAAGGTTGATAAAGGCAAACATACTGGTAGACCAAGGAAGACATCAAAGCGTCAAGACAGAAAACTTAAAGCAATGTGTCTCAAAAATCGAAAATGCACAACAAAATAAATGAGGAACGAATGGGAGGAAACTGGAGTCAACATCTGTGACCAAACTGTAAGAAACCGCCTAAAGGAAATGGGATTTACATACAGAAAAGCTAAACTAAAGCCATCATTAACACCTAAACAGAAAAAAACAAGGTTACAATGGGCTAAGGAAAAGCAATCGTGGACTGTGGATGACTGGATGAAAGTCATATTCAGTGATGAATCTCGAATCTGCATTGGGCAAGGTGATGATGCTGGAACTTTTGTTTGGTGCCGTTCCAATGAGATTTATAAAGATGACTGCCTGAAGAGAACATGTAAATTTCCACAGTCATTGATGATATGGGGCTGCATGTCAGGTAAAGGCACTGGGGAGATGGCTGTCATTACATCATCAATAAATGCACAAGTTTACGTTGATATTTTGGACACTTTTCTTATCCCATCAATTGAAAGGATGTTTGGGGATGATGAAATCATTTTTCAAGATGATAATGCATCTTGCCATAGAGCAAAAACTGTGAAAACATTCCTTGCAAAAAGACACATGGGGTCAATGTCATGGCCTGCAAATAGTCCGGATCTTAATCCAATTGAAAATCTTTGGTGGAAGTTGAAGAAAATGGTCCATGACAAGGCTCCAACCTGCAAAGCTGATCTGGCAACAGCAATCAGAGAAAGTTGGAACCGGATTGATGAAGAGTACTGTTTGTCACTCATTAAGTCCATGCCTCAGAGACTGCAAGCTGTTATAAAAGCCAGAGGTGGTGCAACAAAATACTAGTGATGTGTTGGAGCGTTCTTTTGTTTTTCATGATTCCATAATTTTTTCCTCAGAATTGAGTGATTCCATATTTTTTTCCCTCTGCTTGGTCTGAAAAAGTAACCGTTACTGACTGCCACAATTTTTTTTTCCTGATTTCTTATAGTGTTTCTTAAAGCCAGAAAGTTGCCATTTGAAATGACTTTAGTTTTGTGTCATGTCTGTGATCTGCTTTTTTTCTACAAAATTAAACAACTGAATGAACATCCTCCGAGGCCGGTGATTCCATAATTTTTGCCAGGGGTTGTATAAACACACACAAAAAAACCCCCTCTGCACTCAAATTTTCCACTCAACTTTATTTTCTTTGTCTATGGGGCAATCACTTCCTCCTGCCAGAAGATAGCATCTAATTTTGAGACCAACACATCCATGTGTGCAGAGATGAGTGGACTTGGTATATAAAGAAAGTTGGTGCTGGACATAAAAAAAAAAAAAAAAAAAAGACATCTGTGCTAGGTGTAATATACTGTTCAAATCCCAGCCTGACCAAAATCCCTTGGGCAAGGTCCTTAATCCCCTAGTTGCTCCCAGTTTGTAGTGAGCATCTTGTATGACAGCACCCTGACATCAGGGTGAATGTGAGGCATTATTGTAAAGCGCTTTGAGTGTCGGATGTGGATGGAAAAGCGCTATATAAATGCAGTCCATTTACCACTTTTATTAAAATGACAATGTGTGTGCATATAATCAGCCACAGTTGTCTTTACAAACTTTCTTACTGGTGAGGAATATTCAAAAGTCGAGCACGACGGAATGACCTTTGCTGGAAAGGCATAATACAGAACCTCTCCTGTGAGTCAATCACGCTCCCTTCGCGTCTGTCACTTCTTATCACTACCTCTCTAGAGCCTCTTTCTCATGTACTCAGTCAAGAAATCCTCCTTCTCTTGATCACAACAGCGGTATTTGACAATAAAGAGGAACTTAAGTAAACCCATCATTGCTGCTGTCCTCAATCACATGACCAAAATGATGAGGAGCACAGCACAGAACTTTGAAGCTGCCATGCTCGAAGAATGTAATCATGATACTCATCATTTTTAAAGTTTGTTTTTTTGTTGTTGGATTGTTTTGATAGTTTTTATTACTGAAAAACATTCAGAGATCAGCTATAAATGTGTTGTGCAACTTTGGTTCAATGCTATGTATTCTTCTAACAGACCTTAGTCTGTGAAGATTCTCGTGAATGACAAAAAATGAAAAAATATATAATAATCCACCTGTGTCATTGAACAGCAGTAATATGGAGAACAGAAACATGACTAAACCCAGAATTTAAATCTGAAGTTAGAACACAGCTCTGTGACAGCTGTGTTGTACATGAGAAACCTCAGAGGCTGATAAATGAAGCCAACATGGAAGTGCCAAAATCTGCAGTCCTTTGATTGCCCACTTGAGCTGGCTTCTAAAGCGAGTCAATCCCCTCAGAAGCCCATGTTAAAAGTCTCAAACTTTACAATAAACATAAGTATGTTATGTTTACAGCTTAGTACAAAAACTGGCTCTGGTCTCTATAGCGAGTTTCCTCATTCCTAACAACTGTATAAGGGTAAAATTTTATATAACTAATCAATGTAAGCCATTTTAAGATATAAAATTATGAAAAATTATGGGCATGGTCACTTTGAGTGACAGCTAATCAGCCATGTCTAGGCAGCCACTGCTAGATAGTGGCCTCTAGCTGTGGACTTCACATTATTATAAATATCTGAGATAATAGCTAGCTGTGCAGTTAATTCTCCTAACCCGGTGAGTGAATTTATAGTATTATTCAATTTGTATGTTGGCAACAATAACACTAATTAGTAGGTATATTGTTAGCTTGGTAATTTTAGCTACACTAATTGTGCCATGGTTATTGGGGCTACATGACGGTCTTAGACTGTTAACCTCAGCTAGGTTAAAAACTCAGAGATAGGTCGGTGTGGTCGCTGTGTTCAGTAGGGCTGAAACGATTCATCGAGTACTTCGAATAATGTTTCTGTGTAGGCTCTCAGTTGTTCAGGTGGTTTCCATAGTAGAGAAGCTTGAATCTTCGACTGGACTGGGTTGCTTGACGCGAGGACGTTTCGCTTCATTTCCGTATATTCTTCTCTACAAGAGTCAAGACAAAAGTCAGACCACCAGAGCAAGAATTTTAGCTGAGGAAGCTTCTGCGATTTGAAGTGAAACGTCCTCGCGTCAAGCAACCCAGTCCAGTCGAAGATTCAAGGTTCTCTACTACTTTGAATAATTCCATTACAAAAAATGTTTGTTTAAAGCTGTAGTACATATGCCAGGCTTGTATGTGGCACTGTAACGCTCCCACAAAAAACACTGAAGACGACCATAGCGCTAATCAATGTAGCAGGCGATGCTACAAGTTTACAAAGCCACACGCTAAGTAAAATAAAGCCTTTTAAGAGAAAGGGTCAGCGCGGATTGTCTGAAACAGACTTATTGTTGCGCATTTAAAGTGAAGCAGTGTGTTTGTATATATTTAAAAAAAAAAAAAAAAAAAACGTTTTGCTCCACGGGCCATTCTCCACCTCTGCAGATGAAGCGAAAGGACGAGCACTTTAAATGAGTCATGTTTAATGATTAAAAAAAGCTTTCATTCGGATTTGGTAATTGTTTTTAATCAACAGGCAGCTGTTGTGGAAACGCTGCAATCCACAGCCGTTTTTCAAAGGCTGTGTTATTCGCCGAGTGTCCACAGAAAAAGAATTTGACTTTGGTTTGAGCTACACTTTGTACTGCATGTATAAATATACGAGGTCTATTAGAAAAGTATCCGACCTTATTATTTTTTTCAAAAACCATATGGATTTGAATCACGTGTTATTACATCAGACATGCTTCAACCCTCATGGGCATGCAAGAGTTTTTTCACGCCTGTCGGTTACGTCATTCGCCTGTGGGCAGTCTTTGAGTGAGGAGTCGCCCACCCTCTCGTCGTTTTTTTCATTGTTTAGGAATGGCTCAGAGACTGCTGCTTTGTTTGATCAAAATTTTTTCAAAACTGTAAGGCACAACTGAGTGGACACCATTCGATAAATTCAGCTGGTTTTCTGTAAAAATTTTAACGGCTGATGAGAGATTTTGGTCTGGTAGTGTCGCTTTAAGGACGGCCCACGGTGCCTGGCGGCGATCTGCGCTTCGAGGCGGCAGCGTCTCGCTGTTTCAAGTTGAAAACTTCCACATTTCAGGCTCTGTTCACCCAGTAAGTCGTCAAAGAACAGAGAACTTTCAGAAGAAATCAGCATGAGGAGTTTATGCTGACATTCCACTGTTAAAGGTCATTTTGTAATGAAAGAATGTGCGGGCAGAGTCGCATGTCGGGCCGCACCCGACCGCAGGGGGCCGCGACAAGTTTTCCAACGGCGGTGTTTTTCCTAACGGGCAAGTTGGAACATGTCCAACTGTTAAACAATTTCTCAGTTACTCACTTGTTGAAAGCCATCAAAAGCCGCCTGAATTTTACAAATGGTTTTCAACACGGAGGTGTTTTTCCTGTCGCGGCGCACACAGATTTGCGTCGTCGTCATGGAACCGACTCGGCGAATTTGCGCGCACGTTCTTTCATTACAAAATGACCTTTAACAGTGGAATGTCCGCATAAACAACTCATGCCGGCCTCTTCTGAATCTTCTCTGTTCTCTCATGACGTCCTGGGTGAATTAAGCCTTAAATTAGGATGATTTCAGCTCGAAACAGCCAGACGACGTCGCCTGGGAGCGCTGCGCGACGTCCCGCTCCGTGGAAGTCCTTAAAGCGACAGAAACACCCCATAATCTCTCATCAGCCGTTAAACTTTTCACCGAAAACCAGCTGAATTTCTCGAATAGTGTCCACTCGGATATCCCTCACAGGTCCTGAAAAAAGTTTGATAAAGTAACGCGCGCTCTCGAGCAGCGTCTCAAACAAAGGAATTCAGCCGAGAGGGCTGGACCAGTGCTCACTCAAAGCCTGCCCACAGGGAAATGAGGTCACCGACACGCGTGAAAAAACACACATGCGCACGAGGGTTCAAGCATGATTGGTGTAATCGCATGTCATTCAAATCCATATAGATTTTTTTTATTTTTTTTTATAAAACTGCCGGTTAGTTTTATAAGATACCTCGTACACTAAACACAATAAATCACAGTAATAAAAAGTGCAAATGAAATATGGATTAAGAAGGAAAAAAGAATGCACTGTCCGCAGACTGAAGATTTCACAGACTGTCTGGGCTTATGGTTTAATGTGAAAAAATAAATAACCTGGCAATACAGAGAGAGGGAACACTCTAAACTTAAAAATCTACATGATGGCACAGCAACATTGTGCCACTGCTTCAGGAGAGCCCTGCCACTACTGATATTGTTTAAAAACACAAAGGTACTTTTTATCCGATTACTCGATTAATCGATAAAATAATCGATAGAATATTCAATTCCAAAAATATTCGATAGCTGCAGACCTAGTGTTCAGGCTTCATTCATCCATCCATCCCACGTCACAGCAGTCTTGCCTACACACTCCACCTCTTTACCCATTTATGAGTTGGCTGGGTGTTAGGCAGAGTCTGGCACTACCAAGATGGCGCCATCTACAACCAACCTGTTTGAGCATCTAATCTGCTATTCAGAAAACCTATGAGTGAAATCACAGAGGGTTTGTCCAGTATGTATACAGTCTATGGGAAAGGGGGATCCAAAAACCTGAACCAGTATAAATATGACAAGCAACAGTCTCTCTTCTCCTAAATGTAACTTAACCACAGCTGATAATCTGGTGACAAGGAGAAACATACAGCAGTGTTCAGAATAATAGTAGTGCTATGTGACTAAAAAGATTAATCCAGGTTTTGAGTATATTTCTTATTGTTACATGGGAAACAAGGTACCAGTAGATTCAGTAGATTCTCACAAATCCAACAAGACCAAGCATTCATGATATGCACACTCTTAAGGCTATGAAATTGGGCTATTAGTAAAAAAAAAAAAAAATAGAAAAGGGGGTGTTCACAATAATAGTAGTGTGGCATTCAGTCAGTGAGTTCGTCAATTATGTGGAACAACAGGTGTGAATCAGGTGTCTCCCTATGTAAGGATGAAGCCAGCACCTGCTGAACATGATTTTCTCTTTGAAAGCCTGAGGAAAATGGGACGTTCAAGACACTGTTCAGAAGAACAGCGTAGTTTGATTAAAAAGTTGATTGGACAGGGGAAAACTTATACGCAGGTGCAAAAAATTATAGGCTGTTCATCTACAATGATCTCCAATGCTTTAAAATGGACAAAAAAAAAATAGAGACGTGGAAGGAAATGGTAAACATCAAAATGGATAGAAGAATAACCAGAATGGCAAAGACAGTCTGGAGTTAAGCCCCGCTTACACATAGACGGTTTTGTCGGTGGGTAGTACGTAAACCAAAGTTCGCTGTAGTTCCGTCTGTTTTCACGGTGGAAAGGGGCGGAGCATTTCGCCGGCGTTTTGACCGTTGTACTAGCCGCAAATACGCGGATAAACCGCCGCTAAATCCGCCGAATAAAGCGGCGTTTTGACGCCGTAGCATCCGGTACACGTCAGGCAACGGGGGTTAATACCCAGTTCTATCCTTTACAATCGCAGGTTAAGACGCACGTGAGAATGGCAGTGTTCTGCTGCCGCTGATAATGCCATGTGTACCGCTGGTTTTATCCAGGCAAATCCTGCGTTACTCCAGGAACTTTTGCATATAGGCACTGCCCCCAGAGTATAATAGGCTGAAGCAGCAGGAATACATGCCTCTGTCACTGCAGGGGGAGGGAGATCATCCTCAGCCTTTTCTTCTCCTTCCTTTTCCCCTCCTCAACGTGTTGCTCCGTCTCCACCACAGGGCTACCCTCTGCTTCTGAACCAGACCTCTTGGTAAGTCCTTGCCGCTGCCAATTTTCTTTTAGGAGGAATATTGGAGCTTCTCTGCAAAAATATCTGGAGCTGGCCACGAGTGAGAGGCCTGCATGCAGCGCGCTAGCGTTTTTATACTGACCGCCGCCTATTGGCCGTTTGGAACACCGTTAACCGGGAGGTGGCGTTTAGAATGGCGTACTGTCCGCTAGCGCCGCCGTTTTGTCTGCCTTTGTCGCCGGTTAAAAACGCCCTTGAGGACGCCGATGTGGGCTCTATCGCTGTTTTACACTCCGTTGATTAGGGATACAACGCCGGCCACCAATTATGGCGGTGTAACCTGCGGCACTACAGGAAGGGGCAGGATGAAACGGCGATTAAAAAGTATCAAATGCCGTTGTTCGCGTCGTCTCCGTCGTCACGCGAATTCTCCGGGAGCGCTCCCGGAATTATTCGACATGTTGAATAATTTTTTCGACGATTCCCGGTAAAGCCGGAACTAAGCCACGCCCCCTAGTGCCGGCGTTAACAATGGTGTTTGATCCTTAAGACGGACAAAAACTCTTCCGGGACGTTTCCGGGAGTTCTTACCGTCTATGTGTAAACGGGGCTTTGCTGTGACAGAAGACGCCTGTGTGAAGCTAATTTATGTGCAAGAATCCCCCGCAAACTCCCTCTGTTAAATAAAAGAAGCGGTTACAATTTGCCAAAGAACACATCAACTGGCCTAAAGAGAAATGGAGGAATATTTTGTGGACTGATGAGAGTAAAATTGTTCTTTTTGGGTCCAAGGGCTGCAGACAGTTTGTGAGATGACCCCGAAACTCTGAATTCAAGCCACAGTTCACAGTGAAGACAGTGAAGCATGGTGGTGCAAGCATCATGATATGGGCATGTTTCTCCTACTATGGTGTTGGGCCTATATATCGCATACCAGGTATCATGGATCAGTTTGGATATGTCAAAATACTTGAAGAGGTCATGTTGCCTTATGCTGAAGAGGACATATCCTTGAAATGGGTGTTTCAACAAGACAATAACCCCAAGCACACTAGTAACCGAGCAAAATCTTGGTTCCAAACCAACAAAATTAATGTTTTGGAGTGGCCTGCCCAATCCCCAGACATAAATCCAATTGAGAACTTGTGGGGTGACATCAAAAAAGCTGTTTCTGAAGCAAAACCAAGAAATGTGAATGAATTGTGGAATGTTGTTAAATAATCTTGGAGTAGAATAACAGCTGAAAGGTGCCACAAGTTGGTTGACTCCATGCCTCGCAGATGTGAAGAAATCATGAAAAACTGTGGTTATACAACTAAATACTCGTTTAGTGATTCACAGGATTGCTAAAAAAAAAAAAAGCAGTTTGAACATAATAGTTTTGAGTTTGTAGCGTCAACAGCAGATGCTACTATCATTGTGAACACACCCTTTTCTACTTTTTTTTTTTTTACTAATAGCCCAATTTCATAGCCTTAAGAGTTTGTATATCATGAATGCTTGGTCTTGTTGGATCTGTGAGAATATACTGAATCTACTGGTACCTTCTTTCCTTAACAATAAGAAATATACTCAAAACCTGGATTAATCTTTTTAGTCACATAGCACTGCTATTATTCTGAACACTACTGTAAGTATGCAGACACCACAGCTGTGTGTGTGTGTGTGTGTGTTTGTTGGAGAGGAGCAGCATGACAGAGATGTGAAAACAAAACAAGAGTGACTGATTGAGACGGTGAGGGAGGGAGAGATCCTGTGAAAGAGATGAGCATGTGATCAGATGACTTGGTTTAATTAATTTCCCTTCCTGTATGCTACACAAAAGCATTGCAACAGCAGATTAAAGTTGCCAGTTAGTACTCATGCTGTTCAGCGTGCTCCCATCTCAACATTCTTTCATTTTACTTCCCTCTCTCTCTCTCTCTCTTACATCTTTAAGTATCTCAATTTCCCCACACTCATTCCCTTTCCCCCTCCTCCCTCTCCGTCATTCAGGGCAGCTGGAGGTGTTGCAGTTAGCAATCCCAAGCGTATGTGGGTGCGTATGCGCTTGCTCTCCAAACCTAATTCCACTTTACTATGAAAGCGAGAGCCCAAATCAAATAAAGAAGAGCGCAGCTATTACAAGATAAGAGAGAAAGGGAAATCCATGCTCACACACAGGTGAAGCAGGGAAAACCTCTGTTTACCTCAACCTAAAGCTCAACATGCAACAACGTCCAAGTGCTGAACATGAAAATACTGCAGGGAAATACCATCAGGGACAACATGAAGATAGTGATATATACCAGTTTGTTTGACCAAAATATGCACAAATTTGCATGACTGACATTTTATCTGGTATTTGTGCCATCTACCTTTAAAATCTCTCAAATTTAAAAAGTAGACAAAATTATAGGAGTTTCACTCAGGGTTGGAAAATTTTGTTGATTCAAATAAATAGTTAACTTGCCACCAAAATATAAAAGAAATGCACACAAAAGGAACGGGATCAGTTTAATTTATAATGAGTCGTCTGTCTCTGATATCTTTTGGAGTTTATCATGGAGAACATCTTCAGGTTAATTGGTATTTTGACACCCTTGAGATAATGTTGAGGACGTTCTGCAAGCACCGCCGAGACAAACACAAGATGCTGATACACTGGAAATTGGGAGGAAAAGGTTGGATTCACACAAGAAACATAACTGGAATTTTGGTATTTGTTTACAGAATAAAATGTGATTGGTAAGCAATGAAAGCCAATAGTAGTTTGAAAAAACAAACCCTACAGACAGAGAGAGACAGGGAGAATTATTGGACTAATAAAGTGGTTTAACTTGTGTCACGCAGAAGAATTTAATTGGTCAAAATTAATATTAACCACCTTTTTTTTTTTTTTTTTTACTTAACTGGGACAACATTAATTTGAGCACTACTAAGTGAAACAGCTGAATGAATCTTAATATTTATATTTTCTCAACCTTTTATTTATTTATTTAGTTTCAGGATACCAGTAATATAAGAAACAAAGAGCAGGTTGACAACAAATTACATTCCAGTAATAGAGAGAAAACAGAAACCCTGCACACAGTATTCCACACAATCATAAATAACAATTTAAATACTCAAGATACTGAAACATGACATCAATTTGTGTGAAAATAATAGTTTCACTTTGACAGTGCAAATAATTGTAATTGCAACAACAGTGAAGGTGAAATGTTCCATTAAAGAAATCCCAACCTAAGGGAATGCAATTATCAAAAGAAATCCTTTGGGTTATTATGACATCCTGCCCTCCTCAACAGTTAGTCACACCAGTCAAATGAAACTGCTCAAAAAGCAGTTTTAAGCAGACAAATTGAGATTTAAAGTGTGGATGTGGCATTCTGACAGTGAGTCACTATTGAATTTGGATCAGAAGTGAATTATTCAGTAGATGGCACACTCTTAGCTGTCCAGGAATAGAAACTTTATCCAACTGTTGAAATGATTGTGAACCACGCTGGGTGCAAAACGAGGTATTCAAGTACACAAATGTCCTCTCTTCTGCAATTTACACTTCTGCCTTCGCATCATAGAGCAGGCAGTTTGACAAAATGGATGCATCCCCTATATAAATGACTGACAACATTTCTAATGTCTCCCATTAGCAGCCATTTTGTGACGTGTTGATCACCACGACGTGCCGCCGCCCAGCTTCGTTGCTAGAGCTTTTAGACTGTCAACCATCCATCTGCTCATTTCTGAGGCTTTCAGCTCAGAGAAAGAAAACTCAACTGTGAATTGGCAAAAGAAGGAGAGCAGAAAAATGCAGTGAAATATGTAATTTCCATTCAAGAAGAGCGATAGCTGAAGGGGGGGGGGGGGGGGGGGGGGCTGAATCCCTGAGAGCGAGAAAAAGAAAAATAGGGAGAATTAGACAAATACAGGCATTAAGAAAACATGGAATAAAAAGAGAGAACGTGAGAGTGCGAGAGGTAGGTTAGAGAAAGAGTAAGCTGCGGTTGGCAACATCATGGCAGATGCACGGCAATTCACAGATATGAATCAGAATTCCATTTTAAAGAAAAAGATATGACTACATCAACATCGGGACATTTGGATCATACTAAATGTACTTTTAAAGTTCTGTACTAGACGATCGAAGCAATTATGCTGCTACTTCCGAGTCCAAAAGTTCTAACATCAGTGTGTGACTCTTCTGAGACTGTTCACACCATCAAACTATGATATGAGGACAAAAAGTGCAGCGGTAACATGACAAATCACCTGGTGAGACAGCGTGGTGAAACAAATGCAGGTGACAAGGAGTCTGTGGAGGCTACTAAGGCTGGCATTAGCAAGGACGTGCAAGACAAAGATTAAACATTTTTTTCTTGCCACAACTCAAAGAGGTGTCAGGTAATCACGTCATCTGCGGTCCATTTTATGTAGAATTTTCAGATTTTCTGACTTTACAAAATATGTATCTGAATGTAAGCAATGCCTCTCTTCAGGTTTATTCTCATTTATCATAGAAAATTAATGTGTACATCAAATTAAGAATTGTATTAGATTGCGTATCACACTGAATCATGTTTATCCATAAACAAGGATTGTCCATCATATCATAGTTCACATATTTTGATATTTACTGGATCGTTTTATGAAGGAGAGATGCACACTGATGCATCATGGGTAACACTTCCAAGCCAGCTAACCTTTCTTGCATTCAACTGAATAAACAAATTTAACTGAATTGGGGGGCTGGAGTCTATCCCAGCAACCATAGGGTGATAGCAGGAGTACACCCTGGAGGAGATACCAGTCTATCAGGGAACCACATACAGACAAACTCAGTCACACGCGCACCCACACCTACGGTCAATTTAGCTTTTCCAATTCATCTAACCTGTATATCTTTGGAAGTGGGAGGAAGCCGGAGCAGCCAGAGAGAGATTCCACATGTACACTGGGAGACCACGCAAACTCCATGCAGAAAGGACCAGGTGGGAAGCGATCCAAGGACCTTCTTGCTGAAAAACAACAGTGCTAACCATTAAACCACTGTGCCGCCTTGATTTCTGAAATCAAACTCTTAACTTCCCCTCTCAGCATCTTTCCTTGTTTTACAACCCCACAACCACGCCTCGATTGCTCCTCTATGAATTGATGTAAAAAGTTTATTAATATGCTAATTTGCTTGTATTGTCCAAAACATTTGTATTATTAAGAAGCAAGTCCCTGCACATTGGAGTGCCAAAACAGCAGAAACACAAAAGTGCTCTTGGTGGAACAATTCCAAGTGAACACTATTGAAGGTTAATAATAAAAAAGTAGTTTCATTCTCACCTCTTTGGGTTTGGTGATCCCCTCCACCACTACCACAGAGGTTTACTTATCAATAGAATCGAGAGGAAGTCCCCAAATCTGTCAGCAACATCAATCGCCAATCACAACAAAGAATATGCATCATGCGTCAAGAAAAATCACTGCATTACTCCCCAATGCATACCAACTCCCAGAAAACAAAAAAAGTCAAAACACACCCCAGAATCATTTCGGTGTGACATAGGAGCACAGGATTTCCTGTTTCTAATGGATTTTTGCACTGGAGCATGATTTATGATCACAAAACAGCAAAGGTAGGATGTAATTTACGTTTATGGCTGTGTGAAGTTTATTTTTGATGTTTTTTTAGCTGTTGGTTTGGAGAATATTATATCTTAATATTATATCTCCGCTTTCATATGTTGTGTAGTTTGTATTGGTAGCATGAAGTAGCACAAAGGCACGTGCCAATTTGGGTGGCATGTACCATTAGTGTCTTTTCCCTACATGTTTATTTAGTTGCATAATGGAATTGTATTTTGCTTCAGTAGAAATTGTTGTTTTTGGACTTTTATTGGAGCTTCTAACCATTAAGTTAATATGCAACATGCCTTGGTTTAGCATGGTTTTAAATTATTATTTTCGCTAGAAACACCACAACCCCCGGGCCCCAGGGGCACTCAGATTTTCCAGGTTAATAGAAGAATGCCATTGGACTAATGCACTGCCAAGCTGTTTAACTGTCAAGCATACAGACTGGAATAACTAAGTGTATTATCTAGAAAAATACAAGTATCTCAAAGGAATCTGTATTGGCAGATACTCAATATTAAATGACTCACATTGGGACAAAATATACTACAAGGGCAAAGACATCCCATACAGTTTTGTTATATTGCAAAATGGGGTTATTTGGGGCCTTTGCAGACGTTTGCACTCTGATCACTGCCCTTGAGCTATTAAAACATCTGAAGTTAGTTTGCAAAAAAATCTACCTATATTACAGTTCTTTGTTTATAATCCTCAGTTTTATTTATTTATGGATTTTGTCAAGAAAATATAATGCTCATATGCTAAATAGCAGCCCATTTGAGATGCTAGCATAGCAGGAGACAGAATTGGTCACAGAGAGTTAGATGAGAGGAGATCAATGAGACCAAAGGCAGGGATTGGCTTGCTCACTGTTCTCAGTAAGCCTTTCTATTCACGCCACACTGCCTCATAGGAGAGAATGAAGCTTCAACACACAGCTGGTGAAACACAGATAAAGGACTGACAGAAGAGGAGTAGATACACAGCCGGGTGTAGACGAGTGACAGAAGACAGAAGCAGGGGCTAAGACAGAGCAGTGAGCGATCATGTGGTTCCAAATGAAGAGTAGCTCAGAGAAGAAGAATATCAAAATGTATATCTAATGAAATGGAGGGGAGACCAGGCAGCGTAGGAGCTCCGTCAGACCCAGAGGACCTTATCCTCTGGGCCATAGAAACGCATATACACATGGGCGCAAAACACACATAGGAAAACTATGTACACAAACTCTCTACACACAATAACAAGAGTGTAAAATGAAGCCGGCGAGAGCAGCTGCTGGATCTCGAGTTTGAATAATAATCACACATTAGCCGATTAATTTCCCCAAAAGACACACTGAAGGGGGATGTGGGTGGAACAGTCAGCCAACTGGTCAGACTTAAAGGCAATTCTGACAACTTTCTTAATAATCTGGAAAGTTCAGGCTGCAGTTGTAGTCAGACATCCACCCTACCTGAGCAAAGGAGCCAGAGCTAATTAGGTGCAATAGGTGGAGCCTGCTGCTCAGTTATGTGCTGAGGAACAATTAGAGCTGCAGTTCCTGGTGTGTTTTCTGGATCTCTCCACCGCTGATAGGGAAGCGTCCCAGATGCCTGTGCCCGTCTGTCCACGTCAGAGTATCCACAGGTGCTGACACCATTCCCTTCAGAGAAGCAACAAAAACATTATCATTTGACACATTTTTTTGTGACATTACGATGAAGGCCACATTTTTCGAACCCAAAGGACATAACAGCCATGATCTTGATGGTGGACACAAAAACAAGTTGCACAAAGGGCTCAAATCTATTTTGGGGTGCTTCCAGTGTGCAAATGATCAAATGTAATAACAAATCCAATTATGTGATCAAATGTAATATCAATAATCAGATGGCCCCTGTTATTCCCATTAAAATAGACTGTGCCAGGTGCACAACGCTGTGATACTGAGACAGCAGAGCCAACTAAAGGATTAGCAGCAACCTGTCAAAGCACACAGTGGGCAGAACCCACCAAAGCTCCCTTAGGTGAAGCCTGCAGCATCAAGGTGAAGTTCTGGATCTTTCCATGAATGTTTACTTATTTTTTAACACTTGTTTTAAATTCACCTTTATCATGTATGCTATGCCATATAATGTCACCTGTGTGTGAGCAAGGATGGGGGGGGGTTCCCCTTCATGAACAACATCACAGACACTGATGCCAAATGCCTGCATCAATGAGATACAACAGCTTTCAACACTATTAATATTGCCATATTTAGTGCGGATGGACTGGTTACCTGCCTGCCTTGAATTTCATTGGGCCTGAAAATAAATAAAATAAAGAAGTTTCTCAGGGAAACGCCGCAAATGCACAGTATGCATGATAGCCCATAGGCTATCGGTACCACTTAAAGGTACAAAACAACGCTTTCAAGCCAGCGTTAGTGTACTATGGCCTACACAAAAATGTATGATAACCATCCCAGGGCAGTAGTTATAGCCAGGTAGAGGTCAACGAAGAATTACACAGAGGTCAAAATTTTAAAATGCTCCAGTTATATTGAGAAATATACTGCATTATTTGTCTGATTGGAACGATTCCAAAAATGTATAGTTTGGGCTATCACTGAAATCCTTGGAGTTATGGGGAAAAACAGCAAAAATGGTGACAAATGTCAGTTTCAGTTTGTACAGGGATCAAAAGTTAAAGTTACTCCAATTTTGGTGTGAAGTGATGCAAATTACTGGTTAAGTTAATAGGGTTTTTAAAAAGAAATAGTTTTCACCATCCATCATGCTTAGTTATCACGTTACAAAGTAACATATGTCACATGTCATAGAATCCAATGTTCATCAACCTTATTTGACCTTTACTTTTTGAAACCGAGCATTCAACACGGTCAAAACTATTCCATTTATTAATCCTTTTTTTCCAACCAATAATTTGCATAATGTATTTTTACTCACGTACTTACTTTATGCAATTTTAACTTTTGATCCCTGTACAAAATGAAATTGACTCGTGACATTTTTTGGTGTTTTTACCCCATAACATTCAGTCAGTTAGTCAAAACTATACCTTTTTGGAATCATTATGACCAAACAAATAATGTGGTATATTTTTCAACATGATTGGATTATTTTTAAATTTTGACTTCCGTGCAACCCTTCATTGACCCCTACCTGGCTATAGCTACCACCCAGGGATGGCTATCATACATTTTTGTGTAGGCCATCGTACCCTGAGACTGGATTCTAAGTGTTGTTTTGTCCCCCTAAGTGGTACTAATTAAATCAAAATTGAAAGACTATGCAGCTGAGTGGTAACAATATGTGCAGGCATTCAAGGCATACCTACTATATGTTGTGAACCTACTTATGTAAGGTGCATCAGAATGTTACGCTCTTTATATAGCAGGGGACAGTGCTGGAGTTTACACATGGTTTTGTTGTGATCTAAGGCTCACAAGTTTTCTGGTGACTGGTAATACCAAGACACCAGCTTTGCAACCAACCAACACTTTATTGTTAGAGCAATACTCCCATACAAGTGCACACGGTATCGTGATTTAGGTTCTCAAACCTTCCCATTTTTCCCTGCTCTGTCAAAAACTGATTAGCTCATTCGGGTGTCTGTTAGTTCTTGATGGGCAGAGCAAACCTGTACTATTGCAGGAAAAGCACTTGCCTCCATTTTCTGCTACGCATCAATTTTTAGCACAGATGAGCACCAGTTATGTGCATGCCTGGATGTAATAAACTGCCTGCTAGGCAATTATAAACATCATCTTAAAATTTAGCCATTAATTTCCACAAAAAAAAAAAATCTTTGTTTGACAGACAGACATGTTAACTCTGTAAAGGTGAAATATTTTTACACTCCACATGCAACTTCATCACCATGTGTTTGCTGATTGTAAAGACATTTTGGCTTTCCTCCATCAGAGGAGCTGTTTTTGCTCCAACTTGGTGTTAATTAACCTGAATTCTTACAGTAAACGTGTGGGGATTTAGAAGGTAATATATTGACTCTGGCTGCATTAATATGGCCGCTGCAGCATTCCAGACAGGGTGGACATGCCATTACTTTGAGTCCTTCATAGTTTGTCTGTGTACATGTTTCAGACTGCACGTAATACGCATTTGTGAATGTCTGAGCTTGTTTCCAGGAAATGCCTTGTTATTTGGTGCATGTACACTATCACTTTCACACACTCTGCTTCTGGTCGTCCTCTCCCCATCTCTCTGCAGCATTCAGAACACAAGATATTTATACACCAACATCACAGCAGGATGGAAGAAGCCACACTGTTTACTTTTTTAATGAATCTGTAATTGAAGAGTTCATTTGCAAACACAGATAGTGCCATGAAAACAACAACAAAAAGACAGCACAGGCTGTCTTAAATATATTTCAAAACCTTTTATAAGAAAGCAAAATACACATTTATTTAAAACATTTTTGCCAAGAATTTATTGGCACTGTATACAACATTTTTAATTTGATTTCTTCTAAAAAAATGACATCTGCCAGTTTCTGCTAAATGCATCACCTCTATTTAAATTAAAAATAGCACTTTAGAGGCATTTTTCATGTGCTAAGCTCATTTCATTTGACCAAATGACTCTGGTAAACCAACATTACTTGTGCTTATAATGATAAAATGGAAATCTGATGTTAGAATTTATTTATTTCACTACATGTGGATTTTTGTTTAAAGACAGGAGTCAACAGCTGTAAAAAGTGTTGATGAATCCACACAAACACACTGCGGTCCCATAAAGCTCAATCCCAGAGTTTAAAAGCATAATAAACGCACTGCTACAAACACGTTTTACACAGTTCTGCACTTGCATGCTGTAATTGTTGCTGCAATTTGTACTGTGTTCATCATACTCCTTTTCCCTTTTACATAACTCATTGAGGAAACATACCCCCCACTGAACAAGCCGCTTCCCAAAGGCCCACAGGGTGAGGACTTACAATCGTAGCGTCCAATAAATCACTTAAACACCACTACTTCTGTGGCAATCAACTGCAGCTGAAGCAGCAAATTATATGAGAAACGTGTCTGAATGTCACTTTATGAAAGGACTGCAAGGTGTTCCTGGAAAGTAGTGAGTGTTCTCAATCTTTCATGGGTAAATAAAGACAAAAAATACATCTGAGAATACAAACAGATAGAACCATCATGGTGTACCTAATCAGTACACCACCTTCACTTACAGTAACCCCAGAGGCTGTTGCTCTGGTGACAAAGCCATATCCTGTGGTCACAAGGGGAGCTGAGCCTAAGTTGAACCCAAAAACAAGGCACCGCCTTGGCAACACAAAACCAGGTCAGTTGATCATGTGACAACTAAGGCTGAAGGACAGAAACTGACACTAAAGTACACTTTCTTGTTTGCATTACACTCAAACTCACTCAACAACCTCACACACACACACAAATTTGCAGGTGCTCAATCAAATATCCGATTTACATGTGACAAATATTACACGCAAACTCAAAACACACATTTCCAGAACAAGGCTGATGTAGTAACTTTCTAACAAGTTAGCATCTAATGAATGTTATTTTAGCAATAAAAAAAAGGCATCACAAACCGTTCGTTCTGATACATAAAGACAGTATGGATGCTTCCCAGCACACCTATTTGGCTTCATATTGGTGCAGAGGTGCTACATGCAAAAGGGCTGGGTGAAGTGGAACATATCAGAAGGTGTGGTGAGTAATCACATCTACTCAGCCAGTACTCGTCTCCTGCTGTGCAAACAAACACTGCTGTCTGGATTGTGCAGAGTAACCATATATATAAAAAACACAACAAATGTGTAGCCAAAGACAGATGGTGCAAATGAAAGATTAATGTTTGTGCAGATGTAGAAAGATGTTTTCTGAAATTTTTTCCAGCTGTATTTTACAACATTACCTGTACTTAACTCATGTACTTAAGTTAAACAGAGCACAGTGGTGCAAATGGTTAGCAAGCTTGGCTCCCAACAAGAAGGTCCCTAGTTCAAGACCACCTGTGCCTTATTGTTCTAGTAGATCTGAAGTTGTGTCAGGAAGGGCTTGGTCATCAGGTGTAAAAAAACAAAACAAAAACAAAAAACCCATTGCTGTGGCAGCCCAAGTGCAAACAGGAGAATGCTAAATGGACTCCATCTGACGCAGACACTCAAAGCGCTTTACAATGATGCCTCTCATTCAGGTGTACACACACACACACACACACCAATGTTAGTGCACTACCATAATTCTCAATTTCACAATGGAAACAACTTGGATAAGGATTTTGCTTAAGGGAGCCAAGTGATTTTCCAGTCTTACAGGGAACTGAACAGAGGATACCACAGGGCTGTACGCTTAGCTTTTTCACTAGGAGCACAGGTGCTCCTAAATGAAAAAATTTAGGAGCACAGATAAAAATTTAGGAGCACTGTGAAATTTCTTGATACAATTTTATTATTAACGCAAAGACACATACTGTACAGAGAGTACCTTTTCCACACACACATGCACATTTTATATGATTCTATTGTTGTATTTATTTCATTGTTTTTTACTTCCTTTTCTATCATTTACATCATTGCTTTTGTCCATTTCATTACTTTTTGCTGTGTATTTCTTGTATTATTTTAAACCCTCACACACACATAACATCCCGGCCCCACTTTTTATACTCAGGTCGCCTGCTACGCTTAGCTACATTCAACCAACTAGACTCTTGTAGACTCTTGTCGATTTGTACAGATGTGGGAATGGTTTTCTCTATGGGATATACAGTGGTCCCTCGTTTATCGCGGGAGTTACGTTCTAAAAATAGCCCGCGATAGGCGAAATCCGCGAAGTGGCCAGCGTTATTTTTTTACAATTATTATAGACGTTTTAAAGCTGTAAAACCCCTCACTACACACTTTATACACTTCTCAATCAGGCATGAACATTTTCTCACTTTTCTCTCATGTGTAAACACTCTCAAAGTTCAAACCTGAGTAGAAAAATAAGACCAACCTGTTTTCAGGCCCAAACATTTGTTTGAGAAATAAAAATAGAACGTTTTCCTATAAATAATTATGATGGCTTTTAGAACTAACGAATTTAATTTTAACGATCAACGTACGAGGTTGGACACATAAGAAATTATTAATAGTGACTGACCAGTATTTCACAGTTCCTCTGATCGTGCCTCTTCGCCCTGGGGCCGCTGCGCTGTCACGTCTTTTTCCACTGACTCGCGCCTCACTGCAGGTGTCTTTTTCAGAGTGTAGAACACAGTTATGGGTAGTTGTTGGCGCTCTTTTTTCTTCTGGGCGAGAAGATTCTTATAAACAGACACGCAGAACACAATGCGCGTGCTCTCCCTTCGCGGTGTTGCGACCGGCTGCTTGATGAGGCCGCGGAACACAATGCACCGTAAAAAAAAAAGCATGCAAAATTGGACTAAAAACAAATCCACGAAACAGCGAGGCCGCGAAAGGTGAACCGCGTTATAGCGAGGGACCACTGTATTTATTTTAGGAGCAAAATGCGAATGAAAGGGTTGAAATACATTCCCGCACACGTGCGCCCGTTTGATTTTTTTTTCCTTGCACAATCAAATTTTAGGCGCAATATGCGAGCAAAACGCTCGCACTGTACAACCCTGTACCATCATCACAAGACCAACTACTCCCAAACATAAGGATGCTGGGGCCCACTTTCAAACCTGAAAATCATCTGAGGCCCACTCAAACCTATAATCACAATTTTGACTGACATGTGTTAAACTAGGTCAGATAAAATAAACAATTTAAATCTCATGGCTTTGTTCATTATTATTATTAATTTTATTACAAAATTTAATACCAAAGGCTTTTTAAAATAGAGTTTTAGTGAACTCATTTGCTGAACCTTCACGACCCCGATGGGCCATGGCCCTCACTTTCGGAATCTAGACAACTTCAGGTTCTAGACACCTCAGCAAAAAGCCAAAACAAATCAGAAATTAGAAAAATGAAACCACTGAAACAGTGTTTCTATCATAATTTAGCAGGATTTTATCAAACCAGTTAAAAAATACATTACTAATAAAAAAAATACACCAGTAAGGACAGAATTACTGACACTCCTGATGGAGTGATATCAAAGTTTTTGCTGCTATTTTACAATGTGCAATTGCTGCACTTTTCTGTCAAATATTTAGTATGTTGACTGAAAGGTGTAGTCTAAGGATCATTTCCAACAAAAACCAGTTTTGTGTTAATGCATTTCCATTAATCTCACATATCTGCACCTCCCCTTCCACCTGTGTGCTCTTCGCTCTGCACAGGAAGGAAAATAATGCAAAGCAGATTTCAATGAAAGAAAAACTTGTAGAGCTGTTTGTGCTAAAATGGAGCTCTGACTGTGTTCAAGACACTACGCTATTCCCCATCACATTCTGGTCATAAAATCAGATCATCATCTGATTCCTAATCTCAGACTTGTGACTGTCACGCCACTTGTCTGTGTAATCATCAAACAGACTATCGATTATCATGCTCATGCAAAAGAACTTCCACAAGAACTTTAAAACTAAGTGTGCTTATATTCAAGCTCATTTGAAAGCTACCAGCACTGTAGCTAAATGCAATAACTAAAACCTGAAATAAAATGTGCAGTATTTGCTGATAAATGGAGGTACTTAATGGATATGGGAGAGAAGGCGGATTTTGGAAGGAATGGAAACGTGCCACCAGATTATTACGTTCTCAGCACCATCATGCCGATTTTTAAGTTTAGGGTGTTCACTCCCCGTTTCCTCAGATAATTTTGCTTAAATTCATCAGTTTGCAGCCACGCAGGGTGATTTCTCTTGTCTCCCTTGATTTCCTGTGTAAGCTCTAAAAGCAGGTATTTCCCGATGACAACGTACTAGACGCATACGCCACTAGGCTGGTTAACTGTCACTCAAAAAAATAAAGCACTGTTAGTGGTGGAATCTTGTACAGCAGTCATCTCACAATGGTTCAACATACAAGACTCACATGTCATTGGTTTGGTTAACCATTACACAAAAAATAAAGTACTGCTATTGGTGAAATATCCAACATCACAAACACCTTCAGCTGACTCGTTTGTGTGAATCGTGAGGAAGCGCATTGGGAAACGAAGCCTACGGATCTTAGAACCATTTTGTTTTTTGGGCCATCTTGGGCGGTAGCCACCATCCGTGGAACAGAGAACCGTTGGAACCTCCAGGATGGTGCACTCAGTGACCGCAGCGGGGAAGGGAGACACCGAGCAGAACAAAGACATTTTCATTGAGAAAACAGGTCCAAATGAATTTATTTGTGTGTGTAAAGTAAAAACAAAAGTATAAAAAACACTCATCATACAAATACAACAATAAAAATAAGCAAGACTGATATTTGCATGGAAGTTTATTTATTTATTATTATTTTATTTATTAAAAAAAAAAAAAAACCCAATTTGTGGGCAACCCAGCAGAATCTTTTTTCCCCAGACGATTTTTTTTTTTGTCTCCTCTGCCTATGGCATTGCAGGAAATGGATTCCACTGGCATTTTAAAAAAAGGTAAAGTGCTACATCTTCTCCTTTGTTCGAATAAAAACTAAAAATAAAATAATCGTCCGGTGACACCCCTGCACCCAAATGCCACTATGCTCTAAATTTCTGGGGAGAGTCCTGCAGTGTGAGAACTGATGCAACTTCTACCAAACAAGGACAAAAGAAGACATTTTTTATGTGGAAAAGTCTAAATGTTTTCTAACAGACATATTTATATATGCATTTACTACATGGTGTCATCTCAAATATGGCACACTGCATGAGGAGGACAACTTGAGTGGAGGGATGAAGACTGCAGCATTGGGTAATGAAGGATTTTCAGCCATGCTGAGGAGGTTTGGCAGATGTGCAGTGAGACTGAGCTGATGTGTGATGAAACGGTACATCTTCATGGAGATGTGTGCAGTCTACATTCCAGTTTTTAAACCTCAAAACTTGCTTGTGGAGTAGGGGTCATTTTCTGACGCTGTAGTTGCACCAGGGTTGGGGTGAGACCTGTGTGTAATGTTCTAACTCGATGATTGATCTGGCATTGATGAAATCGATGATTTAGTGGTGGGATCTGTTTGCTTGGTACTCTGGTCTTCACCTCCTGGTTGTCCTTTCAGCAGTCTGTCACTGTGAAAACTGAACTATATACGGTTGCTTAGCTGCAACATTTCTATCACTGCATGTTCTGACAGTAGAGTTTGATAGTGTTTTAATTGTATGCCTTTTAAAAGAACTCGGCAACAACTGCAACCGTCCTCGTCATATTGCTCTTTACACAGTATCCTATCATTCTCATTAAATGACATTCCTAAATGTAGAGTTTCTCTCAAGAGTTAAATCAATACTAGTGCAGGTCTTTCGCCTGGATTCAACTTTTCTGGCCATTTCATGAAACAGGGTATTTCTAAAATGGTGAGAGGTGGTCACATACACACAGGGTTCAAAACACATGCAAACATGTTTGATTTTCCTTCTATTCAGCAGATGAGGATTCAGTTCCCCGTCTGTTATGCAAGGCCCTTTCTTTGTCTGCCGACCTAAGTTGTGCAGCGACTACTTCTATTACCAATAACATCTAGCTAGATAGAAATGGATCAAATTCATTCATCACTCAAAAACTACAGTTTTCTTCCTTTATCATGTATCTGTAGTTAATTTAGGTTTGGATACAAACATACACACACCCAGGAGTTTATAATACCACTGTGGCAATACAATCGGCAAAATGTTATTCCAATAAGGCCTACCAAATTAATACAGAGACAAAGAACGACTGGGAAAGGGCGACTATACTTCTTTCTAGAAAACACAGAGAGAAGCTTGAACTAACTCCCGGTTATGTAACAATAACTTAGAGTAAGAGCAATCACTGCAGGTTAAAGTTCAAACTTCTGTACTCGTGCAGGCTACACAAATGTGCTTCTGGCTATGTGACAAACGTCCCTTTTACTGCTCATGAATACAAACCACTACAACCATTCATAGGCTGCATACAAACGTGCAGGAACATCTACAACTAGCCCTGCCCGCAGGTATACACAGGGTTTAAGCCCCCCTTTGCAGACCGCAAAGTACTCATTCTCTTTATGGTACATATAAAGGTCAGAGGTGACTTGGGCAATGGACTGAGTTGAATATCCACTGTGTCCACTGAATGTATGGCCACCTCTTGGTGCAGATGAGACTCAAGATCAAGGCAGAGGTTGAATAGGTAGGTTTTACATTTGCTGTAATTTTGCATAAATATTAAAAAAGGTAGAAATGGGTGTAGCCCGCCATAGAGCATTCAGTACATGTAAAAGATTGCGAAAATGTACTAATTATGAATGACTATTTGAATACTGGGCAGCACGGTGGATTAGTGGTTAGCACTGTTGCCTCACAGCAAAAAGGTCACAGGATTGAATGCAACCTGTGGCCTTTATGTGGGGAGTTTGTGTGTTCTCCCCATGTTTGTGTGGGTTCCCTCCAGCTTCCTCCCACATCCAAAGACATACAGGTTAGATGGATTTGAAAATTTAAATTGTCCATACGTGTGTGTGTGTGTGTGTGTCTATATGTGGCCCTGCGACAGACTGGCATCCTGTCCAGGGTGTATCCCGCCCTATGACTGCTGCAGTGTTGCCACAGTTACTTTGAAAAAGTAATCCAATTACTGATTACTGATTACTCCTTGAAAAAGTAACTTAGTTACTTTACTGATTACTCAATTGTAAAAGTAACTATGTTAGATTACTAGTTACTTTTTTAGTTACTTTTCCCAGCTGCCGACAACAGCCCTCTGCCACCTCAACATGACAATGATACCTGTTTTGCCAAAACTTACTTTATAGTCACCCTTTCTTGACTTCAATGAAAATAAATACTTGTTTTATAAAAAGTAAAATAAAGACCTCTTTCTTGACCTCATATTTAACTGTTGACAGCACTGTAACAGTAAAACTTGCAATTTCAAACCTACATTGTTTATAAATGTAACTATTAAATTCATTCTAGCATTTTTAGCATTTTTAACATTTAAATTCTCTCTAAATATTTTACTTGTCGAAATTAATATTATTTTAAGTAGTATTAGTAGTTGTAGTAAAAAAAGGCGTCAAAACTGGACCTTTAATCTAGGGGTGTTGTGAGGGGGGCACATCCCTCCCCATGTTCCCATTCCATCTGGATTCGCCCCTACTTTGGCGTTTGAGCACAAAGAATGGATAACATTTATTTATGCAGAAAACGTGACCAGATTTACAGGTAAGAATGTTTTATTGTGTTTTCACATCATGTGGTCCTCAGAAAGAGAGTTTAGGTGCATTTGAGTGGAAAATAGTGTTAGTTGTTGACGCGTCGCGGAGGATCAGCTGTTTTAACATACAGATATGGAGCGGCTCAGCTCAGCTCTAAATAAAGGAGGAAAAAAAGTATAAAAAATGTCTTTGTAAAGCTCAGTGCAGGTGTGCTGATCACCGCGCTTTAAGAGGAGAGGATGAGTCGAGCAGCTGCAAAAAAACGCGGATGAAAAGCTCACAGCTCGCTTAAAGTGGGCAGTTCAGTCGAACCCCGACCCCCTGCCCACGGACCAAGTTTAATGCTGCTATCGACCCACAATGAAAAATAATAGTAACGCACAGTGACTTGAAGAAGTAACTTTAATCTGATTACTGATTTGGAAAGATTAACGCGTTAGATTACTCGTTACTAAAAAAAGTGGTCAGATTAGAGTAACGCATTACTAAGTAACTAAGTTACTAAGTAACTAAGTTACTAAGTAACTAAGTTACTAAGTAACGCGTTACCGGCATCACTGGACTGCTGGGATAGGCTCCAGCACCTCGGTGACCCTTAATTGGAGTAAGCGGTTGAAGATGAGTGACTGAGTGAATGAGAGTTTAAATAAAAATAAGGCTATAAAAGTAAAAATAAAAGTGCTTCATTCTTTCACCAAAACATCAAATCTAGGCTTTCATCTTAGATACACCTTCTGGCAAATTGTAGCTCAACTTTCAGGTCTCCCTTTAAAGAAAATCCTCATATAAAATCAACAATGATGATAATAATAATAATAAAGCAAACAGAACTCTGTTATGGGATCATAAAAGTATCGGTATCTGCAGACATCCAAATTCAGGTATCGGGCTCGGATCGGAAGTGAAAAATTGTGGATCGGTGCATCCCTACTGGATCTGCATGCTAATTTGGCACAAGATTAATGCTGGATGCCCTTCCTGACGAAACTCCACATTACATGGAAAACCAGCAACATTGGGAAACAAGTGCACTAACCTCTTAGCCACATATTTTTGTCAATCACCAGAAAAATATCAGCTGGATTCTTTTATATTGTCTCACACTACATTAAAATTACATCCTACCAATAAGCCTCCGGCGATTCAACACACACACGCAAAAAACAAAAACACATTTCAATATCTCATCTAGTTATGACCAGTTGTGTATTTTCGACGAGGAACTCTGATTTGACTTTGATGTGACCTGTGTTGCGAGAGGATGGTCCACAGAGTTTATCCACCATGACTGACAAACTGCTCTTTGCTCTTCGATATCGCTGCAGACAGACAAACAGATAAACATGGTCCCATCACAATAGCCTCTTTCAGTTTCACGGAGAAGCTAACGAGGAAACAACAATACTTTTTACATGATGAAGCAAAAGCTACTGTGTGTGTGTGTGGGGGGGGGGGGGGGGGGAGATGGGGAGGTACGATAACGTCATTAAAGAAATTCAAACCATTTTTTAAGAGCCTCCACAGAAACCGTATCTTCATAGTCAACAACTTTATTTCATCCAAAATTCCTCATTTCACTTCTTTATTTTCCTCTTCTCAATGCATATGCATTCAACCTGAGCTTCCTCCAGAGCAACACATCACAATGCAACATCACCGTGACAAGTGATATGGAGGTGAAAATTTTTCAAAGGTGATACAGGCTGCATACATGTGCGAGCAAATGTGAGAAGGACTGACAGACTGCTCGAACGCTGAACATCAGAGCAGACGCTGCCACCTGAGGGATTTACTCAGCATTCCTCCGTCAAGCAGTGTTAGCACAGAAGGCCTGAAAACCCGTGAGTCTTACGGAGCCTGGCTTTGATCATCCCCCAAAGATCCCAATACTGGGATAAGGAGCATATTCTGGAAGGGGGACCTGCAGGCAAACCACATTCAGAGGAACACAGCTTCAAAGCATTGCATGTATATGCATGCACACTGGGCTTTATCGCTTACAATTTTCCACACGTTGAAAAAGACGTACAGAATGTGCAGCCCACACATGCATACTAATAATCCATCACTTTTGATATTTTTCCAAGTCCTTTGTCTTCTCTCCTCCATCTTTCTCTCATACATTCTGTAGGTGCAATTCATACACAAATCTACAGAATTAGGGTAAAATGTTAACATGGAGAGCGCTCAATGTCATCTTTACACACAGAGTAAATCATCACTCTCATTTTATCTTAAATTGACAGCATCAGCAAAGTCTGCACCAAACAGGCTTCACTAATGCATGAAAGTGTCCTGGTTAAAGGCTGCACAGAAAGTACTTTCTGGACTATAAGTCACTATTTATTTAACTAATCTGGATGGTACTATGGTTTATACTTTAAAGCAATTTTGTCTAAAAATATTGTATTATCATCTACAGACACAAGATGGAGACATCTACACACATGACAAGACATTCCTGTATACAGATCTGAAATCCATACACCAAAGCAGAAGGTGGCAACAACATTAAGCTGCCGTAAAAGAAGAAACAGCTCTGAATGAGGAAGACATGCTGGGTCTTTGAGAACAAGTCATTCGGCTTCTTTCTTTTTCATTCGGGGTTGCAACACCAGATCAGATATGGATCTGCATGTTGATTTGGCACGTTTTACACCGGATGCCATTCCTGACGAAACTCCACATTACATGGAAAATGGGCAGAACCTTCCACTCTGGAAACAAGGTCACTAACCACTTGGCCACCACGCTGCCCCAAGTGAAATAAATAAATCATGCTCTCAAACTGAAAGATGGCACTCTTGAATAAAGACAGGGAATAATTTTCATACTACGAGGGTAGGCTGAAAAGTTCTAAGCTCCCCATGAAGGAGTAATGCATTAACTGCATTATAGTGAGCCTTAGAACTTTTCAGCCTACCCTCGTACTCAGCACTTGACTCGTTTACACAGCCAAAGGACAACGAGAAGGAAGGCTAGGTTAGATCCTTCTTGACATTTTCACCTGTTCAGTGGTGAGAAGAAACAGTTTACTCTTGAGCCCTTTGTGCTTCATACAAGAACATTACTTAGCCAGTTAGCTTCTATTCAGTAACGCAGTGTATGGGTTATAAAGAATTAATGTCTGATTAAAGTAATTTTGCTTCTTGTTGCACTAAGCAGTAGCACCACTTTAAAATAAATAAATCTGATTCATAGAGCGATGCAACTTTACAGGTGTGATTAATAGTCCCATGTCACATATAGTCCAGAAAATACAGTAACTTTTTAGTTTCAGATAGCAGAAAATATTCTGTCATCTCTTAATCAGGTCTAGGAGCATGTGCATTGCCCCATCCACCATAATACAGAACCACCGTGGGTCCTGGATGGCAACCACCCATGGTCAACAACCAGTCCATCCCATCTTTCTGAATGCTTACATTGGTCTGCCGCAACTAAGTGAAATGTGGGTGTGCCCTTGGCCGTCTCCAGACACGTACTGGCCTGAAGGGCCTGTACAGGGCTTAATTCGTCTTGTACTTCTTTCACAATATATGCCAAGTGAATTGTACATACAGTCTGCCAGTGCACACATGCACACAGCAAAACACACACAGGGATGGGCATTAGTAAGATTTTGTCGATACCATTATCGATTCCGCTTATCGATCTGATTCCTTATCGATCGATCTTGTGAATTTTCTGTGTACTAAAAGTAGGCTTTACAGGTTTTCTATGTCAACAACATTTTGAGTATTAAAGTAAATAAATATGAAATTGGTCACTGGATCCTTAAACTCTGGCCATAATAAACTCTACATGGTGGATCCTTGATCTCTGGACATAAATAGAAATAAGATCTGTAGTTTTTGTCAAAAGCATTTCCTTTCAGATATTATTGGCATGAATGTCTTTCTATACATCTGAGCTGAGCTCTTACAGCTGTGCTGTACGTCAGGATGTAATTCATAAAGAACACAGGACGCCTCATTTTGGGAGGAAAAAAACATTTTAGTCAATTGTAGTTTATTGTCTGTATTACAGTGTTTGGAAAGAGGTGTCACTTTATTTAAAGCGACAATTTGTTTTAAATTTATTAATTCCGACCAAACTCTGTCTGGGCCGAGAGCTGCGGAGCGTTTGGAGCTGTGCCAACGGAACGGGGACGATTCTCATTTTTTGAATGCAACAAGACAAGAGTCCCAGTTAGTGACTTTAATCCACACAAAAGTGACTCGCGATTGACATATTTTAATGGCTTTGAGAGGGGTTAAGAAGCGGACTTTCCGCTTCTGAAGAGCAGCGAATCAAAGAACCAACGAACCAGCAGATCGAAGCATTGCTTCATTGGTTCATGCGTCAAAGCAAAGCTGCACTGCCAAAATGGTTAATTACAGACCAGCTGCAGGGTCTGTAATCAATGTAGAGAAATGATCATTTTCCCAACAAACACCCTCAAAAACAAAGGCAGCTCTGAAGGACCAATAAGGGAATCGTTAAGCACAAAGGCTATTGACGTCGGTGGATCGAACCATTTCTTAATGATACCCAAAAAGAACCGGTTCCTGATATGCAACCCTACACACACACGCACACACACAAATCTAAATAAAATCACTGAAGATCCCAGTGGTTGTGATGTCCTGAAAAGAAAACCTAAGAGTGTGCAGCAGCCAGTGAGTTCTCATGGTCAAGACCCGGGTCACATTCAAGTGAAATATAACATGAGGCATGGCCAGAGCTAAGCAAGGTCAAGAAGAACACAAACACCCCTAACCTGATCCATGTTCTCCCTTTCAGTTTGGACAGATACAGATCACCAAGTTGGCCTGAACAAAAAAAATATATATATATATTAGTGGTTTCTAAACGGGGTTAAGGACCCTCTGGGGATCTCAAAGGTACAACTGGGAGACTTGAACAACTGGTGGAAGCCCAACAAAATCTGAACAAATGTGATGTCAGAAGAATTAGCAAGACCACTCTACCACTAACTTTAGATTAATTTTGTCAGAAAACAAAAATCAGTTGGAAGAAAAAATATGAACTTTCGCTATCTGGAGGAGCCTCAACATTTTTTTTCTTGTCTATATACATCAACTACGCAAAAATAATATGAGGGAAAAGTGGAAAGAATCTAGCAAGACAAGGGTCTCTAATAAGGTTCAGACAAAAAAACTGAAACTGCACCGACGCTCACCATCCAACCTGATGGAGCTTGAGAGGTGCTGCAAAAACTGCCCATAGATAAGTGCGCCAAGGTGGTAGCATTATATTCCAGAAGCCTTGAGGCTGTAATTGCTGTCAAAGGTGCATCAACAAAGTAATGAGCAAAGGGTGTGAATATTTATGTACATGTGATTTTTTTTTTGGAAATTTATTAAAAACAAAAAAAAAACTTTTTCCATGATGTCATTATGGGGTGTTGTGAGTACAATTTTGAGGGGAAAAAAGAATGTACTTCATTTTGGAATGAAGCTGTAACATAAAACTTAAAAAAAAAAAAAAAGGTACATCTGCAGTGGTGTTCAGAAGGGCTTCAAAACCTCAAACTTTGTGCCAAGATCCATTGTGGTGATCCTGGGCAAAACAGAGCAGCCAAAAGACAGAAAATGTGTGTCCAAGATAGGGCTGCAGCTGTCGATTATTTTAGTAATCAAGTATTCTATCAGTTATTCTGGCAATTAATAGAGTAATCGGATAAAAAGTACTTTTGCATTTTTAAACAACATCAATAGTCCGTGGCTCCCCCAAAGCAAAGGCAAAATGTCACTGCGCCATCATGCAGATTGTCAAATTTAGTGTATCCTTTTCTGTTTTCTTGGGTAATTATTTTTTCACATCTTTACAATTTTTGGATCTTTCCCAGTGTCAGGAGCTCAGCACTCCCCTGACACCGGACCGTAAGCCTGTGGACTCCGGAGTGCAGCGTCTCCACAGAAGCCACACTGATAAATCTGCTCAACGTGACAAAGTGCACGTAGAGTGGTGCGCAGCCAGTGGACCAAACCATGTGTTTTTTTAAAAATAGACAAACACACTGCTTCGCTTTAAATGCACAGTAAGCTATTTCAGATGATAAGCGTGGACCCTGTTTCTCTTAAAAGACTATTTTACTCTGTGTGTCACATTGGAAAGGTGTAGCTTTTGATGCTACATTAATTAGCTCTTATACGGCTTATGCACACTCTAGTCTTCTGGTTTTTTTTCTGGGGACGCTACAGCACTACACACAGGCCTGGCATATATACTACAAGGTTAAACGGAGCTTCGAGGCACAGAATTTGCCTCAAACATTTCAGCCCTGGTTCAAGATCTGCAATATTTACAATATTCTCTTCTGGAGACTAGTTCGGCTGTGTGACGGCCCCTGCCGTCTTAATGTATTTGTGTGTTTAATGTTTCTGTTGTGTGTCTTGAGGTCTCGGCCACCTGGGAGGCGCTGATTAGACTTCCTGTTATGGGAGCTATTCGGTTGTTAAAGTGTGACGTAACGCATCATGTGACTTTCAACTTCCGGCTCCAAACAAAAAAGGCGCGCCGTCATTAACATTGAGAACTGCACTGAGACGATCTGATCAGGCTGCACTTACACCGTTGCACACGGACAACAACATTATCATCGCAACATAAAACTTTGTACAACCCCTGGCAAAAATTATGGAATCACCGGCCTCGGAAGATGTTCATTCAGTTGTTTAATTTTGTAGAAAAAAGCAGATCACAGACATGACACAAAACTAAAGTCATTTCAAATGGCAACTTTCTGGCTTTAAGAAACACTATAAGAAATCAGGAAAAAAAAATTGTGGCAGTCAGTAACGGTTACTTTTTTAGACCGAGCCGAGGGGAAAAAAATATGGACTCACTCAATTCTGAGGAATAAATTATGGAGTCACCCTGTAAATTTTCATCCCCAAAGCTAATACCTGCATCAAATCAGATCTGCTTGTTAGTCTGCATCTAAAAAGGAGTGATCACACCTTGGAGAGCTGTTGCACCAAGTGGACTGACATGAATAATGGCCCCAACATGAGAGATGTCAATTGAAACAAAGGAGAGGATTATCAAACTCTTAAGAGGGTAAATCATCATGCAATGTTGCAAAAGATGTTGGTTGTTCACAGTCAGCTGTGTCTAAACTCTGGACCAAATACAAACAACATGGGAAGGTTGTTAAAGGCAAACATACTGGTAGACCAAGGAAGACATCAAAGCGTCAAGACAGGAAACTTAAAGCAATATGTCTCAAAAATCAAAAATGCACAACAAAACAAATGAGGAACGAATGGGAGGTGTTGGGTATTTTCTCCTCCAAACATTCTTAAAACCTTTAACAAGACAAACAGAGTCAAGAAACACCAGTGAGACAGAAAGTCAAATTTAGCTCACGAGGAGTGCAGACAGTCCGTACACGTAGTACCACTGAAAGCACTGAGGACTGCTGCGCATGCTCACTCTTTTTATTAGGAGAAAGCCCTACCCACATTGTGAAACTTGTCCTAAGGGTGGGGGGAAGCATCGCAAGACAAGTTTCTTCCCGTAAAACAAAACATCTTATGGCACGTATACTAATGATTGCAGCTGCGTGGAGAAACTTTTGTTTAATCTTATCAATGGAGGTCAGCACATCCTATTCTTGCAGGCTCGTCTGTTGTACTTATCATCTGTTCTTCATCTGCTTGGAATGTTCCTGTACTGCACAAAACAAGGTCATAATTTACAACAGTCAAAAACAACCCCCAACTCTTCACTCCCAGTTCAGCCTGACCCCAGCATGCTTCACTCCCAGTCGTTAGAGGCTACAAAAACAAAGTTGAGCTATCAGTGTAATAATAACAAGTACATTCTCAGGGTTGCGTTAAGACAGGTGCAAAACAGCTCAATAACGTTTCATCAGAACAAAGACAAAGGAACAAATGTTTAACAGTGATAATAATATATATATATATATATATATATATATATATATATAAAATCTTTAACATTTCCCTCCTGTTATCGCTTGTTAAACATATAGTAGGCATCACCTAGCTTAGCACTTCTTTTGAGGTTTTCACTAAGAGGTTCATCATGGTATGTTCTACAGGCTTACACCCCAGAGGTTATGTCATCATTGTCATCATCATCGGTGTCTGGGTCATCATACTTCCATTGGTCTGGGTACAGGTCATGAGAGTCATTTTCCTCCTCCTCGTCGTTTTGCCCCAGGAGTGGATATGAAGCTGGTCCCCCTCCTGGTCCTGGACCTATTGCTGTGGTTATCATTCTATTTACAAGGCCTCGAAGACATGGAATACAACAACATCCACACAATGTTAGAATCGCAGCAAACACTGCTATAGACACTAATAGTGAAGAAATCAAAGACCTCCATTTTCCCATCCCTTCCAGCCACCAATCCCAGCCTTCGGTGTTTATTCCACTGACATCCACAATCCACTGTATAGATTGTCACAGCTTTCCCTTTAAACAAATGACAAGCTGCAGTTAAAGCAACTAATTCAGCTGCTTGCGCTGAGAATGACAACGGCAATGAAGCAGAATCCAATACTTCTGAATTTGTGACAACAGCATATCCAGATTGTGTTTGTCCATAAGCATTTTTAGTGGAGGATCCATCCACATACACAATTGTACTGTGTGGGATGGGCGTATCCAAAAGATCAACACGGGCCTTCATACAAACAGTTGCTACGTCGAGACAATTGTGCGGCTCACCATCCTCAGGTAAAGGTATCAATGTGGATGGATTCAATGTTGTACATCGCTCTACCGTGATAATAGCAAGGACATGCACGAAAGACGTCTCGCTGGGGACAAAAAGCTCATGTTTGTCTGCAACAGAAGTGCTGAAACTGCATGTGGAACTTTCAATGTCAGCTGATGGAAGCTACCCAAAGTCTTACTTGTCCCTGTCAAGTTTACACATGTATGGTTAGCATGCCCAACTTTACTTGAAAATAAAGGTTTAATCTTAGTCAATTTGGTCAATGGATAGATCTTGTCCCACTTAGAGCAATTGTTGTTTGTTGCAATGTATGTCTGTGTCATAACGGTCAACAGACAGTCTGTGGTTAATGCTGCCGGTATTACCTGTAATATAGGTCTGGGTCCCATACATACAACACAGTCCCTTTTTGTAGCTAGTCCTGCTTGTTCTGCCATTAAAAGCCAATTATTATTTTGTCCACTAATTCCTGTAGTTACTAGGAACCAGTCATCTGTTTTCATGTCTTTTGAATTTCTTATGGATGCACCCTTTGTCCTGCTGAGATCAGTCATAACTGGTTGCTTTAATGTCTTGTTAGCTGTAGTCGTGATATTATCTTCACACAATATCAGGGAGAAGTAGGGGTCAGACCCTGTTTTGTGGACCCACAACAAAAACAACCAACATTCTGGATCCGGTGTTCCTGGTGGGATAATGGATTTGTTTTTTGTATCCACTACAATCAGCAAGCTATCCTCTGTTTGATACATTTTGAGAAATTGGCTTTGGTACTTAGCCCACCCGGTTTGTGCCCAACTAGGCGTCCATCTGTCATACCTATCTGCCACCAAGGTCTCCCATCTCTTATCCTGTTGATCATTTGTCATATACCAATCATAGCCACTATACCATGATCCCTGTTGATCATCCTGTGTCCGTGTCAAGGATGTAAAAGGGACTTTGATTACTACTGAAGCATTTCGGGGAAAGCAGGCCTGTACACCAAATTGATATGCTCTTTGTTTACTACATCGATGCCCTACAGGTATAAGTGGATTGGGGCCTTTGTCCTCTCTTTTTGGCCTATTCAGTTTGTTGATATGTCCTTTATCGTGTCCTGTGCTTATGGCTTTCAATAATAAGCCCAATCCGAAAAAGAAAAGTAGCATAATAAGGACTGCCCATGGGGTCCAGGGACCCTCGTTCTTTTTGTTTTTTACTTTTGTCATTTCTACACACTACAGCACACCTATGTTCAGAACAGTGGTTTCTTAAAGTCTTCTGCTAGCTTTCGTGTCTAACCTGGATCTTAACACCAAGCTCACACACTATTACTAGTCTTATCCTACTGTTCTTACTGTTTGTCTGTGTCTGCAGAAATGACTTTCTTACAGTGAGTTAAATGAATCCATGTACTTCTTTCCCCAATTTTCAAGGCTGTGGGTGTTGTGAGTAGTACTTGATGGGGCCCTTCCCACTTAGGTGAATGCCAGTGTTTTCTCTTGATGCTTCTTATCAACACCCAGTCTCCAGGTACCACTTTAGGGTCATCCTGTGGAGAAATGGGATCATCAGTGTTTGAAACTCTCCCTCGTTGTCTTTCTAATATCTTCCTCATGTAATCTGCCAAATTGGCTTCCTCAGGTACATCCCAAATTTGCCCATAATATGGCAATCGGTATTTTCTGCCAAACAATGTTTCATACGGTGTCAACCCCATGGTACTAGTTATGTTTATGTACATTTTTACCAAATCTACACAATGTGTCCATGGTCTGCCTGTTTCCTCCATTGTCTTCCTAAGTCTGTTTTTTACTGTCCCATTCATCCTTTCCACTAATCCGGCACTTTGTGGATGATAAGCACAGTGATTTTTAAGATTGATCTGTAGAGATTGATTGACCCACTGTGCTCTTTCATCTTCCTGTTCAACGTCCTCAGCCCGTCGATGGCTTGAGTGAGGCTGCCATCTGCAGCTGTGTTGTTGGGAATGAATGTGCAGCATTGTTCTCCGAACATGGCACAAACACCTCCTTTCTCTGCCAACAACATATCCAGAGCAATACGGTTCTGGAAGGCCATAAGGGACGTGGCTTCCAACTGTGAATGGACAGCCTTAAATCCTTCCTCAGTCCAAGTTCCTAATTTCTGTCTTTAACAGGAGGAAACTGGAGTCAACGTCTGTGACCAAACTGTAAGAAACCGCCTAAAGGCAATGGGATTTACATACAGAAAATCTAAATGAAAGCCATCATTAACACCTAAACAGAAAAAAAACAAGGTTACAATGGGCTAAGGAAAAGCAATCGTGGACTGTGGATGACTGGATGAAAGTCATATTCAGTGATGAATCTCGAATCTGCATTGGGCAAGGTGATGATGCTGGAACTTTTGTTTGGTGCCGTTCCAATGAGATTTATAAAGATGACTGCCTGAAGAGAACATGTAAATTTACACAGTCATTGATGATATGGGGCTGCATGTCAGGTAAAGGCACTGGGGAGATGGCTGTCATTACATCATCAATAAATGCACAAGTTTACGTTGATATTTTGAAAATCTTTGGAAGTTGAAGAAAATGGTCCATGACAAGGCTCCAACCTGCAAAGCTGATCTGGCAACAGCAATCAGAGAAAGTTGGAGCCAGATTGATGAAGAGTAATGTTTGTCACTCATTAAGTCCATGCCTCAGAGACTGCAAGCTGTTATAAAAGCCAGAGGTGGTGCAACAAAATACTAGTGGTGTTGGAACGTTCTTTTGTTTTTCATGATTCCATTATTTTTTCCTCAGAATTGAGTGATTCCATATTTTTTCCTCTGCTTGGTCTAAAAAAAGTAACCGTTACTGACTGCCACAATTTTTTTTTTTCTTGATTTCTTATAGTGTTTCTTAAAGCCAGAAAGTTGCCATTTGAAATGACTTTAGTTTTGTGTCATGTCTGTGATCTGCTTTTTTTCTACAAAATTAAACAACTGAATGAACATCCTCCGAGGCCGGTGATTCCATAATTTTTGCCAGGGGCTGTATATTGTGCCTAAAACTCTCCTGGATATATTAACTGGGGTTTTAGACATTGTTACTGCGTTTGTTTTATGTAAAAATGTCAGACGCTCAGGTTGTTTCTCTGTTATTTTCCAATGGGAGTTGCTGCGAGCTGCGATCGCTTCCTGTTCATGTCGTTCGGGGAGAAAGTGAAGTTCGCACTTTAACGTCCTGTTTATTGTAATAATGTTTATTAACAAACAGACATGTATATTTTACCTGTGCATAATAAAATATGTAAAGTAAAAGGGAAAAAAAGTTTTATTAAGTGTTCTGACCATAGAACCAGACGAATTGTGGTTAACGGAGGTGGAGGCAGAGAAGGGAGGGACGGAGGTTTGTGCACATTGTAAACACAAACTAAACTTACACTGTAAATCCTTAAAAGGATCAAACAGACGTAACTTTAATTGTAAACTTGGAGGTCTTTGGACCCGGAAACAGATTTATCACGTGATGCGTTACGTCAGCGCTTAACAACCGGATAAAAGGAGGGAGTTTCTGCCTTCTCGTTCCTCCTCTCCATCTCTCTCTCTCATGGATTGCAGGTTGGGGAGCAGCTGCGTTTGATCCTGATCCTGGTCTTGGTCCTGGTTCTGGTGCTGGTCTGGGTTCGTCTCGCCACGTCCATTCACTCTTTTCTTTTATCTTCTTATTTTATAATAAAGTTCCCGTAAGGGTTTTAAAAAGACTGCGCTTCTGTGTGGGCCTCAGTTTTTGTTGCGGCTTGTGAGCCAGGCCTTAACAGGCTGACCTAAGGAGTCTGCAGTACAACCGTAGGAAGTCACGAGCATACGTAAGGAAGCACCATGTTCCTGCTGGCAGCATAGGTGCTCATAGGCAGACACTAATGCTCAAAAATACATCCACCCACAAAGGCACTTGGCCAGAAACACTGCAGGAACCCGTTCCAAACCCAGCTGCCCATTCATGACAACGCAAAATACACAAGCACTACACAACATAAAGGTGCTCACACTACAACACCAGCTGTCCCTTGAGAACCAAGCTGTGATGACCAAGATGGAGAGAATAAAGAAACAAAGAGATGATGAAAAGCAGAAGAACAAGCAGGCGTGAACACTAACCGCTGTGTGTTGGTGCATCCATCATGGCTCACTTCCAATCTGCTGTAGTACCCTTAACCCAAATAAAGTCCACTTATTGTTTAAATGTGACTGTTGGTATCATGCATATGTATGTGTGCATATTTGTGTTTGCTGGAGTGGATGCTACGTACTGATACATTCAAAGTAGGTGCAGCCCATTTCATATGCAAAATCATCATCATCCATAACATACTAAATCTTGCGACACATTACCTACTTACAGTGCATCTGGAAAGTATCCACAGCCCTACACTTTTTCCACATTTTCTTATGTTACAGCTTTAGGCTGAGGGGAAAAAATTTTGAGAGGAAAAAATGAATTTACTCCATTTTGGAATAAGGCTGTAACATAACAAAATGTGCAAAAAAGTGAAGTGCTGTGAATACTTTCCGGACACACTGCAGAATGCAATGTGACATTTCAGGTTAGCACGACTGCTTCTTTGAAGTTTGTGTCATGTCATTGTCCTGTCAGTGGTATGACATCCTAAAATATGTTTTCTCACTTCCACTAAAGGACTACAGCTATAAAACCAACGTCACTGAGGTAGAGCAGCTAACAGCATAGTCACACCCTGGTAAGTTGATAGCATTCCACACTGTCAAAACAGGACAGGCTGCAGAGCTACGTCTCTGCTGGTCAAACTCAATGATGCAAGTTCAAACAATGTGGGAGACATCTCATTCCTGAGGTTGGACAAAAAATCCCTGTGGTTGTATGAGGAAAAAAAAAATGCACATTACTAGATTGCAGTTAAAAAAAATAAAAACATTTGTGGTGATTTAAATCTAAATACTCATCTCTACTTTCTACAAGGAAAGGAATGCTCACTTTACAATACATACAGCCAACAGTGCTAAAAACCCATCAACCACTGTGCCCAGTATTTCAAAGCATATTATAAACTTTTGGTACTCATCAATATGACAAAGTCACTGCTTAAATTTTCTGCCTCACGTCATATTATACCTTATACTGGTTCTTGTAGAATAGAACAGTGCAGCATGCCTGTGGCAACATGTCACAATCTGAGTTAATCACAAGGATCGGCACCAAAATAGAAACTGCTGCAAGGTTAAAGTAAGACTACTTTGTTAGGAGTAATACAAGCTTAACTATGTCTTCAAAGGGTGCAACAAAAGACCCTGAAACCGAAAAACTGTAGTATTTTTGGAAACTGGAGGTCCACAAGCCAAATGTTTAGCATTCCATGTGATATTATCCCATCTTTTTAATTTTGTGTCAGTCGGTTGATCTATTAAGGGTATAAGAAAACCTGACAGGAATAGACTGATTTGAACCAAGCCGTGCCCTTGAAAGTGTGATTTATACCAAACCATAAGGGAGGTGTACCACTGCACCCATTATGTTTTCCCTCAGTGAGAAGGTAATTGTTATTGGCTACTATTTACTTACTATAATAAACTGAAGCTTTATTGGACGTCTAAATGAGCATTTCTTTAAATGGCAGCATGGTTAAGACTTTTGAGAACCTGCCAATCTGAAACCAAAGACCAGTATTTGTTAACAGAAAGACTGACATGACTTATATCAATAATGCAGCAACTAAGAGAATATTTAGGGCAAAATCCTGCAAATGGTGATACAAGCATCAAATTCGGCACAAATACTCAGACACTTTTTTGATAAAACTGACTAGCCACTTGAATTTTCAATAGGCGGCCAGGTAGGGGTCAATTGAAGAATTACACAGGGGTCTAAATTACAAATGCTCCAATCAAATTGAAAACTACACTACATTAGTAGTGTAGTTAAAGTTGCTCCAATTTTGGTAAAGTTGATGCAAATTATTAGTCAAGTTAAAAAGGAATAGTTTGGACCATGTATCATGCTTAGTTATGTTACAAGGTAAGATATGTCACATGTCATAGAATCCAATGGAGGTTGACCTTGTTTGACCTTTACTTTGGAGACCAAGCCCTCAACACACAAAACTATTCCATTTATTAATCCTATTAGCTCAACCAATAATTTGCATCACTTTTTACCAAAATTGAAGGAACTTTAACTTTTAACCCATGCACAAACTGAAACTCACCTTTGTCACCATTATTGTTGTTTTTACCCCATAACATTCAGTCATAGATAGTCCAAACTATACCTTTTTTGGAACTGTTATGATCAGACAAATGATGTTGTGTAGTTTTCTATTTGACTGGAGCATTTTTGATTTTGACCCCTGTGTAATTCTCCAATTGACCCCTACATGGCCACCTATTGAAAATTCAAGCGGCTAGTCGGTTTTTCAAAACAGCAATGTCTAAGGAGTATTTGTGCAGACTGCTGGTGCTTCTATCACCATTTGCAGGATTGTTTCAGTTATCTGCTGTACTACAACAGACTATGTACATTAGCTCACAAGAACTTCAGCAATCTGATTGATACAACACAGAACCTCCAGTAGCATGTTCGTATATCCTTAAGGTTTATGCACAAAAACCATGTAAACTTGAAGGGGTTCTCAAAGAGTAGAAGTTCCACGGCTTACATGTTTGACACAGACTCATTCTTTGTGATTTGATGATTTATGGTTCTGTGTGGCCTTGACATTTGTTCACTTCTGTCCAAAACTGAGCCATTTTATACTTTAATAACAACAGTATAGTAGTGCTATGGCAACCTTGAGCTGAATGGGAGAAGGAAAAAAAACAAAAAAAAACAAACAACTCCTGCCACCATGTTTTATACATATTGGCACAAATCTTTTTCAGTTAAACTGTTCCTATTTTGAGTCCAACATTTCAGGGTCACCCAATAGCAAAGATTATATGAACAATATTAAGGCGATATATGACTTCATGCCAGTGCTTCAAAATAAACATAGCTGAATATTTAAAAAAATTCTCGAAATAATCTGTCTAAATTTGCCCTAGATAATGCAAAATCAATGCACAAAATTTCAACGTCACCTGTGAGTTTAATTTTTAACTGATTTTTCTCAAAATTAAACAATTTTATCCTTGGATGACCCTCAATAATTACACAAAGTTTGGTCCAAATTGGAAGAAAGCTTTCTGAGTTATCTTGTTCAATATGCATGGACATACAGGACTGAAAGCAATACCCCCCGAATGCATTGCTGTGGGGGTGTAACAAATTACACAAGCTTTTCCATTATGTGTACATACACACAGCTCTATCACAACCACTTTGGGGCACACTGATCTTCAAGATACACCTGGACAGCTGACCCCAAACCTAATGAAGCTAAGAGGTGATGTCACCAGCAAATTGTTGTTGTTTGTCAAATGTGTACAACTGCAGTTCAGAAAATGCCAGATCTATATATTAACCAGATAAATAAATAAATGCTAAGCTAATGTTGCATTTTTCTCAAGTAAAACTGCAATGTTGCTCTGAAATGTTTTATGCACAGAAAGTGCGATACAAATAAAATAAATAAATAAATCTGCAAGATTTAGTGTGTGTTCACATTGTGAGAGGGGAAAAAAAAAAAAAAGAATTTGGCCAGAATGCCACAGTGATCAAAGTCAGCACTGCAATTGAAATAATACTTTTTTAATAATATTTTGCTTTTCTAGGCAGAAAACATACAGTACACACATACTTGGGTCATTCTCAGGTCAGGGAGTACTACATGTAAGTGCAATCTCCCTCACTTGTATACTTGTGCCCTTAGCAGTCAGGACACACACACTCAGAAGTGCCTCAAGTGTCTATACATGATTAAAAGAGTGAAAGTGGGGCAGACACACAGCCCTCACTGTGTGAAATTTACATCAGTCCTCCTCAAACACATGAACCCTCGTCCATCGAATTGCACATCCAGTGCTTGCGCACGGCTGCACAGACACACAAATACATGTCCTATCAAACAAAAGCTAACACAGAAAACCTCCCACACACGTACGCACAGATACATCCACAACCCACATAGCAGCAGTTCAATAATTGAGTGCTTCCCCCTGATGAAGCAGCAGGGGAGAGGAAGAGCACAGTAGCTAGCCAGTTACTGGCGCGAGAGAGAGAAGGCAAAAATTCTAAATATATTGATGCTTCTCTTTCATTCATGTCTTCCCAGACCGAGCATTTTACAGTGTTTGCATTGGACATGATGGCAGTTTAGAACACCATAAATGATCCAGTATCCACATCAGTAGCCCAAGAAAAAGATCCTATGGGTCAGTAGAAGGAAGAAGCACTGCTAAATGAAAACAAAATACCAGTGTTTTACGTGAAGCAGGCAGCTTTCAAATCAAATTTGGTCTGACTCTATATTATTTCAAGTTTGAAAAACAGTTTACAAAGTCCTTTAAAAAGGTACAGTGTGTAGGTTTTTCCCCCTGAAGCTTGGCGGACTCGCAGCTATATCGGCCCCACCCATACTCAGTTTGGGACAGCCCAGTGCAACAATGGAAACACCAGACAAACCTCGTGTACACTATGTCCTCAGTTCTCAAATATCTCTGGGTAATAACCGTTTCCGTGCCTACCATGACAACTGGGCACAGAGTTGTTTTAGACGAGAGCGAGGCATCCAGGAGTCTAGCCGAGTTCCAAATTAATTCTGAACATGTTCAGCATGAATTTCACCGCACTTGCCCAACTTGTGCTCATCTATGCAAAGATGCAAGGCAGCGAATCAGACCAACCCCCACCAGTGTCAAAACTCCCTGTTGAATTCAGACGGGTGTGAGAGCCGCTTAATTTTTTTTATTCAAAAAGAAAATCATAAATGTCATCAAAAGAATGTAAAGGAGAAATTAGTGGCTTGTCTTACTTTTTGTACAATACTGTGATATTTTTAACACCACAATTTAACATTATTTGGAAAACTAAGCAACAGGATTTTCTGTGTAAAATGTGACTGTTGGACTTGGAATGTAATCCCTCTTGGCAAGAAATCATGTGAACATTTGGTTTGTGACCTACAACCTTTTCACAGAACAGATCTGCAAACTTTATAGGGACCAAAATACCGTTCAGAGAATTTCTGGTGACTGTTTGCTTTGGTAATACGCTGAACAGCAAAAATATTATCTGGTAAAGCAAAGAAAATGTTTTTATCTAGACATTCTCAGAGACATGATGCAATAATTAACACGAGTCTTTTTTTTATTATTATTATTCAAACAGTCTCAAAAATGTGCTTTCACAGGTTCTACTACCATAGAAAGAATGTAAAATGAAGAGAAACATGATGAAATCACATTATCTTTGAACACTGCATTAGCATGTGCTTGATGTGTACAACCCCTGGCAAAAATTATGGAATCACCGGCCTCGGAGGATGTTCATTCAGTTGTTTAATTTTGTAGAAAAAAAAGCAGATCACAGACATGACACAAAACTAAAGTCATTTCAAATGGCAACTTTCTGGCTTTAAGAAACACTATAAGAAATCAGGAAAAATAATTGTGGCAGTCAGTAACGGCTACTTTTTTAGACCAAGCAGAGGGGAAAAAAATATGGAATCACTCAATTCTGAGGAAAAAAATTATGGAATCATGAAAAACAAAAGAACGCTCCAACACATCACTAGTATTTTGTTGCACCACCTCTGGCTTTTATAACAGCTTGCAGTCTCTGAGGCATGGACTTAATGAGTGACAAACAGTACTCTTCATCAATCTGGCTCCAACTTTCTCTGATTGCTGTTGCCAGATCAGCTTTGCAGGTTGGAGCCTTGTCATGGACCATTTTCTTCAACTTCCAAAGATTTTCAATTCAATTTCAATTTAATTTATTAATTTCAATTTATTAATTTATATAGAGCCAAATCACGACAAAGTCGCCCCAAGGTGCTTCACATAATTCACAACAACACAAATTAATCTAAATTCAAAATTAAAAGCAAGAAAAGCACAGTTAAAAGATAAAACACAGTAGAATAAAAAGAAATTACAAAGCAAACACAAACAGATTAAAAAATTAATGATAAGACAGTCTAAAAAAGTGGGTCTTCAGTCTTGATTTAAAAATCTCCACCGTGTCAGACTGCTGAATAACAGCAGGTAGATCATTCCAAAGAGCCGGACCACAGTAGGAGAAGGCTCTATACCCCACAGACTTTTTGTCAATTCAATTGGCTTAAGATTAGGGATGGGTATCGAGAACCGGTTCCTTTCGGGTATCGTTAAGAAATGATTCGATCCACTGACATCAATAAGCTTTGTGCTTAACGATTCTGTTATCGGTCCTTCAGAGTGGCCGTTGTTTTGGGGGGTGTTTGTCAGGAAAATGATCATTTTTCTACACTGATTACTGACCCTGCAGCGGGTTCGTGATCAACTTTTCTGCAGCGCGGCTTTGCTCTGAACCTTGAACCAATCGAAGCATGGTTCGCAGATTGAAGCAATGCTTCGACCTGTTGCTTCATTTATACTTTCTTTCGCTTAATTTTCCCCAGCTAAAACCCTAAAGAGCATACGTCTGTGAGTATTATTTACCTTTTCTATGTTAAACCGACCTGTTATGGTCTTCTGAAACAGTTGATAGATGTATTTTATAACTTAAAAACGGGAGCGATACTAACGCATTAGCATGTCTATGGCATTTTCAATGTTAAAAGTTAGCATTACGCATCTGCCGCTGCCATCACGTTCGGGTGCATTTGTTTTCAAATTGTAATATTTCTTAAATTTATTTTTGCTTATATATTAATAATCTAATGCTTATTATAAACAATTTTAGAGAAAGACAAAAAGAACCTGATTAGAAACAACAGAAAATATAAAAACTAACAATGAACATACATAAATAAATACATACAGAAATAAATAAGTGTTTCCTGTGAACACCTCGTGACTCTTACACCTCCATTTCATCCCTGTCTTATTTAAGTTTAATGACTGTTTCGGTCAAACCATATTTTCAGTTTGTTAATTTCTTCAGTGATTTCCTCCAGAACTATCTGCCAAACTAGAAAACTGCTGCATCCTAGTAAGAGCAGAATACTACTGGAATGAATTTGAATAAGGAAAGTTGTTTGTTTTTTTTTCTCACCTAAATGGATGCTGCACTCACTGCAGTTTATCGTCTGGAATAGTCCCAGATTGCATTTCAGAGCTTCTAGAATTCAAACATTTTCGTGCGGGTAGTGTTGGGGGGTAATTTTGGGTTTCAGCTTTTTTGTTTTTCACCACTTTCATCCCTGAATATGTCAATCATGAGTCACGTTTGTGCGGATTAAAGTTACTAACTGGGACTCCTGTCTTGTTGCGAGAAAGAAACGAGAATAGTCCTCCGTTCTGTTCACACAGCTCCAAACGCTGCGCGGCTCTCTGATGAGTCAAGTTAGAATGATAGAGCCCAGTCTGAATTAATAACTTCAAAGTGAAACACCGTTTTGTTTATTTTTATTTATGTCCAGAGATCAAGGGTACAGTGACCAATTTCATATTTATTTACTTTAAGACTCAATGAAATACATAGAAAACCTGTAAAGCCTACTTTTAGTACAAAATTCATGAGGTATCGATAAGGAATTGGATCGATAAGCAGAATCGATAATGGCATCGATATCGATAAAATCTTATCAATACCCATCCCTACTTAAGATCCGGACTATTTGCAGGCCATGACACTGACCCTAGGTGTCTTTTTGCAAGGAATGTTTTCACAGTTTTTGCTCTATGGCAAGATGCATTATCATCTTGAAAAATGATTTCATCATCCCCAAACAACCTTTCAATTGATGGGATAAGAAAAGTGTCCAAAATGTCAACGTAAACTTGTGTATTTATTGATGATGTAATGACAGCCATCTCCCCAGTGCCTTTACCTGACATGCAGCTCCATATCATCAATGACTGTGGAAATTTACATGTTCTCTTCAGGCAGTCATCTTTATAAATCTCATTGGAACGGCACCAAACAAAAGTTCCAGCATCATCACCTTGCCCAATGCAGATTCGAGATTCATCACTGAATATGACTTTCATCCAGTCATCCACAGTCCACGATTGCTTTTCCTTAGCCCATTGTAACCTTGTTTTTTTTCCTGTTTAGGTGTTAATGATGGCTTTCGTTTAGCTTTTCTGTATGTAAATCCCATTTCCTTTAGGCGGTTTCTTACAGTTCGGTCACAGATGACTCCAGTTTCCTCCCATTCGTTCCTCATTTGTTTTGTTGTGCATTTTCGATTTTTGAGACATATTGCTTTAAGTTTTCTGTCTTGATGCTTTGATGACTTCCTTGGTCTACCAGTATATTTGCCTTTAACAACCTTCCCATGTTTGTATTTGGTCCAGAGTTTAGACACAGCTGACTGTGAACAACCAACATCTTTTGCAACATTGCGTGATGATTTACCCTCTTTTAAGAGTTTGATAATCCTCTCCTTTGATGTGATTTGATGTGATGCAGGTGTTAGTTTTGGGGATGAAAATTTACAGGGCGATTCCATAATTTATTCCTCAGAATTGAGTGATTCCATATTTTTTTCCCCTCTGCTTGGTCTAAAAAAGTAACCGTTGCTGACTGCCACAATTATTTTTCCTGATTTATTAATAGTGTTTCTTAAAGCCAGAAAGTTGCCATTTGAAATGACTTTAGTTTTGTGTCATGTCTGTGATCTGCTTTTTTTCTACAAAATTAAACAACTGAATGAACATCCTCCGAGGCCGGTGATTCCATAATTTTTGCCAGGGGTTGTAGAGCAACATCAGTATAGAATTTTAAATATACAGAAAACTAGCCAGGATCAAGTTACTTTAAGTTGATCTGTTTTTCCATCTCATTTATGGCAGCCTGCAGAAAACACCAACTTCATTTCCATGCAAATTTGTATAGAAATGTATGTAATTTTAGGTTGGGATTATTTGTGGGGGGTTTTTATATTAAGCGAGTCACTTCAATGAATAAGTTTACAAAACACTAATGTTGTAAGACCATTTTCCCCTTATACCCAAAACAATACTTGTCATCCCTCATCAAACTTCTAAATTTCTGTTCTGTAAAAGTTTGTGAGAAACGACTTCCTTTTTAGCAAGATCCAGTTTGTCAAGCTGAGGATCAGAGTGAAAAATCAATGACTCGCAGCAACTTAGCAAGATATACGTTTATAAACCCTGGAAGCCTTGGATGGGTTTACCTCTTGTTCACTGACATGGATTTACAAGATAGGGAACAGAGTTTGCTGTTGAACAGTAGACAGGAGATATGTACAGTGGTTTGTTTACAGCAACTGCAATTGTTGTTGTTTTTCAAGATATGTAGCTACAAATCCAAGCAACATCTTCAGTTAAAAAAAAAAAAGTTTGTGTGGTATCTGCAACATATACCCTAACAGGGCTATTCCACAGGGCGGCATTCTACTGAGGTTGCCATCGATCCAAAAAAAAACAAAAAAAAACAAAAAAAACAGGATGAAACTGCTTAATCCGGCTTGCGTCCTAACAGGCTGACTTATATAGTGCAGACCTGGCAACCTGCCTGAAAATGAAGGGAAAGGACATGCGCCCTCACTCAGAACTGCAACCAACAGTGCTTTGGTTTCAAATTTTTACTCCAATGGAGCACAATCATACAAGTGTCAATCCATAGTCACTATGACTAACCCTTTTAAAGAAAACTGAACACGGCTGAAGCCGTTAAGACCAGGAATACCCGGCCGTTACAACGTACTAGCAACGATTGAGAATCGGGATGAAATTTACTAACAGATCAACTTCGAATCTGGTGCAGATAATGGCCATAACTACTACATACGAGGTCTGTCAATAAAGCAACGGTCTTATTTTTTTCAAAAACTATATGGATTTCATTCATATGTTTTTACGTCAGACATGCTTGAACCCTCGTGCGCATGCGTGAGTTTTTCCACGCCTGTCGGTGACGTCATTCGCCTGTGAGCACTCCTTGTGGGAGGAGTCGTCCAGCCCCTCGTCGGAATTCCTTTGTCTGAGAAGTTGCTGAGAGACTGGAGCGTTGTTTGATCAAAATTTTTTCTAAACCTGTGAGACACATCGAAGTGGACATGGTTCGAAAAATTAAGCTGGTTTTCAGTGAAAATTTTAACGGCTGATGAGAGATTGTGAGGTGATTCTGTCGCTTTAAGGACTTCCCACGGTGCGAGATGTCGCTCAGCGCTCTCAGCCGCCGTCGTCAGCCTGTTCAAGCTGAAAACCTCCACATTTCAGGCTCTATTGATCCAGGACGTCGTGAGAGAACAGAAGTTTCAGAAGAAGTCGGTTTCAGCATTTTATCCGGATATTCCACTGTTAAAGGAGATTTTTTTTAATGAAAGACGTGCGGACGGGTCCGTGCGGACAGGTCCGTGCGTCGGGACGCAGCCGACGCGGTGCGGCGGCACAGGAAAAACACCTCCGTGTTGATAACCATTTGTAAAATCCAGGCGGCTTTTGATGGCTTTCAGTGGAGTGAGCATATGAGAAATTGTTTAACAGCAGGACATGTTCCAACTTGTCCTTAAGGCTTTCAACAGAGGTGTTTTTCCTGTGGCGGAGCGCGCGGACCCGTCCGCACGTCTTTCATTAAAAAAAATCTCCTTTAACAGTGGAATATCCGGATAAAATGCTGAAACTTCTCTGTTCTCTCACGACGTCCTGGATCAATAGAGCCTGAAATGTGGAGGTTTTCAGCTTGAACAGGCTGACGACGGCGGCTGAGAGCGCTGCACGACGTCTCACACCGTGGGAAGTCCTTAAAGCGACAGAATCACCTCAAAATCTCTCATCAGCCGTTAAAATTTTCACTGAAAACCAGCTTAATTTTTCGAACCGTGTCCACTTCGATGTGTCTCACAGGTTTAGAAAAAATTTTGATCAAACAACGCGCCAGTCTCTCAGCAACTTCTCAGACAAAGGAATTCCGACGAGGGGCTGGGCTGGACGACTCCTCCCACAAGGAGTGCTCACAGGCGAATGACGTCACCGACAGGCGTGGAAAAACTCACGCATGCGCACGAGGGTTCAAGCATGTCTGACGTAAAAACATATGAATGAAATCCATATAGTTTTTGAAAAAAATAAAAAGGACCGTTACTTTGACAGCCCTTGTATACCAAGTTTGTTCAAAATGAACAAAGATGAATCAAGAGGTTACTACAACGCTTCAAAACATGCCCCGATTTGCTCTTCTGGTTTAAACAGGAAGGAACCACGTGCGGTGGAAGAATCCTGTAATATAAAGGGAGAGAGTTGCCAATGTAAAACAAACAAAGGAGAATTACTCAACAAAAGAGATCATTATAACCATTTTTCAAAAGAATTGTTAAAGTCTGTTTGTCCCCAGAGGATTGTTGGGTGTCGCTGTCCTTGACAGACATGTAAAGTGTCCTTAAAAGGTGCTGTTCTTTTTGTTTTTCCACAAAACTGGCACAATTTCCTTTGTTTAAATCTAGTTATTGCAAAGTACAGGTGTGGTTTATCTAAAAAAAATTGCACTATTTTATTGCTATAATTATTATTATTGTTGAATTTTTCTATTTGTCAACTGTATTTCTTCAGATCCAGGATGCCAACATTAGCCTATGTAGCATAATAGTGCTGTTTGAGTCCTTTATTGAAACAGCCTGTAATGGGGAGCTCAGGCTGACAACCTTATTTTCACAATGTAAAAAAAAACAAAAAAAAAAAAAACACGTGCTTACCGCTTACACCCCAGTAGTTTGGGGAGGGGGTATGCGTACACCCAGTCTTGCCATGCTGTAAAGTCAAACGTGCCAGTGTCATGGCATCTTGTCACTGTATTTTAACCCACGTGGGTCAAAATCCCGTATTGTTTCCAGACAAGCTGATTTTTGAGCATATTGCTGATGTAAGAGTTCAAATCCTTTATTTGAATGGTAAAGAATAAAATGATAGTAGTGCAGAAGAAAATTCCATTTTAAAATCATAATTAATCTAAAGTGACGACACCTTTAATCTTCTTGAGTAGCAACAAAACAACCCCTTTATAATGTAGTCCTTATGCTTAGAGTGTGTTCAAAGAGGGTTTTGAATGATCTCCCAGTGTTGCAATCCTTCTTCATGAGTCATATGTAAAGTCTGAAAGTATTTTCAATGTGTTTTTTGTTGTTACTTGTGGGTGTTAGATGTGTTCAATTATCCAAAATCAACAATGTACACCTAATCTATTCAGATGAACATTACTGATATGCTTTGGATTTGGTATTGAAAAGTTAAATATTCTGGTGTCAGTCACAAATGTTTCACAAATTAACTGAATGTAATTAACACAAAGCCAGAAAAACCAGCATAACCATCCATTTGGCCAAAAAGCTCCATAAATAAGTACACAATTACAAGCTTACTACTTTTATGATGTATTAGGAAACTGTAGTGCAGTTTTAAAAGATTAGAAGTAAACAACATTAAACCCTGTAAGTCCTTTCTCCAAAGCAGGACTGAACAGGCTTACTAATTTTAGAGAGTACAATCACGTGTTGTTCTTAGCAAACACACTTACTATAGAGAACAAAACATTTTCAAGAAGTTCAAATAGAAACTTGCAAATCCAGCAGCTTCTTAGCAGCCTTGTGCAAGACTTTGGAGAATTAGATCATAGGGTGCTCGTGGGAGAGGTGACGAGTTTTTTTTTTTTTTTTGCTTTGACTGAAAGAAGACTTTTGCAATGTGAATCTTTGAACGTGTAGATGTGTCCAGCTTCCGATTGATCATTCTGTTGAAATTCTGTTTCAACATCACTAACAGATTAACAAAGAAAACAAGCATAACACGACCAATAATGAGTTTTAAAGAGAAGCTTCTGTGAAACACAAACAAACTTTGGGTCAGACTGATAAAGGCTCAACTTGTGGCAGGTCAGCAGACACAACCTTGTATTGTGTCGTGCCCACACTTGGCAAATGTGGAATCGGCAAATAAGATAATTTTAAATCTTAGAATAGGTGTGGCATTTGAATGGTGGTGTTGGGAGTTCCAAAAGAACAAGACTTCAGCATGCTGAAACATCTGACCTGCACACAAAGTATAAATACACACAAAACAGTCCACCGCAACAGAGTGTAAATGTTGTCCATGTTAGCGCCACCCATTCATTGGCAGACTGTCAGACTGCAAATGCACTCAGCTCACCATCTCTGGGAGCCACGCTAGAGGTACTGTGGGGGCAAATCGCTAGCAGAGTGAACGGCACGTCATGTAGCATTAAACCAGGCTGACTGATTGCTTACTTCCTAAATACAAGCACTGGCTGCAAAGGGAGGTCAAGGAGGCTTCTTTTCTCTCAAAGTATTCACTGTTAATGGGGTTTGAGCCTAACTGGTGATGATGAGGAGGCACATCATGCTGTTATTTACTTGAATTAGTGGTAAAAGCATCGCAGAAATCATGCTGACTGTGTGACATCTTTATTTGCGACATGTTAACGCGAACCCTTAGAATGAAACATTGCAGCTCATGCAGGTTGACACCTGGAATATCCCTTTTCTCTTTAAATGATGATTGCAATATATCCCTTTTCTCTTTAAATGATGATTGCAATACAAAGAAATACTGCAACTAAACTGTACTCTCCAGCAGATTTACCATAACTACAAATGTTTAAAAGTTCCCATTAAGAGTCACTAAGGTTGCAGAATGTACATCAAAAAAAAAAAAAAAAAAAAAAAAGTTATTTCGGTATAGACAATGAAAAGAAATTTCCCTTTCAGTTAAATATATCCTCCTATGATAGGTATTTCCATGGGAAAGCCCGTGAAAATGGATGTGTAAACAATCACAGCTGCACCACTGCATTTGTGTACTGTGTCTGTGGGTGTATGCAGTTGACCATGCAAACATCTACAATGAATACTAAATGTGCGCATATGATGTAAATGATGCGCAAGTGCCTACCAAGAGATGCTTCTCTCAAAATGTGTTCAGGAGTGGGTGTGCGGGATACAACATAGACGTACGCTTCTCTGTTGTGCTTATATAGTTTTAACAGTCAAGAGTGGCATACAAGTGGAAGGTTGTACTTGATATGAAAACATCTCACTGTAATTTATAATGCCAATTAACTTGACTTGTAACAAGGCTTGTTTCTTAAAGAGGTGTACATCAAAGAGTAGTAGCAGACCACTGGCACAACTGAAAACAAACAATGATTCTATTCTAGGATGGCAAAAGAAAAATAGAGAGAGAAGCCTCTCCAAAAAAGGTCCTGATACTGTAATTGGCGATGGGCTCGTGGGGCTCATGGGCAGAGGGAACATCCTGGCTGACTAGATTTTATCTCTGTCAGTAGTGTTTAACACACATCCCTGACTGCTGCAGCCCAATGCCCCTGTTCTATGTCACAAGCTTACTACATAACTGAAGATAAGGAGAATAAATACAGCCAGACAGACAAGTGTCCAGCTAACCACCCTGCAGCCAAGCATCCAGCCAAATGTCCAGATAGATGAGGTGGAGCTACAGCCAGCCACCCAATAAAAGTGATGAATTGGCCACAGCCACATCTTAGAGCCAGCCAGACGGACAGACAAAGCTAGCAATCCAGCAACTTGCTCTATTCAAAGCACACCACAGGATTTGTAAGGGAGGAAATAGCTTCAGCCTCACAGATACTGGTTTAAATATTTCCAGTGGTTTAGTCCCATTGGTCTCAACTCAACCTGTGCCCAGACTCATAGTATGCTCCCTAGAGGATGGTGCACCAACTCCTCTGTTTCTCTACGACTGTCAAACAATCCTACTCACAATACAAAATACACCCAGTGATTAAAGGTGGGTGCTTGTGACGTAAAAAAAAAAAAGGTCAAGGTCATGACAATGACACATGCACAACTACATTGGGTACTGAACATTTGGGTAAGGGTTCATTCAAATTCACTGCAGAGCATGCTGCAGGTATGGATGTAACAGTAGGGAAGGGACCGATCTGATCCCGGATCAGTATCGGGTTCTGATATTGATGTAATTCACGTATCGGAAAATACCAATCCAACCCGTGACATTTTCCGATATCGGAGAAGACCCACTGTGAATTTTTTCAACTGCTGTTGTTTGCTCTCTGCGTTTACTGTCGAGCGGGAGGTTTTTTGAAGCCGGGCTGTTTGAGGGAGTTCTTTTCCACAGTGTTCTAGCTGCGGTTAGCGGCAAATTTCTGCTCAGCTCTCAGGTTCAAATTGTCTGTTCATCAAGCACGGATTTTTCCATAAAATTAACTGAATTGTTGCTGAAAATGAGTTCTAAAAAGTTAACCGCTTCACTGTCCCAAAGCTATGAAATGCCAGCTCAGCATGCAGCCGAGGAGGCGCCAAACAGAGATTCTGTCCACTGAAAGGGACAAAAGTCTCCATTAAAATCCTGCGCATGAGCATTGATGAAGATAGTTATTTTACAGTTGAAAGGCTTCATGTTTCCAAAAAGTTCAAAGTTTGCGCAGCACGAAAACTGCTGTTTTTGAGGAAGAAAACGAAAGAGAGATGGAGGGAGAGAGAAAGCAAGTGAGAGAAACAGAGCAAGCGAGCGAAAGAGACAGACAGAAAGAGAGAGTGCTGTCTTTTCTCTTTAAGTCTATAAAAATAAGGCTATAAAAGTCTTAAAAAAAGTACCTAATTCTTTCACCAAAACATCAAATCTAGGCTTTCATCTTTGATATACCTTCTGGCAAATTGAAGCTCAACTTTCAGGTCTCCTTTTTAAGAAAATTCTCATAAAAAACAATAATAATAATGATAATAATAATAATAATAATAATATTAAAGCAAACAGAACTCTGGTATCGGATCAGAAAAGTATTGGTATCGGCAGATATCCAAATTCAGGTATCGGGATCAGATCGGGAATGAAAAATTGTGAATCGGTGCATCCCTTGAACATTCTGTCTGTGTGAAGTTTTTACAGTGCATTTTCTGGTCTACAAATATGTTTTCCTTGTTTTTTTTAAACTCATTTTGCTGGTTCTACAAATTCCATATAAAAAAAACAACATTATCATCTATAGCCACAAGATGGCACCATTTACACACATGACAAGCTGCTCCTCTATGTTGATCTAACTGTGACTATGATTCACACTCTGGAACAGAAGGTGGTGGTAATCCATCATTTGGCTGGACGCCAAAATAAATAAAACAAGAAGCAGTGCTCTGATTGAGAAACATGTGCTGGTCTTAGAAAAATGAGTGACATTAATAAATCATGCTCTCAGGTGTGGGAGTGATTATTCAATTCAGAGTTGAAGTAAGATGAGGCCCCTCTATAAAAGCTATAGAAGCTATTGTGCTCACCAATTATTTTTGGCTTGACAAAATGGTTCTGGTGACCTTGAACCTTGACCTTTTCATTACAGATCAACAGGTTTAAAGCTAACCTGGTCCAAACATATCCTGAAGAGTTCAAAGTTACTGATCAACCCATTTTAAGGCAATGTGCAGTAGGTAATGGATGAAAGGACCAACAAACAGACAAGCAACATGATGACAATACCCCTGCAGCCTTGGTGATTAATGAATGAAATAAAGGCAGTAACTGTTAATGGGTCTCTGCTGTTTTGTGAGTTCAGAGTACTTGCCTTACTCTTACTGTCATGTGCTGAAGGCATAAACAGTAGTAATGGAAAGCAATCATTGCCAAAACCAACACTGGTGAAGGGTGGGTTTTGGTATTTCAGGGATTGTTTCTATCACTGGCCATTTTCCTGTTATTGAATTCCTCTCTAAATGCATATCCTCCTGGCTCAGACTTAAGTCATTGTTGATACCCACACACCCATCTTGAAGCTGAGGAGCTGGTGTGGGGACTTTACAAGCCTTTCATTAAGTAAGCTGTCATTTGTACACTTACATGAAGAATAAATCAGTTCCTGGAGCGTTTTGTTTGATAAAGAGATGTATTATCCTTGCTACATAATAGGACCTCATTAGACTACATGTGCATATAGTAACTCTAAAGCTACTAACAGGGATATTGATAGGAAATTTGAAAATAAGTCAATCCACTGAGCGATGGAGGTGCAGGGGTGGTGGCTAAGTGGTTAATGCGCTTGGTTTCAGTGCAGAAGGTTCCGGGTTCAAATTCCACCCCTGCCACATTTCTCCATGTAATGTGGAGTTGCGTCAGGAAGGGCATCTGGTGTGAAACCTGTGCCAATTCAACATGCAGATCCACCTTGGATGTGCTGTGGCGACCCCGAGTGCCGAACAAGGGAGCAGCCGAAGGGACTTACATTTTTACTGAGCGAGGGAGGTAGGGGGAGGATTTGAGAGTTGAGCCTATAATGAAATATCCCAACATATAACCAAGACAAACAATACAGTGAGAACATAAAGACAGATTTACAGCAGTTAATAAATCTAAGTGTTAGTTGATCTGAAGTTGTTCTATATATCTAGTTAACAATTACTGCAATATTACATGCTGGCGAAGCCAAAAGAAAAAGCATGAGGACGAGCTGCTATGAAGCTAAGAAGTTAGTATGACCCTTCCAAATAAACTTTTAGCAACTTGTACACTAAACAACTCTTAAAAGAGACACTGTTCAATCTCGTTATACCCAATAAAACTGTGATGTTCTCTTTTGATCAGCTTTTACCAGCAATAATGTTACACTGCTGCGAACTGTCAATGAATTAGTGCTAATGAAGCAATGCTTCATAACACAGTCAGACTTTGAGTCAGCGAATCTACACGTCAAACGTGACTGTGCGGATTTCAGGATGAAAGCCAGTTTATGCTGCAGCAGCAGGTTTGACATGCTTAAAACTTTATAGTAGTTGACAATACTACAGACTACAAAAACTAGCAGTCACATTTTCTGAATTTTAGTATTGACTTGTTATCAAAGTATTGGTTCCCGTAACATACAGAGTATAAACAGCCAAGCCTTTACTTCCAGTCATTTGTTTTAAGAATATAAACTTGGACTTGCATCAGTGCCCTTCTATCCAACAACGGGATGAGTCACGTCTGGTTTGGAACTCCAGGAGTGAGTCCCACTGCTATTCCCGTATGTTCAGTCCTGTTAACACGTCTCTTTCCTCACCACGGAAAAAAAATAAAGCTTTTATCTTTGGAGAGCGCACACCACTTAATCCTGCATCCTTCATCAATGTCTCTTACTTAGTTTTATTCTTTTTATCTACTAATGCTCCGCTGTTCCTTTTCTCACGCTGAATGGACACTAATCACTGCATGACAGCACAGCAACTTCTTCTGTGGAGTTTATTTGCATTTGGAAACCAACATGTGCGCATTACTGCCACAAAATATTTGGGGTGAGAAGCACAATTTACAAGGGGTGTCAAAATTGATTTAACAAAAATTTTGCAAAAAAGCATCCAAATTACATGCCTCTACTAAGTAATTTACTCTGCACACCAGCGGTAACACAAGGTATTATAATCTTTTGTGCGTGTCTGTCTGTGGACAAAATAATTCGGAAACAGGTGAACACATTTTCAAACATGGCAGGATAGTCCGCGGTTGAGTGTCCCCAGATTAACTTTTTCAACAGATCAGCCCAAAGTCAATGTCATGGTGGTCAGGAGGAAAAAAAAAAAAAAAAAAAACCTCAGAGAAACACTGCCCAAGATGTATCTCTACAGCCAACAGCAGAAGAGAGAATATAAAGCTCACAATCAATGAGTAATTCATTTGCCATTACGTGAAAGGATAATAACATCATAATGACATCGTTAAAATGTCATGAAATTAGGGATGTCCTAATAAAGTGTTTTTACCCCATCGCTATCTGAGTCATTTAATATCGGGTATCTGCTGATAAGAAGTCCCAACCAGATACTTGCATTTTCCAAGATAATGCACTTGCACAGGGTTCACTGCAAGTACATTGAAGTCAATCCAACAACTGAAGAGCTCTGCAATACGTTAAGATGAATGGAGGAAAAAAAAAAAAAAAAAAAAAAAACTACCTGCTATCCAATTATTTTTTTATTTTTCAGTTTATGATATTTAAAGAAAATTATTGCTGAAATGCATTTTTTTTTTAAGTTTAATGAACACAGGATGTCTCAAAAGTCAATTAGTAATCATGTTAAATAATCATGATTGCAATTTTGGCCAATCATGATTTTTTCCCATAACTGAGCAGCCCTACCGTCTGCCACTGCTGACAACATTAACTCCGCTTTAAAGCCTAGAATAATGTCTTTTTCAACCGTTATGTGAATACGGCATTACTAAAGCAGCAAACTGACAATAGGACCAGGACAGAACACACACACACAAGAAGAAGTCACTCAGTGGTGGGTCCATCCCGACATCAAAAAACGATAATCAGTGTTTTTTTTGTGAAAGGTCAGTGATTATGTTTTTGTTGCAAAAGTGGTAACACATTCAAGTTTCACAATGCAATGTAACATATTGATGTTATCAGCACTGCTTAATGATGCATTTTTGTTTGAAGGCACAGTCTGGTCAGCTGGGGTATATATGCATGGTACACAATTGTACTTTACACTGACAGTCCAAAAATACGTTTTCAAGCAAAAATAACTGAGGATAATATAGTTATGATACCTCATAAATTATCTGCATAAATTAATAAAAATATATATGCACACACTGCCTATTCTTTTTTCCACCCTCTTTCTCATCAATATCTATTTGGCTGTTTCCCAGGTTGCCAACTTATCCCTATCCCCAACCTGAAGCGCCATGAGGAAGCAAAGAGTCTACAGGAGCTGTCTGACTGTCAGTCACTGTCAGATACCCACCGTAATCCTCTCCTGCCTCTGATAAGGCACAGCCAGGTTGGGAGAAGGGAAGAGAAAAGGAGAAGCAAAAAGAACATGTAACAGAACTGAAAAATGGAGGCCTGCAGGAGAACAACGTATGAAGACAGGCACAGCACTATAGTGGGAAAAGTGAGTCATAAATATAATTTTAAACCCTTCCGTCTTAATCTACAGTAGCTTTGCTTGAAATATGATGACGCATAAATGAAGGCAGAGGAATCACTGCAAGTGCAGACTGATTAACACCAAGAACATCTCAGGTACAGAGAACTGCTGTGAAGTTGTTAAGTTTGTTACCTGGACACGTGGGCAGCAAAATGACGAGCTAATTTCAGACTTTACAGGAGCTGTTTCTACAAACAAACAACCATTTATCACTGACAGCCATTACAGACAAAAACACAGGGTGGAACTCAAAGTCAGCTTCCCTTTTTCTCAGCGCTATTGAGCCATGCAAGCAGTTTGTCGACCCAACAGCATAACACACGTTTGTAGGACGGCTACGGGCTTCTTTCTCTATTCTGTTTTCTCCTTCTGATTCAGACACCAGGGACTGCTTTGTTCATACAAATCACTGGCATTGATGAAAAGCAATTTTAAAATAAACACAGTAAGAACACAAGATTTGCAAAGACAGCCAAATTAAAGTCACTTTCACGTGACGATTCACTTGGTTCTTCCAGAAGAGGCATCAAAATGTTACAACTGTTCTGCTTTTAATCTCTTCAAATGTTTAAGTTTATAAATTCTTTCATTTTTTTTTTTATTTTGTGTAAATTGTACAGCACTTTGTAATTGTTGACTTGAAAGTGCTTTATAAACTGTTACGATTATCACCACAATGTAGCAGTTTTTGCCTTGATTCTCTTTGCTTTCAGTTGGCAGTATTTCCAAGTGGACCAAAGAATGGAAGGAAAAATAATAATTATCACATGTGGACATATTGTCCCCTCATAGGTCACAAGTGGTGTGTTTGTGTTCTGAGCAGGTTCGGGTGTCGGACGTAGGGTTGGCAGGATACCACTTTTCACGTCTGACACCAGTAATGGAACCTTCAGTATCTGCCCATACTGATACCTTTTTCAGTTGACTTAAAACAGCTAATTTGTTAATATATTTGTCTGGATCTACTTTGCTAACCTAGTCACCTAAGGCAAGAGCAATGCAAACTGGGAAGCAAATAGTCTACTCGCTTAAAGGAAAACACATTACCCACAACTAGAGCTGCAGCTATCAAATTTTTTTGGAATCGCGTATTCTACCAATTAATTGAGTAATCGGATAAAAAGTATTTTTGTGTTTTTAAACAATATCAGTAGCGGCAGGGCTCTCCCTATGCATTGGCACATTGTCGCTGTGCCATCATGTAGATTTTTAAATTTAGGGTGTTCCCTGTCTCTGTTTTCCCAGGTAATTATTTATTTTTTCACACTGTTCAGACTTTTGGGAGCTTTGCCAAACCATAAGCCCAGGCGGTCTGTGAAATCTTCAGTCTGCGGACAGGACATTCACTTTTTTCCTCTCTCTCTCTCTCATTGCACATTTCATTTGCACTTGTTATTACTGTGATTTATTCAGTGTTTAGTGTATATTTATACATGCCGTACAGAGAGGAGCTCAAACTAGTCAAATTCCTTGTTTTCTGTGGATACATGGTGAATAACAAAGCCTTTGAAAAACGGCTGTGGAGTTCAGCATTTCCACAACAGCTGCACTGATAAATTAACTGTACAGCCTGTTGATAAAAACTCATCAAATCTGAATATAGGATTTTTTTTTTTTTTTTTTTTTAATAGTTAAACATGATTCATTTAAAGTGTGCGTCCTTTCACTTCATCTGTGGAGGTCGAGAGCAGTAAGTGGAGCAAACTGTGTTTTTTTGTTTTTTAAATATATACAAACACACTGCTTCACTTTAAATGCATAATAAATCCGTTTCAGGTGCTCGACGCAGACCCTTTCTCTTAAAAGGCTTTATTTTACTCAGCGTGTGGCTTTGTAAACTTGTAGCATCGCCTGCTACGTTGATTAGCGCTTACATTAGTTATGGGTATGCTTTACGGTCTTCTCTGCTTTTTGTGGCAGTGTTACAGCGCCACATACAGGCCTGGTGTATGTACTACAGCTTTAAACGAAGCCTCGAGGCAAAGGATTTGCCTTGAACATTTTTTGTAATCGAATTACTCAATCATTTCAGCTCACCCACAACATGACTCACATGTGCACTGATCAGATCAGATTTAGGTCTCCCCTGCTCCATACCTGATCCAGTAATTTTGGTCAATACTGATACAAAATATCAGATCAGTGCACCCCCAGTCTGAAGAAACGACAGCAATGTCAGATCTACTGCTAGCTTGACGTTGAAAACTCCAGTTCTTCTCTCCAAGCAGCTCACTGAACACTGTGTGCACCAATTTATATTTCTATATGCTTTCACAAACTCGACAATGTTGTGCTTGAAACCAGACTGAGCTCCACCTTTTCAAGTACACTGTGATCCAATTTGTTGGTCCATACCAATGCATGAATGTGTTCACACCTTCCCAAATGAACCAAACTACATATTTCAGGAACTGCACCATGTTCCTACTGAAATGGACCAAACAAGAAAGGTGCAAAAGCAACCTTAGACTTGCGCTTCCATAGTTACACACAGAGAATACATTCACAAAAAGCAGTAAATAAAACAACAATCCACTGTCATTGTTTTGCTTGAATTATGTGTAGAAAGTCAGCCTGGATATTTTGAATAAATTGGGCAATTGGGCAGCGCAGTCTCGTTTGAGGATCGGTGCATATGACGCAATAAAAGACAACCCTCATATGTCCCCATCAGAAACATGGCATTTTCTCTCAGTTTTTGGGCAAATTACACAGCAAACAAAGTGACAATGCAAAGAAAAAGTAACGATGCGGTGGAAAGTGGACATGTGTTGCGGTTTGTTTATGACCCAGAGATCAAACATGTCGTGGCGGTTGTGCAGGCTTGAACGCAGCTACTCTGTCAAGGTGTGTAGGCTAACACTTAACCAACACAACCTCTCCCATTTGACTCGTCTTCCCTTCTCCACTGAGAACTGAAAAAAACTGCAGTTCTGGCAATTGCTTCCGTGATTGCAGCCGAAAACAAAAAGCACACCATTTTTCCATTAGAAGTGATGCTGTGTTTGCACTGCGCAATGGCAGGCTGTCCCCGGAAGTGGTCAAATCCCATGATAACACACAGGGGTTCAAATAAGTCTGCGCTGCCCTATTCCCAAGACATCCTATTCTAGTCCCAAACATGTTCAATATGTTCATCTAATTTTATAGGTACCAGCTATGTGAAAAATGTATTACTATTCAATATTAAGACAAATAACAGATGGACTGTATTGACATACTGCTTTTCCAACTGATGCAGATACTCAAGTGCTTTAGGCCTGGTTCACACAGCAGGATAATTACATAGGCCGATATCGGACCTCATCTTCCCCTTCCGACAATCTTAAGGACACCCCGACAATCGTGATGATGCTAAAGATAATCTTAACAGATATTCCTGCCATGTGTGGTGTGTTAAGAGCACTCTGATATGTTCGGAAGGATGTCAGGAACGCTCCGATCGCAAATCCGGGACATTCAACATGTTTGATTTTTTTGGCCCGATATCACAGCGTGTGTGGTGTCCTCCGACCAAAACGAGCACACAGCCTGCTGAATGCGATGTGCAGCCAATCAGAAAGCGAGGTGACGGACGTACGGAGCGGAAAATAAAATCAAAACAGCTATTCTGACTTGGTCGCGCTGTCTCTACTCCTTTAAAGAACACATTTTTTTTGTATTGTTTTTTTTCCCTCTGTTTTAAACAGTCCACAAAGTATCTCCGTTTGTTTACTCTGAAGTCACGTTTAATCTCGAGAGATTTTGCGAGATTTCGTGTCTGAGCTGGGAATGTTCGTGTGTGAAATCTGTTCATGTGTGGTGGTGTTGTCCTTACCATTTGGCTGAACACCACACACTGTACAACCAAAACTGTCAAATCTATGATTTTTATTTTCACGTGTGTGGTCTCTCAGGTTTTGGAAACCTAAAGATAATTTTAAAATCCTGTCATGTGAACTAGGCCTTAGAATGACACCTCACATTCACATGCTTACATAAACAGGGCTGCCCTGCAAGGTGCCCAACTGTACGCTGACAACAACTTGGGAATTATGGACCTTGCTCAAGGGCAATTTAGTATTTTTTTTCCTGTCTGACTGGCGAATTGAACCTATTACCATCTGGTCTTGCTTGCCTCTACTGGTGGTTGGCTCTCACTGCGGTATTGTATCACTTCCTGTTCCGGAGCACAGCGGTGTTTTTCTGTATCTGTTAGCTGTTTAATCTGCGGAGTTAGATTGATCTAGTTATCTAGATTACGATTTGTTTCCCATTGTAATCTTTACGTGCCTTAACTAAAGCACTCATTCTGCTGAATCACCTCTAAATTATTTACACATTATTCACTTTGCGTGTTTTTAGGAATCCGCTAGCTTAGCGTAGCTACTAGCTCTTAGCCGATTTAGCATGGCGGCTTCTCCTGTCTCTCCCGCACTTTTCTGCTCTGGGTGTGAAATGTTTAGTTATTCCTCGGCCTCCTTTAGCAGTAATGGTACTTGTAATAAGTGTAGCTTATTCGTAGCTTTGGAGGCCAGGCTGGGCGAATTGGAGACTCGGCTCCGCACCGTGGAAAATTCTACAGCTAGCCAGGCCCCTGTAGTCGGTGCGGACCAAGGTAGCTTAGCCGCCGTTAGTTCCCCTCTGGCAGATCCTGAGCAGCCGGGAAAGCAGGCTGACTGGGTGACTGTGAGGAGGAAGCATAGCCCTAAACAGAAGCCCCGTGCACACCGCCAACCCGTTCACATCTCTAACCGTTTTTCCCCACTCGACGACACACCCGCCGAGGATCAAACTCTGGTTATTGGCGACTCTGTTTTGAGAAATGTGAAGTTAGCGACACCAGCAACCATAGTCAATTGTCTTCCGGGGGCCAGAGCAGGCGACATTGAAGGAAATTTGAAACTGCTGGTTAAGGCTAAGCGTAAATTTGGTAAGATTGTAATTCACGTCGGCAGTAATGACACCCGGTTACGCCAATCGGAGGTCACTAAAATTAACATTAAATCGGTGTGTAACTTTGCAAAAACAATGTCGGACTCTGTAGTTTTCTCTGGGCCCCTCCCCAATCAGACCGGGAGTGACATGTTTAGCCGCATGTTCTCCTTGAATTGCTGGCTGTCTGAGTGGTGTCCAAAAAATGAGGTGGGCTTCATAGATAATTGGCAAAGCTTCTGGGGAAAACCTGGTCTTGTTAGGAGAGACGGCATCCATCCCACTTTGGATGGAGCAGCTCTCATTTCTAGAAATCTGGCTAATTTTCTTAAATCCTCCAAACCGTGACTATCCAGGGTTGGGACCAGGAAGCAGAGTTGTAGTCTTACACACCTCTCTGCAGCTTCTCTCCCCCTGCCATCCCCTCATTACCCCATCCCCGTAGAGACGGTGCCTGCTCCCAGACTACCAATAACCAGCAAAAATCTATTTAAGCATAAAAATTCAAAAAGAAAAAATAATATAGCACCTTCTACTGCACCACAGACTAAAACAGTTAAATGTGGTCTATTAAACATTAGGTCTCTCTCTTCTAAGTCCCTGTTGGTAAATGATATAATAATTGATCAACATATTGATTTATTCTGCCTAACAGAAACCTGGTTACAGCAGGATGAATATGTTAGTTTAAATGAGTCAACACCCCCGAGTCACACTAACTGTCAGAATGCTCGTAGCACGGGCCGGGGCGGTGGATTAGCAGCAATCTTCCATTCCAGCTTATTAATTAATCAAAAACCCAGACAGAGCTTTAATTCATTTGAAAGCTTGTCTCTTAGTCTTGTCCATCCAAATTGGAAGTCCCAAAAACCAGTTTTATTTGTTATTATCTATCGTCCACCTGGTCGTTACTGTGAGTTTCTCTGTGAATTTTCAGACCTTTTGTCTGACTTAGTGCTTAGCTCAGATAAGATAATTATAGTGGGCGATTTTAACATCCACACAGATGCTGAGAATGACAGCCTCAACACTGCATTTAATCTATTATTAGACTCTATTGGCTTTGCTCAAAAAGTAAATGAGTCCACCCACCACTTTAATCATATCTTAGATCTTGTTCTGACTTATGGTATGGAAATAGAAGACTTAACAGTATTCCCTGAAAACTCCCTTCTGTCTGATCATTTTTTAATAACATTTACATTTACTCTGATGGACTACCCAGCAGTAGGGAATAAGTTTCATTACACTAGAAGTCTTTCAGAAAGCGCTGTAACTAGGTTTAAGGATATGATTCCTTCTTTATGTTCTCTAATGCCATATAACAACACAGTGCAGAGTAGCTACCTAAACTCTGTAAGGGAGATAGAGTATCTCGTCAATAGTTTTACATCCTCATTGAAGACAACTTTGGATGCTGTAGCTCCTCTGAAAAAGAGAGCTTTAAATCAGAAGTGTCTGACTCCATGGTATAACTCACAAACTCGTAGCTTAAAGCAGATAACCCGTAAGTTGGAGAGGAAATGGCGTCTCACTAATTTAGAAGATCTTCACTTAGCCTGGAAAAAGAGTCTGTTGCTCTATAAAAAAGCCCTCCGTAAAGCTAGGACATCTTTCTACTCATCACTAATTGAAGAAAATAAGAACAACCCCAGGTTTCTTTTCAGCACTGTAGCCAGGCTGACAAAGAGTCAGAGCTCTATTGAGCTGAGTATTCCATTATCTTTAACTAGTAATGAGTTCATGACTTTCTTTGCTAACAAAATTTTAACTATTAGAGAAAAAATTACTCATAACCATCCCAAAGACGTATCGTTATCTTTGGCTGCTTTCAGTGATGCCGGTATTTGGTTAGACTCTTTCTCTCCGATTGTTCTGTCAGTTATTTTCATTAGTTACTTCATCCAAACCATCAACATGTTTATTAGACCCCATTCCTACCAGGCTGCTCAAGGAAGCCCTACCATTATTTAATGCTTCGATCTTAAATATGATCAATCTATCTTTGTTAGTTGGCTATGTACCACAGGCTTTTAAGGTGGCAGTAATTAAACCATTACTTAAAAAGCCATCACTTGACCCAGCTATCTTAGCTAATTATAGGCCAATCTCCAACCTTCCTTTTCTCTCAAAAATTCTTGAAAGGGTAGTTGTAAAACAGCTAACTGATCATCTGCAGAGGAATGGTCTATTTGAAGAGTTTCAGTCAGGTTTTAGAATTCATCATAGTACAGAAACAGCATTAGTGAAGGTTACAAATGATCTTCTTATGGCCTCGGACAGTGGACTCATCTCTGTGCTTGTTCTGTTAGACCTCAGTGCTGCTTTTGATACTGTTGACCATAAAATTTTATTACAGAGATTAGAGCATGCCATAGGTATTAAAGGCACTGCGCTGCGGTGGTTTGAATCATATTTGTCTAATAGATTACAATTTGTTCATGTAAATGGGGAATCTTCTTCACAGACTAAAGTTAATTATGGAGTTCCACAAGGTTCTGTGCTAGGACCAATTTTATTCACTTTATATATGCTTCCCTTAGGCAGTATTATTAGACGGTATTGCTTAAATTTTCATTGTTACGCAGATGATACCCAGCTTTATCTATCCATGAAGCCAGAGGACACACACCAATTAGCTAAACTGCAGGATTGTCTTACAGACATAAAGACATGGATGACCTCTAATTTCCTGCTTTTAAACTCAGATAAAACTGAAGTTATTGTTCTTGGCCCCACAAATCTTAGAAACATGGTGTCTAACCAGATCCTTACTCTGGATGGCATTACCCTGACCTCTAGTAATACTGTGAGAAATCTTGGAGTCATTTTGATCAGGATATGTCATTCAAAGCGCATATTAAACAAATATGTAGGACTGCTTTTTTGCATTTACGCAATATCTCTAAAATCAGAAAGGTCTTGTCTCAGAGTGATGCTGAAAAACTAATTCATGCATTTATTTCCTCTAGGCTGGACTATTGTAATTCATTATTATCAGGTTGTCCTAAAAGTTCCCTAAAAAGCCTTCAGTTAATTCAAAATGCTGCAGCTAGAGTGCTGACGGGGACTAGAAGGAGAGAGCATATCTCACCCATATTGGCCTCTCTTCATTGGCTTCCTGTTAATTCTAGAATAGAATTTAAAATTCTTCTTCTTACTTATAAGGTTTTGAATAATCAGGTCCCATCTTATCTTAGGGACCTCATAGTACCATATCACCCCAATAGAGCGCTTCGCTCTCAGACTGCAGGCTTACTTGTAGTTCCTAGGGTTTGTAAGAGTAGAATGGGAGGCAGAGCCTTCAGCTTTCAGGCTCCTCTCCTGTGGAACCAGCTCCCAATTCAGATCAGGGAGACAGACACCCTCTCTACTTTTAAGATTAGGCTTAAAACTTTCCTTTTTGCTAAAGCTTATAGTTAGGGCTGGATCAGGTGACCCTGAACCATCCCTTAGTTATGCTGCTATAGACGTAGACTGCTGGGGGGTTCCCATGATGCACTGTTTCTTTCTCTTTTTGCTCTGTATGCACCACTCTGCATTTAATCATTAGTGATCGATCTCTGCTCCCCTCCACAGCATGTCTTTTTCCTGGTTCTCTCCCTCAGCCCCAACCAGTCCCAGCAGAAGACTGCCCCTCCCTGAGCCTGGTTCTGCTGGAGGTTTCTTCCTGTTAAAAGGGAGTTTTTCCTTCCCACTGTAGCCAAGTGCTTGCTCACAGGGGGTCGTTTTGACCGTTGGGGTTTTACATCATTATTGTATGGCCTTGCCTTACAATATAAAGCGCCTTGGGGCAACTGTTTGTTGTGATTTGGCGCTATATAAAAAAAAAATTGATTGATTGATTGGTCACAAGCCTACTTCTCTTTAGATAACCATTTTCCCCAATGACAAGCCTAATTTGGTATATTTGGAAACAATGGCAACAATAAAGATATTAACATAACTCGCTGCTAAAGCACTGCACGGAAAGACAAGCATGAGACTTGTCTGAACCAAAGGAAAAAATTCCTTTGATTTTCTCCCCCCTTTTTTGTACCTTTAACACTGAGAATTTAATTTTGCCACCTACCATTCATTACAGTTGTCCTGACAACTTACAGATTGTCTTAACTTTTGTACATTTCTTTGCCTTTTTTGTTACAGCTCACACACAGTGTGTGTGCAATGACTCAACCAATTAAACGGCTTGTGATGAGGATACACTGGCTCCTAATTGCTTCTAATTTACATTTGAAAGTGAGCAATGATTGGAATCAAAGGCTATATGGGTTATTATGTGACAGTGGTAGTGTGTGCATCTGGGTGGAAAGAGGGGCATCAAGCTTTATGCACAGTAAAGGGGCATTTACACGAGCATGCCTTTGCCTCACGACACATCACGACCTGTGTCGTGCTGGAGAGTAAACTCGTCTAACAGGTGCAGACAGGACGCCAGATGGGTGCCGGTGCGTGCTATTGTGCACACAGAATTTTGAAATGTTCAAAAAAAATCTTTCACGCACAAATGCTGTGCTATGTGGCGCGATCTAATCTCCAACACAACGTGTAGCTCGTCAAGTGGAGTAAACAAGAAATGAATAGAGCAAGTGGTGATGTTAGCGGATCGCATCAGAGCACAGCTCGTCTGAAGGATTATAACAAGAAGTTAAATCTGTTATAAACATACTTTAACAGTTGCAAACAAGAAGGAAAAAAATAATCAACCGTTTTATCAAACCATGACAATGTAAACATGACAAATAATTACCTTTTCAGACAGCCCAAAATGCTTTCTGAAGCTTGTTAGGAGGGCGCGAACAGCTCCGGCTGCAGCCTCCTCTGTGATTCAGGAAGTGATTAGAGCAGTTTTCAACGGCCAATTTGCAGAAAAAAAAGATTAATCCGCCATGAAATAATTATTTTATATACACAGCGTCCAGCGCAGAGCACATGGCAGCCAGTAGAACAAAGAACGGTGTCCAGCTGTGAACACAGCGGGTGGGGTGGGGTCGTCACAACACAGGTCGTGCTGTTGCGTGAAGCAAAGGCATGCTCATGTAAATGGGCCTTAACCCAACAGTGTCATAAAGCCCCTTGACACTTGCACGACTTTGATGCACGTACTTGCATGCACATTGTCGTGACGATCCCACCCGCTGTGTTCCCAGCTGGAAGCCGTGCTTTGTTCCACTGGCTGCTATGTGCTGTGTATATAAAATAATTATTTTGTGGCAGATTAATAATTTTTTCTGAGAGTTGTCTGTTGAAAACAGCTCTATTCGCTTCCTGAATCACAGAGGACCGCTCCAGCAGCAGCTGTATGAGCGTGTGCGTGCTGAACGAGATGGAGGAAGCATTTGGAGCCATCTAAAAAGGTAATTATTTGTTATGTTTACATTGTTATGGTTTAGTAAAACAGTTGCATGTTCTTTCCTTCATTGTGTGCAGCTGTAAAAGTATAATTATGATAAATTTAACATCTCGTTATAATCATTCAGACAAGCTGCGCTGATGCGGTGCGTTGATGCAATCATTTACTCTGTTCACTTCTTTACTCAAATTGATGAGCTGCATGTTGGTAAGTAGATCGTGCAATGCTGCACAACATTTATGCGTGAAAGATTCTTTGAACATTTCAAAATCCTCTTTGCGCAATTGCATATGCCGGCGCCCCTCCCACAGTCTAGACCTGTTAAAGGCGAGTTTATTCTCCTGTATGACACAGGGCGTGCAAGTGCGTGCATCAAAGTCATGCAAGTGTCAGGGGGCCTATAGTTTGCCATCTACCCTGGCATTTCAGTCCAACTCATCATTTTCCTCAATCACTTTCTCAAGCTTTTAAGATTGTCAATAATCAAATTCTACCTCCCAGCATTCCTGCAGATCCTCCGACTACCTTGTTCTTCTTCCGTCATGCACTCGTCACCTCTCTGCTCTAAACACGTTGGGCAGTATGCCTTATTGCCATGTTCTTGGTCTATATGATAACTTCATATCTCCTTTGGGACACCATGGTGCATACTGTTCTTTTGCTTACCATGCTACAAAGGCAAAACACCGTTTTACTTTTACACATATCGTTTATATACAATGCAAGCAGTCACCACACATAAATGTCACATGCAACATTTTCCAACCAATCACATAACTTTACTGGTCCAACAGCCCGCCCATCTGGGTGCGGAGCTGAGGGGAGGCGGAAGAGGCAGGCAGAGCGCTGTGTGAGCTGCTTGCAAGCTGTTGTAGCAACTTTCTATTTAGTGAAGGCATCTTTCAATACAACATCTAAAACTGAAGTCCATTTCCTGTCAGTTTTTGAAATTGTTCTGAGTTCACTCCCCACAACCTGCCCATTAACCCAGGAAAATCAGGGAATCCCCCCAACACAGCTGACCTCAGCTTTCACATATACTCCTGTAAAATCCAGATCAAATCCCAATCACCTTTCTTCTTTCCAAACTTCCAATCAACATGGGTCAAATCTGTGAAACAGCAACTTACTTGAACTGCACGCAACAAAAATATACAACACAACACTTTTGTTTTCCCTCCCATTTTTACTGAATTGAAAGATTTAAGCTTTCTTCTATGCAGAAAGCTGTATTTTCCTTGATTTTTTCCTCACAAGTGTGGTAAAATCTTTATTAGTGAGCACTTCACTTTTACCAATGTATAATCTACCTAAGAGGTGTGACATATCCAAGGTGGTGATTGCACTATTAAAGTTTAAAAAAAAAAAACTTACAGGGTGGCACATCTGCTTCACATAGACATAATCAGGTTACTGACTGTGACCTGTGGAATATTGGTCCACTCCTCTTCAGTGAATGGCAGGAACTGGAACACATGATCGTACATGTGATCCAAAGCAACCCAAACAAGCACAACAGGTAACATGCGTGGTGAGTATCTAGGCCATGCAAGAATGTATTAACATCAGACAAGAGAGGTTAACTTCAGCTTCCAGGAACTGTGTACAAATCAATGCAACATGAGGGGACGGTGGCAGATGAAATGTATAACAGGAGACCTCGGAAGTCATCATGGTGCACCTGCAATGCAAACCTGCATTTGTCAAGACATTACGCAGAAGAGATGTGAAAATGTAAAATGTTCAAACCAGTTTGACTTGACTTTAAGTGGATGTTAACCTGTCAGCTCCCTAGCACCAAGTCCATGTAATGTCTAATTAGTGCAGCTTATAGCCTGGTGGATTCACAGCGAAAGTGCATGTGTTGATGATATTTATGACATCAAACTATGGCAAAACTGGAATAATACAAATATCCAAGGGTGAAGAAGGGCCGCTAACATGATGAACTAAAAGACCAATGAAAATATCTAACTAGAGAGATGGCAAGATGTGAAAGGCCAACTCTGGACAATGGCAAGAGTTCACACAGAAAAAAAAAAAAAATATATATATATATATATAACTAGGCACTGATCCTTGGTCACCCTTCACTTCAACAAAACAAACCAGCAGTTCGGTAGAACTGTGGCTGAACCTCTCAGACATTTGTCTGCATTGAGACAAAGCCAAAAAATTTGCTCATTTCCGATGTTTCAGCAGACATAACCTGATGTGATATCTTTACTAGCGTTTCAAAAAAACAACAATACAAAATCACATCAGTGTCATGACGTGTCAGGACTTTAATTGGTAATGGAACAGTATTGACCATACGGTGCATCCGAAAAGTATTCACAACACTTTTTTCCGCATTTTGTTATGTTACAGCTAGGGCTGAAACGATTAGTCGAGTAACTTGAATAATTCGATTACAAAAAATGTTCTGTGCCTCGAAGCTCCGTTTAATATTGTAGTACATATGCCAGGCCTGTGTGTGGCACTGTAACATCCCCAGAAAAAAAAACAAAAACAGAAGAGTAGAGCATGCACATAAGCCGTGTAAGAGCTAATCAATGTAGCACCAAAAGCTACAGCTTTCCAACGCGACACAGAGTAAAATAAAGCCTTTTAAGAGAAAGAGGGTCCACGGTGAAAATCTGAAATAGCTTACTGCGCATTTAAAGTGAAGCAGTGTGTTTGTCTATTTTAAAAAAAAACACATGGTCTGGTCTGCTGGCTGCACTCTGCTTTACATGCACTTTAAGTCACGTTTTCATCAACAGGGTGCAGAGCGGATTTATCAGTGTTGCGTTTGTGGAAATGCTGCACTCCAGAGCAGTTTTTCACAGGCTGTGCTCACGTTCAGGTGCAGCCTGCCTGACTGAGGATAACACCAACCACCTGTACTTACGGTCTGGTGTCAAGAGAGTGCTGAGCTCCTGACGCCGGGAAAGATTCAAAACTTGTAAAGATGTGAAATAATTAACTACCCAAGAAAACAGAAAGGGATACACTGAATATCACAATCCACGTGATGGCGCAGTGATATTGTGCCATTGCTTTAGGAGAGCCCTGGACTATTGATGTTGTTTAAAAACGCAAAAGTACTTTTTATCCGATTACTCGATTAATCGCCAGAATAATCAATAGAATACTCGATTACTAAAATATCGATAGCTGCAGCCCTACTTATAGCCTTATTCCAAAATGGATGAAATTCATTTTTTTCCCCCATAATGGCAATGTGAAAAAAAGTTGTTTTTTTTTATTAGATTTTTGCAAATTTATTAAAAATAATAATAATAATAATTTTTTAAAAAGAAATCACATGTAGTTAAGTATTCCCAGCCTTTGAGATGTTTCTACAGCTTAATCGGAGTCCACCTCAGGTAGACTTAGTCGATTGGACATGATTTGGAAAGACACACACCTGACAGTTGACAGTGCATGTCAGAGCACAAACCAAGCATGAAGTCAAAGGAATTGTCTGTAGACCTCTGAGACAGGACTGTCTCAAGGCACAAATCTGGGGAAGGGTACATAAACATTTCTGTCGCTTTGAAGGTCCCACTGAGCATAGTGACCTCCATCAACCACAAATGGAAGAAGTTCAGATCTACTAGGACTCTTCCTAGGGCTGGCCCAAAAGGCAGCTGAAGGACTCTCAGACCAGGAGAAACAAAATTCTCTGGTCTGATGAGGCAAAGATTTAACTTTTTGGCATGAATACCAAGCCTCATGTTTGGAGGAAACCGGGCACCATCCCTACAGTGAAGCATGGTGGTGACAGCATAATGCTCATATCAAAGGAGTGGCTTCTGGACAACTCTTGAGTGGCCCAGCAAGAGCCCAGACCTGAATCCGATTGAACATCTAATGGCCGTGCAATGACGCTCCCCATCCAACCTGATGGAGCTTCAGAGATGCTGCAAAGAAGAATGGGTAAAACTGCTCAAAGATAGGTGCACCAAGCTTGTGACATCATATTCAAGATGATCTGAGGCTGTAATTGCTGCCAAAGGTGCATCAACAAAGTAATTGAGCAAAAGGTGTGAATACTTACGTGCATGTTTTTTTATTATTATTATTGAATAAATTTGCAAAAAAAAAAAAATCATGTCATTATGGTGTGTTCTGAGCAGAATTTTGAGGGGAAAAAAATGAATATTTAATTTTGGAATAACAAACAACATAAAATGTGGAAAACGTAAAGTACTGTGAATACTTTCCAGATACATAGGATTAAGAAAAATAACCAACTGTAAAAACAGTGAGATTGTTTCCTACAACTGTTGCAATCGGGTGAAACACAATGGTATGAACATAGACAGCAGCTCGCAGTTCCAGTTTCTGATCTCTAGACTGACTCTGTGTCAGCAAATGGTGACGTGCACATTCACTTGCTTTTGTTTCAACAACAATTTGGAATGCATCTCTCATTGCTGCTATTGACAAAAAACTGCAGTTGAACTTGTGTTGTGTTCTTGTTGTCTAAAAATGTTCTGCCACAACAGACCTCCTTATCTTATCATATATTCTCTCCAAATAATGTTTAGCACACACGCGCATACACCTTTTTTACTGTGTCATTTCAACTCCACTGTGGTGGTGTACAGAGGCAGATATTATAAAAATGGTGTCACTGTCCAAATATTTATGTGTCTGACTGTATATGTGGAAAAAAGCTAACTACACTGACTATTTAGTTGCTACACTATGGCTTTCAGGTTTGTAGGTATGTGCAACTACATCATTTGAAGGTCAAATAATCACAAAATGGCAAAAGGTTGAACTGCCAGAAATCAGACCACTTCAAATTTCTGTTGAAAAAGAAAACATGACATTGTTTTGTGGCTAAAGAATATACTGAGATATTTGTGCATACTGCAAGATGGCAAGCTGTACCATATATATAAAATTATATTCAAATTTAACAATTGCAACCCACAGACTGTAGAAAATAGCCGTAGCATGTCGCGGATATGAGCCTTTCACAAACATACTGGCATCTGTGCTATTTTCTGACATTGTGAACTTTTATTTTATTAAATATAGAATGCAGGAAAAAAAAAACACTTTGGCTGTCGGAAATGGTGTCGTCATGTACAGGGCTGTGAAATGAAAATTGTGAAATCCGAGGAAAATTTGCAGGGGCTCTGGGGGGGGGTGGTACAGCTCCCCAGGAGCCGGGGTCTAGGGCCCTGTGGGGCCTCAGAATTAAATTGTTTATCTAATGATACTTTTTCAGCATCTCCTAGAAGAACAAATCTCAAAATTAGTGGATATTTAAATGATCCTATATTCAACCTTTTATTTGACTTGTCAATGATCATGTTGAAATAACAGAATATGACGTGGATGTAGGACCTGGAATGATTTTGCTTTTAATTGTAAACCAAATTATGCATTAACTCAGAACAATTAAACTACATGAAATTTATGAAGACTGAAAAGATTGTTGCAGCATTTCAAAAGCCACAGCTAAAGCTTGTAGAATATTTGGAAAGTCATGGTAAAATATCAGTAACATACCTTATGGTAAAAAGTCACTTATATTCTTGTGTAAATTTATGCAGCCAAAATCCATTCAAAGCCACACTGTCTTTTTTAACAATGAAAGAAAGTCTAGATTCGTGAAAAAGTCACATAATCTTGTCTAAAATCCTGTTTGAACAGCAGAATGTTTATTTTTCAGGGAGAAAAAAATTCTTACCGTGTTTCCTGAGAGGGCACAGTTCACTTTTCCCGTTTCTTTTATCTTTCAGGTGTGTTGATGAAGCCAGCGACGATTCCACGGATTCTTGTCCTTGTCTTTTTCAAACAATCTTTCTCACCATCTTCTCTCTGTGCGACGTCGGTCTGTGACACAGACATGCTGCACAAATCTTTTTTTAAAAACTTGAAAGCTCTAAAAGTTTGGGATGTCCACATGATAAGTTTAGCTTAAGCGTTGCACAGGAGCCACACAGCGTCGCCGCAGCAACCAACCAGTCCTGCTTTACGACAACTGTCGTAACAGCTACGCTTTGAGTGGCATTTTTCCCCCGCGAAACTCCGCAGATCCAAGCAAACTGATTTGTATCTGTAACACACAGATGACTGTCCGTGGACTTATAAAACTTACACGATGTCGTAAAAAAAGAGAACGCTTTGCGATAATCATTTTAAAAACTCAGTGATATTCACGATTAAAGAGTACATCACTAACACCCCCCCCATGATGATCCGCGGAGTTTTCACAGCCCTGTTATGTAGTTGGTCCACCAGAGGGTGCGCCAGCTGCATTGTTTACAATGTTGTCAAGGACATCTGGGACCCCCATCATCTTTGATTACATTAACTAGAAGAGAAAGCAGCAAAGTGACCACCTGTCATTAACGTTTAATCACAGTGGGTCTTTTACAGTGACAAAAGATAAGTGGCCGATATGCTGCCAGCTGGGCGGGGCCAAAATAGAAAAGAAGTCTATTTTATGAAAATGCTGACACATGCGACACAGCCACTGCCAATCTGAGTAAAGGCAGCGTGACACACGTTAGTTGGTTACAGACATTTATAATAAAGTCCATACTTAAACTGTAAAACATTAAGCTTCAGTTATATTTTTGGTCAAAAGGGTTTGATAAATAGATGTTAGGAAACACTGAATTTTTGGGTATAAGTCAGCAGATGTGTGTATCGTAAATGCATTTTTTTTTGTTTTAACTCCCCAATATTAATACAGGTGAGCCCAGTTAACTTGCACATGTGTAAGTCGTGATTCGGCTTTACTCGTAGTCAAGTTGTGGCCCCCAAAAATTTAGACTTGTCAATTTTGATTTGAACGTTTTTTGGGAGTGATTGTCAGTGCGGACGATTCTGGACAGTGATTTCTTTTTCCTCCTCCGGCAGCTGCAGGTCAGCGATAAGGCCGGACAATTCTGTGTGAAAGATTGTGGCATGCGTCTGTAAATATTCCAGCCCAATCTGAACGGGCATTAAGGATCTAAAGAGTCACATCCAAAAACTTTGAATCGTCAGGAATCTTCTGCACTGACAAAATGATTTTGTGGACACCAACTTGCGTGAGTTAACAAGGCTCACCTGTATTGGCCCCCGAAAAAAATCCACATTGGTCGGTCTCTATTGTCAAGGTCCTAGCTCAATGCTAAATCAGAGACAATCATTTCCTGTCCATGGTAATATCTTCCAAACACCATGAGCAATTTCAATCAAACCTGGTGGATAAACTCATGGGCTCTTGCAACAGAGGTCATGTCAAAGGTCTTAGGTCTAAAGGTCAAGGTCAAACAAAAGGTCACTGTCTAAAATAAATAAATAGGCATATCTCAGGAACTGCATGAAATACTGAAATGCAGTTTTCTGCACAGACGTCGGCTTTCCTGGGGCTAATAAATGTATCAGACCTCTGACATCAAAGACGTCATGTGATGTCAAACAAAGCAGAAAAATTAGCAGCAGCGAGGCATTGCAATCGTCTGGCTGCCTTATCACTTCTGCTTGGAGTAACATATTTGTGCATCTGAAATCATTCATTTAAAAAGTCAAACTGATTCTGAAAATATTTGTTAGATGCAGTAGGCTTTTGCGTTTGACAAGTTTCTCAAATTTGAAATAATTCCTCAACATGATTAAAACAGTAACCATTAAAAGTGAGGATTTGCAACTGGAGGTGTTCAACAAATAGCAACATCTTTTTGGCCTGGTTTGGGTAGCACAGTGACAATGAGAGTGAAGTCTAAGCTTACGGTGAGGTGTAAACAGAATAAAAATAGGCTGCTATCGCAGGCTTCCCTTCAGTCCCGTTATATAATAGTCCGAGCCCATATGAATGACATCACGGTAGTCCAGCAATCACAAACCCTGTCCTTTACAACCAGCTGACAAAATATAATAATAGTACTAATAAAATCAAAATAACGGATAAAATATTGCATAAGCAATAATAAATACCACCGGTAAATGTTTCAAATATAACTATGTTCGCCAGCAGTTCTTCGTGTAGAGAAAAACACTTCCGCGATGGTGAAATTTATCTAAATTAACCTTTGACAGTACTTGTCAATTAAAAAGAGGAGTTCAAAACATCTTGCATACTCGCTGAAATTTGATAGTTTCACGGTGTTGCGTTTAAAAATAGTGTCTAAATGGCTATTTTTTGGCGCTGAGGTCGAGTTGCGCAGTTACTGGAAGTACAGCGGGCAACCCGCCACTAGCTCGCCCGGCGGACGCGCTCCTCGCTCAGTCACAAAGCGACCGAACGTCCGCTCTCTTCCGCCTCGCTCAAACACTACTTTGCGTCTCGCGGTGCGAAATGACAAGTCGGGAGACCCAAACCCCTCTCCCGCACGTACAGTTTGGCCGCTTAAAAAAAAATAGGTCAGAGGGCGAAGTGAACATTTCCAAAGGCTTTGAAGTAAAGCAGAGCGTCAGCGCCACCATGCCGACTTCTCCCAGCCATTTTTTTCTCCTAACAGCTCCAAAAAAAAAAAAAAAAAAGGAATAAAGTGACCAAGCCGGAGGCATGACAAGCCGGAGAAAACAGCACCAAAGGGGGCTTGTTTCGTGGGACTTACTGTAGGGTGCAGCGGGCTGCTGAGTTTGTGTCTCTCCTTGGTGCCGGAGGCTTCCCTGCTCCGCTCCGCCGCTGACGCTGGAAAAAACGTCTCCCCTGGAAGGATGTCTGCGGCGCGCGCGCGCGCGCCTGTTAGTGCTCTGCCCCCGCCCCCAGAGAGAGAGAGAGAGAGCTACTCATGCAGCTCTCTCATGCAAAAATATGACGGCTGCAGAAGATCAAGTTCACTGGCTGCATTCGGGCGTGACAAAATATATATATATATATATATATATATATATATATATATATATATATATATATATATATATATATATATATATATATATATATACACACACACACACACAACTATGTAATCCAAAAGTTGGAACACAAGTAATCCTACCCAACCTTGTACATATTCTATGTCTACCTCAGTTTCTTATTTTATTGTACAACCCCTGGCAAAAATTATGGAATCACCTGCCTCAGAGGATGTTCATTCAGTTGTTTAATTTTGTAGAAAAAAAAAGCAGATCACAGACATGACACAAAACTAAAGTCATTTCAAATGGCAACTTTCTGGCTTTAAGAAACACTATAAGAAATCAGGAAAAAAAAATTGTGGCAGTCAGTAACGGTTACTTTTTTAGACCAAGCAGAGGGAAAAAAAAATATGGAATCACTCAATTCTGAGGAAAAAAATATGGAATCGTGAAAAACAAAAGAACGCTCCAACACATCACTAGTATTTTGTTGCACCACCTCTGGCTTTTCTAACAGCTTGCAGTCTCTGAGGCATGGACTTAATGAGTGACAAACAGTACTCTTCATCAATCTGGCTCCAGCTTTCTCTGATTGCTGTTGCCAGATCAGCTTTGCAAGTTGGAGCCTTGTCATGGACCATTTTCTTCAACTTCCACCAAAGATTTTCAATTGGATTAAGATCCGGACTATTTGCAGGCCATGACATTGACCCTATGTGTCTTTTTGCAAGGAATGTTTTCACAGTTTTTGCTCTATGGCAAGATGCATTATCATCTTGAAAAATGATTTCATCATCACCAAACATCCTTTCAATTGATGGGATAAGAAAAGTGTCCAAAATATCAACGTAAACTTGTGCATTTATTGATGATGTAATGACAGCCATCTCCCCAGTGCCTTTACCTGACATGCAGCCCCATATCATCAATGACTGTGGAAATTTATATGTTCTCTTCAGGCAGTCATCTTTATAAATCTCATTGGAACGGCACCAAACAAAAGTTCCAGCATCATCACCTTGCCCAATGCAGATTAGAGATTCAGCCTTAGCCCATTGTAACCTTGTTTTTTTCTGGTAAGGTGTTAATGATGGCTTTTGTTTAGCTTTTCTGTATGTAAATCCCATTTCCTTTAGGCGGTTTCTTACAGTTCAGTCACAGACGTTGACTCCAGTTTCCTCCCATTCATTCCTCATTTGTTTTGTTGTGCATTTTCGATTTTTGAGACATATTTCTTTAAGTTTTCTGTCTTGACGCTTCAATGTCTTCCTTGGTCTACCAGTATGTTTGCCTTTAACAACCTTCCCATGTTGTTTGTATTTGGTCCAGACTTTAGACACAGCTGACTGTGAACAACCAACATCTTTTGCAACATTGCGTGATGATTTACCCTCTTTTAAGAGTTTGATAATCCTCTCCTTTGTTTCAATTGACATCTCTCGTGTTGGAGCCATGATTCATGTCAGTCTACTTGGTGCAACAGCTCTCCGTGTGCTCACTCCTTTTTAGATGCAGACTAATGAGCAGATCTGATTTGATTCAGGTGTTAGCTTTGGGCATGAACATTTACAGGGTGATTCCATAATTTATTCCTCAGAATTGAGTGAGTCCATATTTTTTTCCCTCTGCTTGGTCTAAAAAAGTAACCGTTACTGACTGCCACAATTTTTTTTCTTGATTTCTTATAGTGTTTCTTAAAGCCAGAAAGTTGCCATTTGAAATGACTTTAGTTTTGTGTCATGTCTGTGATCTGCTTTTTTTCTACAAAATTAAACAACTGAATGAACATCCTCCGAGGCCCGTGATTCCATAATTTTTGCCAGGGGTTGTATTGTTACAATTTATCCTTGCACACGCTGTTTGATGCACATTTTTCTCTACTCGCACCCATCTTTTGTGTTTTTTTAAGAGCTGAAGTAACAAGTGAATTTCTCCACTGTGAGATTATTAAAGTCTTATCTTGTCTTGTCTTATCTTATTTTTGAATGTATTCATTTTATTTGGTCCCTGATTAGGAACATGCACACAACACACTACAAGTACAATAAACTTAATTCAGTATATTTATTGCATGAATTTTGCGAATCTGGACTATTCCCAAATTTCACTCATTTCATGCCCCTGTCGTGCCATCCAGAAATGCCACTGGGTTGTGAATTGTACAGAGTTGCCAAAGTAACTTTGAAAAGTTACTATATTAGTTACTTTTTACAGCTACATTTTACAGTTACTTCATCAGCAGCTGCAGACAACTTGTCAGCTGCTGAATGTAACTAATCAAGTAACTAGTACTCCAACTTGATTATTTTTAACATTGAGTACTCAGATAAGCAACTATTTGTTACTTTGCTGATTAGTTACTTTGCTGATTACTCAGTCTTAAGAGTAACAAGTTAGATTACTAGTTACCTTATTAGTTACATTATTAATTATTTGCAACTTACTAATAAAGTAACTGCATAAAGCTGTTAATTAAGCAACTCTGTAAAGTAACTAAAAAAGTAACTAATAAAGTAAATGGACTGCATTTATATAGCGCTTTTCCATCTGCATCAGACGCTCAAAGCACTTTACAATAATGCCTCACATTCACCCCAATTTGAGGGTGCTGCCATACAAGGCGCTTACTACACACCGGGAGATGTAGAGGATTAAAGACCTTGCCCAAGGACCCTTAGTGATTTTCCAGTCAGGCTGGGATTTGAACAATCTTCTGGTCCCAAGCCCAACACCTTAACCACTAGAGTCTAGACCATCACCTCCCCTAAATAAAGTAACTTTTCAAAGTAACTGTGGCAACACTGGAATTGTGGTACTGTGCAAGAGTCCCACAACTGCGCAATGCAGTGTTCTCAATTTCAAACGTTTTATGTGTTTTACAAATATTAAATCATGACCCATATTCTAACGCTAAACCATTTGTGATAAAATAATTAGCAAAGTTGCAAACAGGTTTACAGCCTCGTTTCAACACAGAATGTTCTTGTAGAAATTCCAGTACTATTGAGAGTTTGTCCTGGTTTGCAAACTGTGCATAACATATTTACAAGGTTGGGTAGGATTACTTTGAAAGAATACACGTGGATTACATGTATGTATGTACATACATTTGGATTACTTGTAATCTGATTACTTTTGGATTACATTTCAAAGTAATCCTACCCAACCTTGCATATTTAGTGTTTTGTCATTACCCATAATTCAGTGTATCACATTGGTGAGTGTGTTCTGCACAGATTACAAACGGGCAAAGTGAATATCATCAACATTATTGGAAGTGCTGCAGATATCCGAACGGGGCTCTAAACCTGTCTGTAAATTATTTTATCTTAAATGGTTTAGATTTTAGGGTTAGAATAAGGGTCTGGGGTTAGGGTACAATTTTTGTAAACTTCATACAAAGTTTGAAAATTTTAGCAATAATTCCACTTCCAGCCCATGGCTTTGCACACTTCTGGGAGTCTTGTGCATTAGCACAATTCTGATATGGTCCAGGTTCTGTTTGGGATTAGGTCAAATTAGCAAAGCACACAAAGCACACAAAACAAGCACACACCTTGCTCAGCATTATATTGCATTATGAATAATGGCAAAAAAAACTTGCCTGACAACTGAACACCTCTTCAATGCTTTAAAAACTACCATCAATACAAGCTGGTCCGTAATATTTTTATTCATTTATTTATTTATTTTATGTTTAAAAAATATAATAAAATAAAAATATAATAAAATATATAAATAAATAAATAATAAATAAATATAATAATATGTATATTATGGGGGATGTTGTCGGGCGGTGGAAGGAGTACTTCGAGGATCTCCTCAATCCCATCGTCACGTCTTACGAAGAGGAAGCAGAGACTGGGGACTCGGAGGCGGACTCATCCATTACCCAGGCCGAAGTCACCGAGGTGGTTAGAAAGCTCCTCGGTGGCAAGGCTCCTGGGGTGGATGAAATCCGTCCTGAGTACCTTAAGTCTCTGGATGTTGTGGGGCTGTCTTGGCTGACACGCCTCTGCAGCATCGCGTGGCGATCGGGGATAGTGCCTCTGGATTGGCAGACCGGGGTGGTGGTCCCTCTGTTTAAGAAGGGGGACCGGAGGGTGTGTTCCAACTATAGGGGGATCACACTCCTCAGCCTCCCCGGTAAGGTCTATTCCAGAGTACTGGAGAGGAGAATTCAACCGATGGTTGAACCTCAGATTCAGGAGGAGCAGTGTGGTTTTCGTCCTGGTCACAGCACACTGGACCAGCTCTACACGCTCCATTGGGTGCTCGAGGGTTCATGGGAGTTTGCCCAACCAGTCCACATGTGTTTTGTGGATCTGGAGAAGGCATTCGACCGTGTCCCTCGGCGCACCCTGTGGGGAGTGCTCCGGGAGTACGGGGTCCGGGGTCCTTTGCTAAGGGCTATCCGGTCCCTGTACGACCGCAGCAGGAGCTTGGTTCGCATTGCCGGTAGTAAGTCAAACCTGTTTCCAGTGCACGTTGGCCTCCGCCAGGGCTGCCCTTTGTCACCGGTTCTGTTCATTATTTTTATGGACAGAATTTCTAGGCGCAGCCAGGGTGTAGAGGGGGTCTGGTTTGAGAACCACAGAATCTCGTCTCTGCTGTTTGCGGACGATGTGGTTCTGTTGGCTTCGTCAAATCAGGACCTTCAGCGTGCACTGGGGTGGTTTGCAGCCGAGTGTGAAGCGTCCGGGATGAAAATCAGCACCTCCAAATCCAAGGCCATGGTTCTCGACCGGAAAAAGGTGCTTTGCCCTCTTCAGGTCGGTGGAGTGTCCTTGCCTCAAGTGGAGGAGTTTATGTATCTCGGGGTCTTGTTCATGAGTGAGGGACAGATGTAGCGTGAGATCGATAGACGGATCGGTGCAGCATCTGCAGTGATGCGGTCGCTGTATCGGACCGTCATGATGAAGAGAGAGCTGAGTAGGGGGGCAAAGCTCTCGATTTACCGATCGATCTACGTTCCGATCCTCACCTATGGTCATGAGATTTTGCTCATGACTGAAAGAACGAGATCGCGAGTACAAGCGGCCGAGATGAGTTTCCTCCGCAGGGTGGCTGGGCACTCCCTTAGAGATAGGGTGAGGAGCTCGGTCACTCGGGAGGAGCTCGGAGTCGCGCAGCTGCTCCTCCATGTCGAAAGGAGTCAGTTGAGGTGGCTCGGGCATCTTTTCCGGATGCCCCCTGGATGCCTCGCTGGAGAGGTGATCCGGGCACGTCCCACTGGGAGGAGGCCCCGGGGAAGACCCAGGACACGCTGGAGGGACTACATCTCTCGGCTGTCTTGGGAATGCCTTGGGGTTCCCCCGGAGGAGCTGGAGGAGGTGTGTGTGGATCGGGAGGTCTGGGCGGCTTTGCTTGAGCTGCTGCCCCCGCGATCCGACTCCGGATAAAGCGGAAGAAAATGGATGGATGGATGGATGGATAGATAAATATAATAAAATAATAATATAATAAAAAATAATAAACAAATAAAATTTTTATTTGGCTCATCAATTCCACTTAGTGCAGCACTGTAACAGTAAAACTAGAACACTCTGAGGAATATTGATTGAACAACATTGATGAAAGGCTGGTGGTTGAGTTTTACGAGGGGTTTGAGAAGTTTTGAGCTTGGCCCAAAACAAGTGGGACATGGTTCTCCACCTTTTGCATCATGGGAAATCAACATTTCTCCAGAATGTGTGAAGTTTTAACTTACTGGGTGCAATGTCTCAGAATGCAAAAGATGGAGAACCACACGTGGGTCAGGCTCAAAACGTCTCATGTTGAATATACCCAATACCAATCAATAAAAAAAAATGCCTTGATTCTGATCATCAAAATCAGATCAAGACATCCCTCATTATTCGTGTAAGCATGTTTGGCTGTATTCATAGAACAGGATTCTTCCATCGGAGTAATACTCACAGCTATAGCTCCAGACGAGCGAGACATTGACAAATACAGAGAAAGAGAGATGGTTATCGCTCTTCAGATTAACACAGCAACGCAGAGTTGATGACTGTAATTGATTGTTTTCCCTGTAATAATTTAAGATAGGGTTCAGATGTGGGAAAAAATACTTCTACATCATTTTAGACCCCTCCAGAAGTTTTACACTAGTAGCAAAATTCCAATATTGTCCAGGTCCAACTATACAATTTTTCCCCTTTGCATACTGCATTTATAAATGCAAGAGCTTTATGGAGAGCAGCCAATTATGTAGCACAATTAGTATTGCAGGACATTCAGTTTGAACCTTGGTACAAACTAAAGGGTTTTTTTCGTGGAGGGGGTGCATTTGCATTTGATTTTTGAAATTGTGAGCACTTGTTTCTAGCATGATTCCTCAAATTCTAACTGCAACATATAAAATAAAACTACATGTTGGTGCTAAAAAACAAACAAACAAAACACACACACATTAGACCCACAAGGTCTGCTACAATGTATCATGGGTCAGACACTTTAATCCAAAGATAATGTTTTGTCACATGCATGAAAACACTTAAAGTGTAAAGGGAAACCAGCATGTCATAATACCAGTATTTAAAAAAGAAAGCATCCACCATAGTTGTAGAGTCCTCACCAACATGAGCTTCACCATATTTGCAACTGATTGATTTGCAGCCGGGCAGCATGGTGGCTTAGTGGTTAGCACTGTTGCCTCACAGCGAGAAGGTTGTGGGTTCAATTCCCGTGGCCTTTCTGTGTGGAGTTTGCATGTTCTCCCCGTGTTTGCGTGGGTTTCCTCCGGGTGCTCCGGTTTCCTCCCACATCCAAAGACATGCGGGTTAGGTGGATTGGAATCTTTAAAATTGTCCGTAGGTGTGTGTGGGTGTGTCTGTGTTTGTTTGTCTATTTGTGGCCCTGCGACAGACTAGCGTCCTGTCCTGGGTGTACCCCGCCTCGCGCTCTATGACTGCTGGGATAGGCTCCAGCCCCCCACGACCGTTAAGCGGTAGAAGATGGATGGATGGATGGATGGATGGATGATTTGCAGCCAAACTGCACCTCTTACGTCGGGGTGTTGTCAATTTGAATAGTATTGTAGTCTGAATCGATAGAAGGAACCGCATGCAGGGTTCTCTTCAGTTCCTTTTTTCTCAGCTGTAATAGTATTATGACCACCAGTAACAATTTAATGTGTAATCAAAAAGATTAACTCATATTCACCAAATGAACAATCTCGTTGTGTAAGCAAAAACTGTTTTGTTGCCAACAGAAAATTTCAAAAAATCCAGCGAGAAATGGCGAGTCTGTTTTTGCAGAGATTAATATGGTAAGTGAAGATATCCTACATTGATGGGAGTTCCTGTAAGTTGTCCAAAAGTCCAAATTATCCAAAAAACAAAAAAGAAGAAGAAAAAAGAAAAAGAAAAGAAAAGTACCATAAACAAACTTGATACCATTTGAGAACCAGTTCCAATTTTATCAATCCAATGGAATCCTATACATCGGACGTTATCAATTCTTCTTATCAATGGCGGCATGCTTTTCTGAGTTCTACGGTGCAAACTCATGTGTCATAATTTCAGATGTAACATAATAACATCAAACTCTGCAATTAGCAACCAGGAAAACAGCTGCATATACACTGATAACCTCTGTAGCCCCCCCCCCGTCCCCACACATGGAAAATTATTCAGGAATCGATAAGGGAATTCCACAAGTGACTTCCACTCCACAAGTGACTTCCACTCCACAAGTGACTTCCACTCCTGTCCCCAGGCCGAAACACCGGACTTTAGAGATAGGGGATTCTATCACCCGCAAAGTCAGGATACAGACACCGGCTGACATTAAATGTATTCCTGGGGCCAGAGCTCCCGACATTGCATCTCATCTTAGGGTGCTGACACTGCAGAAGGGAAGACAGACGAAGGAACATGACATGAGATATAGTCACATAGTTATTCACGTTGGCACTAATGATATCAGGATGAAGCACTCAGAGGTCACAAAAATGGACATAGAGAGGACTTGTGATGTTGCCAGAAAGATGTGTCGGCATCGATTAATAGTCTCTGGTCCCCTCCCCTCCCGGGGTACTGATGAGGCATTTAGCAGGCTGACATCGTTAAATAGGTGGCTGGCGCAGTTTTGTAGACAGCTAGACTTTAGCTTTATTGATAACTGGCCTTTGTTCTGGGGCAGCCATGGCTTGCTGATGCCGGATGGCTTCCACCCTACTGGGGAAGGCACTGCCATCTTGTCTGCGAACATAGATAGAGCTCTACAGGGTGGTAACATTAGGAATCTACAGCAGGCCACGGAGCAGGTGATTAGAGACCCTGCAAGGCTTATGACAAATGTGGGTGTGGAATCCATTAGCTTAGCAGGGAATTTAGTGCAGAAAATCCACTATGGTGATAGTGCAGTTTATTTGCCAGGGAGGGAATTTCAACAAGTTGAGACTATGGCCTGTTTCCGTAGTCGTGTCCATAAAAATCATAGAGGGATATGCTTTCCAAACTTAATACCCATTACTATATTGGATGATGTTGAAATTGAGGATGGCCCAGTTGTTGTTCCAGCAATAGCAAAGATTTCGTGTCTGCTACCTACAACGCGCGTGGAATGTCTTAAACCTAAATCTACTTCTAGGCATCTTATATATGCTACTCTGGAACCACCCCTAAACCCAAACAGTTAAACTGTCAACCCCACTGAGGTCCTTAGACTGGCTCTCATTAACATAAGATCACTGTCCTCAAAATCATTGTTGATCAATGATCTAATTATTGATCATCACTTAGATATGATTAGGCTATGTGAAACCTGGCTTAAACCTACAGCTGTCCTCCCCTTAAATGAGGCCTGCCCACCAGCATATACATCTAGTAACGTCCCTCGTGATGCGAAGCAAGGCAGGGGTGTTGCTCATATTTACAAATCTAGGTTTAGCTTATTAGCTGTTGGGGTTACAAATATCACTCGTTTGAGCATCTGATTCTCTGCTCTGCTCAGGATATTACACATTGCCAAGGTCAGAAGAATAAAAATTAGTCGTATTACTTTGTCACTGTATATAGGCCTCCTGGCCCATTTTCTGAATTCTTAGATGAATTTGGTGTGTTCATCTCTAATTTGTCAACTAGTGTAGATAACATTCTGATCATTGGTGACTTTAACATTCATATAAATAAGCCTTCTGATCCCCTCTGCAAATCATATATGGAAATTGTGGATGCATTAGGATTTCGGCAATGCATTCGGGATTCGACGCACATTAGTGGAAATACCCTGGATCTGGTTCTCGCACGTGGTATTGCTGTCACGAATATTGACATCATGCCTCTTACATCAGTGGTGTCTGATCACTCACTTATTAAGTTTACAGTTTCGCTGCCGTGTTTAGTAGAACAACAACCATTACCAACAACCATATCATTACGGCGTTGCATCAACTCCTCAACTAAGACTGAACACAAAGCTAGACTGCCTGATGTCTTAGCTTCACTTTTGACAAATAACCAGTCAGTAGACAGACTTGTGGATAGTTTAAACTCAGTGCTCAAAACTACACTCGACATGATTACACCACCTGTGTTAAAACCGCGCTCCCCCAAATCACAGTCACCTTGGTTCAATGATTATCTGTGTGACCTCAAGCATAAAGCAAGAGGTCTAGAACGGAAATGGCGTCGTTCAAAATTAAAAGTACTTCACCTTGCGTGGCGTGATGCTATCTTAGACTATAAGCATGCATTATTGGCTACAAAGCGGACTTACTACTCTGATTTGATCAACAAAAACAACATAACTCAAAGTTCTTGTTCGACACGGTGGTAACACTTTTGCATGGACCACCTGTAGTTCGCTCTCCTTTTACAGCACAAGACATATAGAAGACATCAGGTTAAACATATCTCGGCATACCTTAATCCAGCCACTACACCCTGCTATTGATGTGGGCGCCACTACTGAGGTATTACCTAGATTTACAGAATTTGACAGTATCTCACTAGGCATGCTGACAAAACTCGTAATGTCAACAAAAAGCACAACCTGTTTATTTGATCCTATACCAACAAAACTGTTTAAGGACCTGTGGCCCACTCTTGGGCCGACTGTGCTGGAAATGATTAATCTTTCTTTAACTTCTGGATCTGTTCCTAAATGTTTCAAATCTGTAGTGATTAAACCATTACTTAAGAAACCTAATCTTGACCCTAGTGACAAACTATCAGCCAATATAAAATCTATCATTTTACTCAAAAATTCTGGAAAAAGTGGTGTCATGGCAGCTCGTAGACTATCTTACTGAGAATAATCTCTTTGAGCCACTGCAGTCTGCTTTTAGAAAATATCATTCCACAGAGACAGCTCTCACTAAAGTGGTGAATGATCTTCTGCTTACAATGGATTCGGACACCACTACGGTTCTGTTGCTGTTGCTCAGTGCTGCATTTGATACAGTGGATCATCATATTCTACTTGATAGGCTGGAAAATCACTTTAGGATTACTGGGCGTGCCCTTGCATGGCTGACGTCATACTTGACCAGTCGTTCTCACTGTGTTTTGTACAGTAACACTACCTCTAACCTTTGTGACATGAAATTTGGGGTTCCACAGGGGTCTGTCTTAGGCCCCCTGCTTTTCTCCCTTTACATAGCACCCCTTGGGCACATATTGCGACGTTTTGGGATTACCTTTCACTGCTATGCAGATGATACTCAGTTATACATGCCGGTAACTGCTAGTAATCTCGTTCACATAAAATCCTTAGAAAATTGCCTTGCAGCAGTGAGAAGCTGGACGTCTAGAAACTTCCTACTTTTAAACTCTGATAAGACTGAAATAATGGTTCTTGGTCCAGTGAGACATCGGCATCAATTTGACCAGTTAACGCTCAGCCTCGGCTCGTGTGTCATACATTACACTGACAAAGTGAGGAACCTTGGGGTAATTTTTGATCCTTCGTTGTCCTTTGGCCTCCACATTAGAAATATTACTAGGACTGCTTTCTTCCACCTGCGAAATATAGCGAAGATTCGTCCTATCCTGTCTATGGCTGATGCTGAGACCCTGATCCATGCATTTATCTCTTCTAGATTGGACTATTGCAATGTTCTATTTTCTGGTTTACTGCAGTCTAGCATTAGGGGTCTCCATTTGGTTCAAAATGCTGCAGCCAGACTTTTGACACAAAGCAGAAAGTTCAACCACATTACACCCATTTTAGCATCTCTTCACTGGCTTCCTGTCCCAGTGAGATCAGATTTTAGGTTCTGCTACTAACCTATAAAATTATTCATGGACTGGCACCTCCCTACCTAGCTGACCTAATTAAACCTTACGTACCGGCCCGGGCTTTACGTTCTCAGGGTGCAGGACTACTTTGTGTCCCTAAGGTGAATAAGAAGTCTGCGGGTCACAGAGCTTTCTCTTATCGTGCCCCTGTTCTGTGGAATGATCTCCCTGCATCAATAAAACAGTCAGATTCTGTGGAGATTTTCAAGTCCAGACTTAAGACGCACTTATTTTAGGCAGAATCGATAATGGTATTAACATCGATAAAGTGGTGTCCATGCATCCATCACTGGATCCAGACCAGGATCACCTCTTTCACACCTCTCAAGGCGAAAAGCTCGAATGTTCAAACCACACGAGGGTGAAGTGAAAAACCATCGAGCCATCAGGTCAGTGTCATACCAGAAAGAGATAAAGCAGGCATCAGCTTTACAATTTCATCTGTATGCGCTTAAACATATATTTCAAAGGACAAGCTGCATCTTGTGTTCTATGTTTTCGTGTGACTGCACATCGCCCAGAGGGCCGTCACCAAGCCGGAAGGTCACGGCAGGCTGTTTGAGGTGAACAGCTCGAGATGTGAGAATGAGGCCAGTCGAAGGGTCTGAATAACAACCTGGTGTGTGGTGATGGTGATAAGGTGGAAAATCTCAGCTGTTCACAGCAGCTGTTTTTACAGATAACCTCATGCACACAATCATGAAGTAATGCCACCAGATGTAGTTGTGAAAACATTCATTTACTCATAATGCAGTCACTGATGACTGGCTTGAAAGAGGTCACATTATTAGTCACATTAATATACAAGTTTTCAGCAAGCTGACATGGGTCACCAGGTGACTTAAAAGACATTAAGATCTGAACAAGGAGCAAATGCCAGTGCTGAAAAATGAAGCAGACCCGGAAGTGCCGAAATTTTCAGTTTCTTGAATGGCTACTTGACACTGGATCCAAAAGCAAGTCAATCCCAGTCGATCCTCATGTTAAAATAATCAACTTTACAGCAGAAACACAACTTGGTACTATAAACGGTTTCAGTCTCTATGGTTAGTTTCCCTGCTTATGACAGCTGTGAGTGGGTGAACTTTAAAGTTATTTGGTAAGCTATTTTGAATCACAAAGTTATAAATAATTAGGGGTGTGATTGCACTGAGTGACAGCCACTGTGCACAGAAGGCAGCTGTGCACAGAAGGCAGCTGCTAGCAGAGCGTGCTAGCAGCTGTGGACTTGACCATATTTGTCCTTTCTGAGAATTTTACAATAAATATCTGAGATAATATGGCTTACTGTGATGTTAATTGTACTAATGGACCATCTAAGAAGTCTGTGCTACTGTATTTCTGTTGACTGGAATTCTACTATTATTGAATTTGTATGTTAGCACTGTTATCACTAATAAGCAGGTATTGAAAGCTTGGTGATGTTAGCTACAGCAATAGTCCCATGGTTATAGGGCCTATACGCCAGTCATATGTTTTAATAGTCGCACCCAGGCTACCTGTTAGAAGAAATATGAGTTTATCAATCATTCAAATTCAGTTTACCTAGCTGGTTAGCCTTAGCTAGCTTGTTAACTTTGAGATAGGTGGGTGTGTTCAGGCTTCATTCATCTCACTGGTCCCAGTGAGTTAAAACTTCACGCAACACACGGACCATCTGTGAATTAATATTTCTGTTGACGGACATTTTAGGATTTTATTTGCATGCATAAGGTCTATACAAATTTATTTAACACAGTACGACCCCTTTAAGCCATTCCCTTTAAGTGATATACACAATTTTAAGCAAGATTGAAAGTGCTCAGCAAAGTTTCAGACATGTAGCAGAAATGTTATATGGGCTTTTAAAAAGTCAAGCTCAATAAAAATAACACATCAGAACTCATTTCCATGAAATTAGGCATTTCCTATATTTTAACACAGAGTGGTAATTTTGACCTTGACGTCTGACCTTGATCATTGACTGATCATAACCAAATTCAAATCACTTCTTCCCATCCACAAACCCAATGTACCTGTAAAGTCTGATCAAACTTGGACTAGGCCTTCATAAGATATCTTGCCAACATATACACAAAGTGTATCCTAATTTGAAGTCATTCAAACATGGTCATGCCTTGAACGTAAGAACGAAAGCAAGATTTGCAATCTGGTAGTTTTTGGAGTCTCCTCACTAAAGTCATTTGCAACACTTTTTTTGGATCCTGTATGATCATCACATGGACCCCGTGACCTCATCCAGATTTAAACATGGCAAGCAGCCTCGCTCTTCATCATTAGTACTGTGCAACCTGACTCTGAACATGAGCCGTCAGGTGCACAAGGCTGCAGAGTGACAGATGATCGGGGATGGATCCCACTCCCTGCCAGTCACTCAATAAGTGGCCTATTGTCCAGCACCCTATTGTGCTGTTGTCACATGTAAACACAACAAAGAGACAGAAAGGTAGGCCAGCCTGTGTGCCAGCAGGCTAGCATTACATCCACAGCCTGCGTGCACGCCGAACAAACACAACAGGCTATACGGCTATAGTCATATACGTATGTAGAAGTGTCTGGTTTGGGTTCGTTAATGCGAAATCCTTTCTGAAGGGTTGTGCGGACTTGTGATGTGTTATTCAAGTTTTACAGAATAACAGCTGTCAAACAATCAGAAAGTATCTGTTTGTTTTTCTGATTTAACAGATCTCCTTATACAACCCCTGGCAAAAATTATGGAATCACCGGCCTCAGAGGATGTTCATTCAGTTGTTTAATTTTGTAGAAAAAAAGCAGATCACAGACATGACACAAAACTAAAGTCATTTCAAATGGCAACTTTCTGGCTTTAAGAAACACTATAAGAAATCAAGAAAAAAAGATTGTGGCAGTCAGTAATGGTTACTTTTTTAGACCAAGCAGAGGGAAAAAAATATGGAATCACTCAATTCTGAGGAAAAAATTATGGAATCACCCTGTAAATTTTCACCCCCCAAATTAACACCTGCATCAAATCAGATCTGCTCATTGACATTGACCCTATGTGTCTTTTTGCAAGGAATGTTTTTGCAGTTTTTGCTCTATGGCAAGATGCATTATCATCTTGAAAAATGATTTCATCATCCCCAAACATCCTTTCAATTGTCCAAAATATCAACGTAAACTTGTGCATTTATTGATGATGTAATGACAGCCATCTCCCCAGTGCCTTTACCTGACATGCAGCCCCATATCATCAATGACTGTGGAAATTTACATGTTCTCTTCAGGCAGTCATCTTTATAAATCTCATTGGAAAGGCACCAAACAAAAGTTCCAGCATCATCACCTTGCCCAATGCAGATTCGAGATTCATCACTGAATATGACTTTCATCCAGTCATCCACAGTCCACAATTGCTTTTCCTTAGCCCTTTGTAACCTTGTTTTTTTCTGTTTAGGTGTTAATGATGCCTTTCGTTTAGCTTTTCTGTATGTAAATCCCATTTCCTTTAGGCGGTTTCTTACAGTTCGGGTCACAGACGTTGACTCCAGTTTCCTCCCATTTGTTCCTCATTTGTTTTGTTGTACATTTTTCGATTTTTGAGACATATTGCTTTAAGTTTTCTGTCTTGACGCTTTGATGTCTTCCTTGGTCTACCAGTATGTTTGACTTTAACAACCTTCCCATGTTGTTTGTATTTGGTCCAGAGTTTAGACACAGCTGACTGTGAACAACCAACATCTTTTGCAACATTGCATGATGATTTACTCTCTTTTAAGAGTTTGATAATCCTCGCCTTTGTTTCAATTGACATCTCTCGTGTTGGAGCCATGATTCATGTCAGTCCACTTGGTGCAACAGCTCTCCAAGGTGTGTTCACTCCTTTTTAGATGCAGACTAACGAGCAGATCTGATATGATGCAGGTGTTAGTTTTGGGGATGAAAATTTACAGGGTGATTCCATAATTTTTTCCTCAGAATTGAGTGATTCCATATTTTTTTCCTCTGCTTGGTCTAAAAAAGTAACCGTTACTGACTGCCACAATCTTTTTTTCTTGATTTCTTATAGTGTTTCTTAAAGCCAGAAAGTTGCCATTTGAAATGACTTTAGTTTTGTGTCATGTCTGTGATCTGCTTTTTTTCTACAAAATTAAACAACTGAATGAACATCCTCCGAGGCCGGTGATTCCATAATTTTTGCCAGCGGTTGTAGAAACACTCTCTCGCTCACGGACCCCATTCACTCTGTACTTCGCTCACACTTTTTTCTTTTTCACAGCTAAATTCATACAAAATCCTTTATACAAAATTTTATACAAAAAGAAGTGGTTTACTGTGAACATTTTTAGCTTGCCCTGCACAATAACGTTACGTAGCCGGTTAGCCTGTGATGGTGTTGGAGTTCTAAATCAGAATTCTATGATTCATTTGCTTTTTTTTTTCCCTGACTGAAAAGATTAACCGTAAAATATCTAAAACTAGAGCCTTGATTGAAAAATGTCAGAGTTCCCCTTTAACTGACAAGTAGCAGTACACAAGCGAGCAATATGACACTTCACCTGTGATATGAATAAATAATACACTCAGTTTAAAACATGTCCTAAGGCAGATAAATAATTAATCATTACCAGCCTTTGAAAAGCGAGTCAAAAGGGATTTTCTGAGATTTTAGTGGTCACGGACATCTCTGCTTTCAACGTGACACATCACAGTGTGCGGAGTGCACGACACTTAACTCAGTGCACAAAAATATACGTAGATGGTCTGTTTGGCCATTTAGAAGGTTACACTTTCTTCATTTGAATGTGACTTTGACATTTCAGCCTTTCTACCAAAATGAAACATACACACACAAGATCAAATCAGTGTTGTCCATCTCAGCTATTCAGATTTATTTGTATTTATTTATTTAATTTCTTGTCATTGGAATGTTTGTCTTTTTCTGTTAGAAAGCTGCCGTTGCTTCACATTTATCTGCAAACGGCAAAAGTGGTGTTTGTGCAGCTGCTCTACTCTGCTCCCACTTTTTGATTCAATTTGGAGGTATTTTGCAGGAAGATCCAAAACAGTATGTTATTGAACATATCTTGCACGTTAGACCATACAAATTATTTATATTACACCTGCATATTTGGATTTTTTTTTTTTTTTTTTTTGCACATGCATCTCTGCTGTACATGCTTTCATACACTCATGCATAGGTTTGAGAACTGTGATTTTTGTGAAATAGAGGATGATGCATATTGCCAGTCACAAAAGAAGGAAAGAGAGCATCACCAGTGAAGCAAAAAAGGTGACTGGAAACACATGACAGCATAAAGCAACCTGCAACTTCACCAAATTCTACACACTACAGCTTTAAGCACATATGACGCTTATAATCATGCTAAAAGTGAAATCCAGGTGCTGCAAAAGTTAAAGGTGTTGTCCCTGTCAATTTTCCACAAAACTGAGGAAATTTACTTCATGTTGAAATCTAGATATTATAAAGTACTTTTATTTCTGTGTTATGGTGCAAAATTGCAGTTCATTTTGTTGCTGGTAAAGTAATTAATGTGGGGGTTCCATGGCAAATATAATGAGTTTATGCGATTTTGCAGGCATCATGAAGAAAGAGGGGCGTGCACAAGATTCAAAGCTCATGCTGCATTCCGTAGGAAACACATATCTGATAAAGGCATGATAAACAAGAACAATCAGAGATTTCTGACGTCCGCCAATACTGATCCATCTGATCCACTGATCCATGCCCTAATATCTATCTGAGCAATTTGGTGAGAATCCATGAAGTTATTTTGAAATAATCCTTCAAAGCCTATATGAAGGGAACTCTTGATTCAGAATCCAAATCCGGATCCAGATCCAGAGCACCACCAAAATGCCGTGGAGTTTTCCATGCCCTAATGTGGTGCAAATTTGGTGAGAATCCATGAAGTAGTTTTGATGTAATCCTTTAAAACATATATAAAGTGAAATTTGATCCAGAATCTTGATCCAGATCTGGATCACCTCCAAAATTTAAAGGAGTCTTCCATGGCCTAATATATGTCCGTGGTGAAAATTTGGTGAGAATCTGTGAAGTAGCTTTGACGCAATCCTTCAAAGACTATATAAAGTGAAACTTGATCCTGAATCTGGATCCGGATCTGGATCACCTCCAAAATTTAATGGAGTCTTCCTTGATCTAATATTTATCTGTGGTGAAAATTTAATCAAAATCTGTGTAGTAGTTTTGACGTAATACTGCTAACAGTAATCCTTCAAAGCCTACTTGTATATAAAGTGAAACTTGATCCAGAATCCGGATCACCTCCAAAATTTAATGGGTTCTTCCAAGGCCTAATATCTATTTGTGGTGAAAATTTTGTCAAAATCGGTGCAGTAGTTTTGACGTAATCTTGCTAACAGACAGACAAATAAATAAACAGCAATGATTTTATTACGTCCTTGGTGGACATAATTATTCGTCTCTGCACTGAATCATTTTGACAGAACTGTTGTAGTTGCAACTAACTTTAATTTTATAACTTACAGAGGAGACCTGTGTGAGTGTTATCTGACCTGTCCAGCAGACAACCAGCAAAACCTTTGCATGAAATACACTCAACAAAAATATAAATGTAACACTTTTGGTTTTGCTCCCATTTTGTATGAGATGAACTCAAAGATCTAAAACTTTTTCCACATACACAATATCACCATTTCCCTCAAATATTGTTCACAAACCAGTCTAAATCTGTGATAGTGAGCACTTCTCCTTTGCTGAGATAATCCATCCCACCTCACAGGTGTGACATACCAAGATGCTGATTAGACACCATGATTAGTGCACAGGTGTGCCTTAGACTGCCCACAATAAAAGGCCACTCTGAAAGGTACAGTTTTGTTTTATTGGGGGGGATACCAGTCAGTATCTGGTGTGACCACCATTTGCCTCATGCAGTGCAACACATCTCCTTCGCATAGAGTTGATCAGGTTGTCAGTTGTGGCCTGTGGAATGTTGGTCCACTCCTCTTCAATGGCTGTGTGAAGTTGCTGGATATTGGCAGGAACTGGTACACGCTGTCGTATACGCCGGTCCAGAGCATCCCAAACATGCTCAATGGGTGACATGTCCGGTGAGTAAGCCGGCCATGCAAGAACTGGGACATTTTCAGCTTCCAAGAATTGTGTACAGATCCTTGCAACAATGGACCTCAGGATCTCGTCACGGTATCTCTGTGCATTCAAAATGCCATCAATAAAATGCACCTGTGTTCTTCGTCCATAACAGACGCCTGCCCATACCATAACGCCACCGCGACCATGGGCCACTCGATCCACAACACTGACATCAGAAAACCGCTCACCCACACGACGCCACACACGCTGTCTGCCATCTGCCCTGGACAGTGTGAACTGGGATTCATCCGTGAAGAGAACACCTCTCCAACGTGCCAAATGCCAGCGAATGTGAGCATTTGCCCACTCAAGTCGGTTACGACGATGAACTGGAATCAGGTCGAGACCCCGATGAGGACGACGAGCATGCAGATGAGCTTCCCTGAGACGGTTTCTGACAGTTTGTGCAGAAATTCTTTGGTTATGCAAACCGATTGTTTCAGCAGCTGTCCGAGTGGCTGGTCTCAGACGATCTTGGAGGTGAACATGCTGGATGTGGAGGTCCTGGGCTGGTGTGGTAACCGTGGTCTGCAGTTGTGAGGCTGGTTGGATGTACTGCCAAATTCTCTGAAACACCTTTGGAGACGGCTTATGGTAGAGAAATGAACATTCAATACACAAGCAACAGCTCTGGTTGACATTCCTGCTGTCAGCATGTCAATTGCAAACTCCCTCAAATCTTGCGACATCTGTGGCATTGTGCTGTGTGATAAAACTGCACCTTTCAGAGTGGCCTTTTATTGTGGGCAGTCTAAGGCACACCTGTGCACTAATCATGGTGTCTAATCAGCATCTTGATATGGAACACCTGTGAGGTGGGATGGATTATCTCAGCAAAGGAGAAGTGCTCACTATCACAGATTTAGACTGGTTTGTGAACAATATTTGAGGGAAATGGTGATATTGTGTATGTGGAAAAAGTTTTAGATCTTTGAGTTCATCTCATACAAAATGGGAGCAAAACCAAAAGTGTTGCGTTTATATTTTTGTTGAGTGTACTTTCACTTTTTTTTGTCATTCTTCCCCATAGGATGTCTGATGGATTATGTGTAATCGCGGAATCGTTTGCTATCTTTCTGTTTTTCTGTCTTGTTTTGGTGCTTTCAATCAGAACTGAAGGTCGACTTCGACGCCACGATGAACACTAGCGGATGCAGCATAGCAGTGCTGTTTGATCCCCAAGCAGCATGCTGGGAAACTGAGTTTCCCATTGTGTCAGGGCATATCGTGCTACATTTCAGCCCACATGGTTCAAAATTCTAAATTCCTTCCAGACAAGGTGCAGTTTAAACATATTGATGATATAAGATTGAGAATCCTTTATTTAAATGCTAAGGAATGAAATGATAGTGGTGCTGCAGTAAATCCTTTTTCTAAATTACATCATTAAAAAAAATCAAAAGGAACTCCACCTTTAAATTAGCGTGTAACAATCGCAGGCTCGCCCGTGCATCATCACTTTCTCATCACCTCTCCAACAACCCAATTATGCAGGCTTAGTTGCCCTTGCAGTTATAATCCTACAGTGAATGGCTGAGATAGGCTAACCTGTTCTCACACACCTTCCTCGTTCTGGGACAAGGGAGAACCAAGCGGAGAGGATTAGGCCGCAAAGAGAATTCCCTAATCTGTGTATTAACAGCAGCCAATTGAATCACACTGTCCCGCAGACAGATTTTAGAAAGTAATCTGCTGTCTTTTTAAAAAGTCCAGATGTAAATGGAATAATCTGCTGACACCTCAGTCAGCATATCATATATATATATATATATATATATATATAGCCAGGCTGACAAAGAGTCAGAGCTCTATTGAGCTGAGTATTCCTTTAACTTTAACTAGTAATGACTTCATGACTTTCTTTGCTAATAAAATTTTAACTATTAGAGAAAAAAATTACTCATAACCATCCCAAAGACGTATCGTTATCTTTGGCTGCTTTCAGTGATGCGGTATTTGGTTAGACTCTTTCTCTCCGATTGTTCTGTCTGAGTTATTTTCATTAGTTACTTCATCCAAACCATCAACATGTCTATTAGACCCCATTCCTACCAGGCTGCTCAAGGAAGCCCTACCATTAATTAATGCTTCCATCTTAAATATGATCAATCTATCTTTATTAGTTGGCTATGTGTTGGGTATTTTCTCCTCCAAACATTCTTAAAACCTTTGATAAGACAAACAGAGTCAAGAACCACCAGTGAGACAGAAAGTCAAATTTTACGCGCGGAGTGCAGTCAGGCTATACACCAAAGCTACACTAAAGTCTGGCCTGCGCTTCGCTCTTTTTATTAGTGAATCCCTCATCACATAAACAAAAACTTGTCCTAAGGGTGGGGGGAATGACGCAAGACAAGTTTCTTCCCGTAACATAAACACACACGTCAATAAGTGCAGCTGTAAGGAAGAACACTTTCTTTTACTCTTATCGTCGAAGGTCAGCACATCTCGTTCGCAGTTATCAGCTGTTCTGCATCTGCCTGGAACACTAAGCATCACATCACAATCAGAATAATAATAAGTACATCCAGCTTCTCATTCCCAGTTCAGATTGACCCCAGCATGCTAAAACAAGGTTGAATAACACATACATTCTCGGGGTTAGATGCAAACAGCACAACACCGTTCTCATCAGAAAGAAGACAAAAGGTACAAATGTTTAACAGTGATAACATATATATATATATATAATCCTTAACATTTCCCACCTGTTTATCACCTGTTAAACATACAGTAGGCATCACCCAGCTTAGTTAGTTAGTTTATTAACTTAATCTATTCTGTCCACGTTTTTATTAATTGAACACCACCAACAGATGGAAGATTCGAATCCAGCTGCTATTTGATCAACCAGTTTATACTCGTCAGGCACTCCTCTGGGGACTCCTATTGCGTCAATATATGTTGGATTTCCTACTCCTTTCCAATCTCTTTTTACTCTATGTCTGGCTATGCCTTTCTGCCAATCCTCAGGAATAAGAGAGGCTGCATATGTCGTAACGTCTTCAGGGGTCATGGGTAACAATAATGAGATTAATGCACAATAACCTGACACATTTCGTGGCAGTCTGTCAAAGATTCTGTTATCACCACACCACCACCATACATCACTCCTACCGACTGGTATAAATGAACCGTTTTTCTGTATTATTCGACTACACCACTTGTCTTATTACTTTTTCAGCTAAAGCTTCATAGGCTAAGAGTGTGTTAACTCATCACGTCAACAGTTCAAGCTTGAACTGGAGTTGTGAGCTTTTCAATATCATCATAATTCTCAGTACAGTCATTACAGTTTTCTCCACTAAGGTCTGACTGTTTCAATGCTTGATATTTTGGCATAGTTTGTTGGAAGGCCAGATTACACTGTACAAATGTATTTGACACCATTTTCAATAGTAACTGCCAACATGGTCCTGAAGTCAACCAGGACCAGGGATTCCACCGGTTCACGGCTAGGGTGTCTTTATGCATTGCATCATGAAGTTTATTCAGCTCTTCCAATGCGTCCTGCATATCCACTGAATGAATGGAGTCTGGGATGAAAGTACAGCATGTTGTGTTCAGCAGAACACAAACTCCTCCCTGTGAACCAGTAAGCAAGTCTAAAACCATACGATTTTGCATCACCATGGTACGTAAAGCATCTATTTCAGTGTTTTGAGCTGCTACTATTTTTTTTTAGTTACATTCATGAACAGACCCAATCGATAATTCAGAGTTTCAATCATTAATGAATTTTTTCCCACTCCTATCCAGGGGAACAATGAATGTGCTATTTTATCTCCTACAGACCACAATTTTTTTTGGTCCTTTAGTACATCCGAGCCCCACATGTGATTATGTGGTAACACATCTGGGTATATCAATCTCCTCCGTCTGGTGCTGCCATTCTTCTCTGTGGAGGTCTTACCACATATGTATGGTCAGTCACCTGGGTAGGTGCACACACACCACCCCAATTTGGTGGGAGACTCATGTACAGTCTGGAACCATAAAGCCAATAGATGTCATCATACACCGGAGTACCATTTACAGGTGGTAGCAAAAACTTACTAACATAAGCACATGATTCAGTCCGTTCCCCATGGACAGGAGCCTGTATAATTACATCCCCGTCCAATGTGATGAAGATAAGTACCATCCACATATTATGTTTTGGTTAGGCTTAAATTATTTGATAAAACATACGTTTGGGTACACAGACGTTTCTTAATTTTACCTACATTTTTATTCCCTGTCCCGTAAAAGCAAATTGGGAATGGCCGTTGTGATGACAATTTAACGTGATGATATTTTTGCGTTTCCCTTCAGTCTAGTCAATGGAGCAGCACTTGGGCACGCTTGTACGTCCTCTGTTGAAATCCCTATCATATAAGTGGTTGCACTGAGGCAAGTGGTGTTACATCTTATCAGATTTGCTGAGAACTGCTGCCCCCGAAATACAGTTTGATTATGCATCCGTATGATAAGACATTCTGTCACCCTAGCAGGGTACGGTTTAGCCGTCAGAGCTGGGTGTGTTGAGGATATAGGTATTTGCGAACAAACATAACAATTAGTAACGTAATTCCATAGCCAATAAATGAATATATCTGTACCACATATTAGTATGGTATATATGAGGGTGTCCATCTGTCTCATTCACATTATGAATAAACCTCTTCTGACGTTGCTTGCGTTGTTCTCTGGCTTGGTCCACAGTGAGCTGCAATTCTTGGGTCAACCACCAGGCCAGGAATCCGAGGAGCACGAAACACACTAAGATCACAACGCAACCGGCTGCCCTACCAACAGTCCGGCAGCGGCGGCGCTGAGCACGCCAGCGCAGTGTGTGCGGATCTGGTACACATGGAGCTCTTTTTACTACAGCAGCATTTACTGCCTGCAGATCTTGAATCATTCTCCATCCCACTGAGGGCGGAGCCTTTTTTTACAGGAAATATGGGTGTCCTACATGGTGAATCTGGACATGGCACTATTACTCCTGCTGTTAACAAATCCTCTATTACTGGCCTGATTCCTTCAATTGCATCAGGTTTCAATGGATACTGTCTTACACATGGTCTGTATTCTGTTTTTGGTCTTATAACTACAGGTTGTGCATTTTTTATCAGTCCTACGTCTGAAGGACCTGTTGTCCACAATCCTGATGGTACCGAAGAGAGAGATCATCCTCTTCAGGACTCAACTGAAACACTCAGGATTGTGAAGTGGACACATCAATGTGTGTTCCAGCTGTCAGCACCAATGAGACATTAACTGGCACTTTATACAATTTAGTTGATGGACTGAACTCCGTTCGTGGTCCAACTCTGCTCCAATCAGTGGCTGACAAAGCTGTTATGACTGTCAGTCCCAATTCTTGCCATTCTGTCAAATATGGTTTACAAAGTGACACATGTAATGGCATACCTGTGAATCTCAATTTTAAAACATCTTCAGTGGCACCTGTTACTGTTATGACAGCTGTTGAGTTGCCATCATGAATCAAATCGGCCATTGTCAGCTTCACAGGTGAAATATTTTTCAATTTGTTTTCATACACTGGTGTTCCTGGCAATATGCCACTGTGGACTCTAAATACACTCAAATCTGCATCTAAACTCTGTCCATGGCTCTCCTTCTTTCTGAGCTGTCCTGGTAATTTCAGTGTAATTTATTTTTGGCCCTAACACACCTTTTGCCCGTGTAATCATAGCTTCCACTCTTGTTTCTAAGACTAGATCATCATGTGTCAGTGGTATGCCTTGTTGGTCTGCAGGATTCCAGTCTCCGCGTACCTGACTCCATTTAGGGCCACATGCTTTCATCCACACCTGTTGGACTTCAGGTCCACTAAGGTGGTAAGAACTTCTAATGTTTCGTATATCCTGCATAAATCCCTCAGTATCGACATGTGGCGATGGTATCATGTCGACTGCTGCTTTGATATCATCAGCATTCCATGTTCGATATACGAGCATGGTTGATCGCTGTCCTGCTGTTCCTGCACGAGGATTTGGTACTTCTATCATAGGATAGGCACCTCCCTGGTCACTGTGTTCCACCATGGGAGGGGCTGTGGGCACTTTCGCTTGACTGCGTGTTTGTGGTTTTTCTGGTTTTTCACTTTTTACCTTAGGTTTTACTGCTAAATCATACTGTGGTGGCGGTACATCGTCATCCTCTGGTAGAGGAGATAAGGGTGTTGTTGTCACCGACGATCCAGCCGGCGGTGGTTGCTGAGGTTGTTCTGGTTCTCTGTGCTGAATTATCACATCTTCTTCTGCCTTACCTACAACTTTCTTTTTCCTTGCTTTCTCTAATCGTCGCTTCTCTGCTCCTTTCTGTCTGTTCTCTGCTTCCTCCTCCCAAAATGCCACTAAATCTGCCCCTACTTTCTGCATCTTTTTCTCATCACCTTTATGTTGCTGTTCTAACTCCTTCTTCAGCTTCTGTATACTGATCAGGTTCAGTCGTCCGTCAAAGTCATGTTTGTTTATCCAGGTCTCCAATTTCTTTGTTGCTTTTGGATTTTTTGCTTCCATAAATTTCCAGTCGTCAGTTGATAAATTTCCCTTATTTATAGACGTCTTACCCCCCATTTTTATTATCCCTTGTTATAATTTGGACTTCAGACGGGGGCACACCTAGGGTGTTCTAAATCTGAAGTTTTCACACTTTCTTTGGACGTGACAATTAATTTACCGTCGTGTGGTTGATTCCTTTCACCTCCCCGTAGGAAGCGGAATCACTTGCCTGCTGCTTCCACACGCACGGTTGTCACTAACGTTGTCCAAAGTATTACACTTTCACACAGTTATTTACACTTACACAAAACACTATTTACACATAGAAACACTTTTAATAATCGTACGCGTATTCTTAGCCCAGGGGAGCTCGCCCTCCCGTGAAATTTAACTAATGTCCTGCATTAGGGGACTCCGCCGTCCCTGCCAAATTTAACTGCTTTTTTACAGTGCACGTATTTCTACCCGGGATTTCCTTTACGTATTAAAACAGAGGAGTCCGTATCCTCCTTCCGGAATTTAACTACGTGCGTCCCTCGCAACCGTAGAGGAGTCCGCCCTCCTTACAGAGTTTAACTGCTTTGCATTAACAGACGATTCTGTATCATCGCTTACGGAGTTTAACTGTTTTATGTGATCACTTTTATCCCCTACCGGTACGCGTATATAAACAGAGGAGTCCGCACCCTCCTTACAGAGTTTAACTGCTTTGCATTAACAGACGATTCTGTATCATCGCTTGCGGAATTTAACTGTTTATGTGATCTGATCACCACTCACTCAGTACTATTTACAAAGAAATTCTACTCACTGACTCGACTTCCTGTCTGTCTTCTTCGGGAAAATCTCGTCAACCAGACGATGCCAACGGTGGTCGACAATTGCAGACACGATCAATCGATCGATCAGACCTTGGCCAAGGATTTACGTCTGGACTTGACGACCTCCGCCGGACACCTCCGGTATTGTTGAGATCCCGGACGTAGCCCCCAGTCAATGTTGGGTATTTTCTCCTCCAAAGAAGGAGAAAATACCTATGTACCACAGGCTTTTAAGGTGGCAGTAATTAAACCATTACTTAAAAAGCCATCACTTGACCCAGCTATCTTAGCTAATTATAGGCCAATCTCCAACCTTCCTTTTCTCTCAAAAATTCTTGAAAGGGTAGTTGTAAAACAGCTAACTGATCATCTGCAGAGGAATGGTCTATTTGAAGAGTTTCAGTCAGGTTTTAGAATTCATCATAGTACAGAAACAGCATTAGTGAAGGTTACAAATGATCTTCTTATGGCCTCGGACAGTGGACTCATCTCTGTGCTTGTTCTGTTAGACCTCAGTGCTGCTTTTGATACTGTTGACCATAAAATTTTATTACAGAGATTAGAGCATGCCATAGGTATTAAAGGCACTGCGCTGCGGTGGTTTGAATCATATTTATCTAATAGATTACAATTTGTTCATGTAAATGGGGAATCTTCTTCACAGACTAAGGTTAATTATGGAGTTCCACAAGGTTCTGTGCTAGGACCAATTTTATTCACTTTATACATGCTTCCCTTAGGCAGTATTACTAGACGGCATTGCTTAAATTTTCTTTGTTACGTAGATGATACCCAGCTTTATCTATCCATGAAGCCAGAGGACACACACCAATTAGCTAAACTGCAGGATTGTCTTACAGACATAAAGACATGGATGACCTCTAATTTCCTGCTTTTAAACTCAGATAAAACTGAAGTTATTGTACTTGGCCCCACAAATCTTAGAAACATGGTGTCTAACCAGATCCTTACTCTGGATGGCATTACCCTGACCTCTAGTAATACTGTGAGAAATCTTGGAGTCATTTTTGATCAGGATATGTCATTCAATGCGCATATTAAACAAATATGTAGGACTGCTTTTTTGCATTTACGCAATATCTCTAAAATTAGAAAGGTCTTGTCTCAGAGTGATGCTGAAAAACTAATTCATGCATTTATTTCCTCTAGGCTGGACTATTGTAATTCATTATTATCAGGTTGTCCTAAAAGTTCCCTGAAAAGCCTTCAGTTAATTCAAAATGCTGCAGCTAGAGTACTGACAGGGACTAGAAGGAGAGAGCATATCTCACCCATATTGGCCTCTCTTCATTGGTTTCCTGTTAATTCTAGAATAGAATTTAAAATTCTTCTTCTTACTTATAAGGTTTTGAATAATCAGGTCCCATCTTATCTTAGGGACCTCATAGTACCATATCACCCCAATAGAGTGCTTCGCTCTCGGACTGCAGGCTTACTTGTAGTTCCTAGGGTTTGTAAGAGTAGAATGGGAGGCAGAGCCTTCAGCTTTCAGGCTCCTCTCCTGTTTAACCAGCTCCCAATTCAGATCAGGGAGACAGACACCCTCTCTACTTTTAAGATTAGGCTTAAAACTTTCCTTTTTGCTAAAGCTTATAGTTAGGGCTGGATCAGGTGACCCTGAACCATCCCTTAGTTATGCTGCTATAGACTTAGACTGCTGGGGGGTTCCCATGATGCACTGAGTGTTTCTTTCTCTTTTTGCTCTGTATGCACCACTCCACATTTAATCATTAGTGATTGATCTCTGCTCCCCTCCACAGCATGTCTTTTTCCTGGTTCTCTCCCTCAGCCCCAACCAGTCCCAGCAGAAGACTGCCCCTCCCTGAGCCTGGTTCTGCTGGTGGTTTCTTCCTGTTAAAAGGGAGTTTTTCCTTCCCACTGTCGCTAAATGCTTGCTCACAGAGGGTTGTTTTGACCGTTGGGGTTTTTACGTAATTATTGTATGGCCTTGCCTTACAATATAAAGCGCCTTGGGGCAACTGTTTGTTGTGATTTGGCCCTATATAAATAAAATTGATTGAATTGATTGATTGATATCACATGAAAAGCGTTGCACAAAGTTACACGATCTTCACTTAATGTGCATAATGATCCAGGCTTTCTTTAAATGCAAAAGGGATGCACGGACGGACAAATGCTTGATGTGGCTGCAATACTGCACATGAATGGAATGCAAAAACGATTCTTTTTACCTTTTGCACTAAAAATGGAATTAGCATTAATATTTCACTTCACAATTTTCCCTTGTCAGACGACGCTCAGGACACGGTGTCAGCTATTCTTTAAATGTAATGTTTGTGTTCAACCTCCTGTCCCCAAACTGAAAACATCACCCTTCATGCATCATTAATAAAGTCAATTCCTCTGGTTTAATGCGGGTTGCAAAAAATGAGGAAAAAAGGGCAGGGTATGCCTCAGCAGCTCTCCTCCCACTAAGTAGTGACTTTAATTATTGACCATGCGAGGGAGGCATGCTGATAAATATATTACACGCATGCAAACAGTGGTGAATGATATCAGGGCAGACCTCTGCTGTGCACACTCAGTCTCCAAAGAAAGGGTCAGCAAGGAGTCAGCTGGATAATATATGAGCAGAAAAAAGGCAAACGACAAATCTGTGGAGCTCTGCCTGTCTGCTTAGCTGAGTTTGCGTTGTCTGTCTGTGTGTGTTTTTGTGTGTGTGTGTGACACACTGTGACCGTGTTAGAAGAGAAGAAAGTGCCTGTTTGAGACGGGCTGCAGCGTTCAGGGCATGCAGAATGTCGAATGTGAAGGAGGGAGTGTCATAAATTATAGGTGTGTCCCTTTTGTTTTGGAACCACATAGTAATGTTGCTGCAAATATTACTGCAGGAATGGTGCAACAAGTAGGTGCGAGATTCTTACCGCCTGCACTGGTTACAGTTGTCAATCAGTTCTGTGACTGAGGTGACCCCACTGGACAAACCCTTCCGTGACATCACCTGTATTTTTCATTTTATTTATTTATTTATTTTTTTGACAAGCTGTTTTGAAGTTGTCTCATCTTCATCTCAGAGTTACGGGACAAGCTAAAGCAAATACTAGGGGAGGTACAACCACGACCTTTGCACCCCCCCAGGACTAAAGCAAACCAACTTTTTTAGGTTCCTTAGATGACCCCAAAACAAAAGATGGCAGCCAAAATAGGGTTTTTCACTACAACACATTTAGACAACATATAAACAACTTAAATATCACAGAGATTCAATGATAAGGGTCTATTGGCGGCCATTTTGGACGCCATTTTGAATCTTAAACCCATGAATGAATTTAGTTTAGGCACAAATGAGTTTGCTGTGACCTGCAATGGTCTTCCCATTGAATCTCTGTGATATTTAAGTTGTTTATATGTTGTTTAAAGGTGTTGTAGTGAAAAACCCTGTGGCCATCTTGGACCCCATCTTGGATAACTGGCTTGAGGCCAGTTTTTATTTTTGGGAACATCCTGATTATGTTTTGGGGTCATCTAAGGAACCTAAAAAAGTTGGTTTGGTTTAGTCCTGGGGGGGGGGCAGGTAGTGGTCGTAGCTCCCCTAATAAACCAGGTTGATCTTGGGTAGAGTTTTTCATTAACACAATTTTTGTGGACGGGGCAGTGGTTTTCGTGAAATGTGACTTGGGTGTGGCCATTAGAAATTATGACCAGTTTATAGCCTCAGTAACAGTGAAGCTAATGCTGCAAAGCTAGCAGTGCTAACATATAAAGGAAATAACATGAAAATTTCACTAGATGGAAATACCGGAGCCGACTTCTTTGATGGACTATAATTTGAGTATAACTTACTGCACATGAGCCATATAATGCTCAGAAAGGACAGACATGGTCAGTCCACCACTGCTAGCGGCACACACTACCACCCATTCAAAGCAATATTTTCATAATTATTTGCAACATTTCTTAAACTAATGAATTCTTATAAAAATATCACCCTGTACAGTTATGGAAATAGAAACCAGCTATAGAGATCAAAACTGTTTTTGTACAAGGCTAAAAACATACTTATTTCTACTCTAAAGTTGGGCATTTTAACATGGGGGTCTATGGGAAGTGACTTCCTTTAGCAGCCAGCCTCAAGCAGGCCATTCAAGATACGGCAAGACTTTCCACTTCTGCGTTTGTTTCATTTACCAGGAATGAAGGTTGGAGCTTGAGTGTCCTGCATTGACTGGCATCAACACCACCTGCAGCCCAACTCCGTCCTGTCCATCCTTCTATATATCCTCCTCTCCCTGCCTCCGTCTCTGGCAGCTTTAGAAATGCACGTCTCATTCCATTCCACTCCAACACCCCCATCAGTACTGTAATTAACAAGCACAGTGTCTTACTGACGAAGTGAGTTTGACATCTGAACTTGGATCATCCAGGAGATGGATGAATTCTATCTCCTGCATCACATTTGTCCTTCGGCATATTTTTCCCACTGCTACATAGCAAGTCCTCCCTCATCCACCCATCCAAGCAGATGTTTTTGGTCTAGTACTGATGTCACATTATTCCCAGCATACCAAAAACGTCTAAGTTATGCCACAGTAGAATGAAAGATATTCAGCTGTGTTTCCGTTAGCTCTTATTGGAAACTCATTTCATCTGGGTCAAATGTTAAAAACTCACATTTCTGGTCATTTTCAGTAAGAATGTTCAATTAGATCAAACAGACACTTGGCATCTCTGAGTAATTTCGAGCATGGTGGTTACACAGATACCACAAAGGTGGATTCAGGGTTGAAAATCAAAAGGAGGTCTTTTTCACAGAAAATACTTTATTGCATCAAATAGATACCTCGGGTCTCTGAGGATTTTACACCTACGATTTGGTCTCCAGTGGCACCAGTTACTTTGATACAGCAAGGCCTCATTCAAATGGGGTCAAAGGTCAAGGAGGCATTTGCTATGGTTTTCAGACGAAATGTTTAATTTGAGCAAATAGAAACTTGGGGTCCCCAAGTAATTCAAGACTGAAATTTGCTCTCTAGCCGCAGTTCATAGTGAGACCCAGTGAGGGAAGCGTTAAATGGGGTCAAATGTCAAAAAAGGTGTTTGTAGCCATTTTCAGTCAAAATATTTAATTGGATCAAATTGAAACTTGAGGTCTCTGATTTAAGATCAAGCTCTTCTCTCCAGCATCAACAGTTACTGAGAAGCAGCAACTTATCTTGAAGGTGTAAACATATATAATAGGTGTTTCTGGACATTTTCAGGCAAAATATTTCATTATGGGTCAAAATGAACTTGGGTTTACTGAGTTATTTAAACACAGTATCATGTTGTTGTTGTTTTTTTTTGTTTGTTTGTTTTTTGCCACTACCATAGTAATGCATCAGGTATTGGAGAAGTGTTCACTTAAAGCTTATAGCAACTTGTAAATAATTTAAGGCTAAAATTAAGACATTATGGCCGGTGGTTCCAGTATAATATGACGTCCAGCTGGGTTGGTTTTATTTAGGTTGCTCCACGAGTCGTGTGCTTAATTCCACCAACAATACTTCTGCCTGTTCTTCCAGGTTATGTTGCCTTTTGTGAGGTGGGCGATGTCATAGGAGTTCACACAAATCATACAATGTGTCTGCTATTTCTGCTCCTCAGAGCAGAGCACCAGCACATTCAGTTCACTGCATTCAAGTGATCGAGAAGCGTGTCAGCAGAGATAACAATATGCCAGATTCTGTGGAATGAAAATACTCAGATTTCAAGAAAATGAATTTACTTAAGCATGCATGCTACACACCTTTTCATTTCGCTTCATGTGATCGCTGAACATCCAAGTTCACTTTCAGAGGCGTAAGATAAACACATTACCTCCCCTCCTTTGCCGTCGGGCGTGGCTGCAACATGAAGATTGTTTTGGCTGATTGCTGAATGAGGGTGAGACGTCATGTTTGCATGCATCTCTGCAGCAAGGAATGTGGATTTCCAAGTCACAGAAAATTTCGAGAAATATTCCACAGGCATAGAGGTAATCATTCTACAGTGCACTGCATGTCTTAATATGTGCATTTTTCCTGTTGTTAAATGTTGTCTACCCTCAGCTGTATGAGCATTGTCTTCTGGACACCCAGCAATTTTGCAAGTTCTCCCACTTAGAAATCATGGAGGGGTCTGAAATTTTCATCTTAGGTGCATGTCTACTGTGAGAGACATAGTCTAAAAAAAAAAAAAAAAAAAAATCCGGAAATCACAATGTATGATTTTTTTAAATAATTTATTTGTATGTTATTGCATGAAATAAGTATACTCAACAAAAATATAAACGCAACACTTTTGGTTTTGCTCCCATTTTGTATGAGATGAACTCAAAGATCTAAAACTTTTTCCACATACACAATATCACCATTTCCCTCAAATATTGTTCACAAACCAGTCTAAATCTGTGATAGTGAGCACTTCTCCTTTGCTGAGATAATCCATCCCACCTCACAGGTGTGCCATATCAAGATGCTGATTAGACACCATGATTAGTGCACAGGTGTGCCTTAGACTGTCCACAATAAAAGGCCACTCTGAAAGGTGCAGTTTTGTTTTATTGGGGGGGGGGGGATACCAGTCAGTATCTGGTGTGACCACCATTTGCCTCATGCAGTGCAACACATCAACCTCGCATAGAGTTGATCAGGTTGTCAATTGTGGCCTGTGGAATGTTGGTCCACTCCTCTTCAATGGCTGTGCAAAGATGAGACGACGAACTGGAGTCAGGTCGAGACCCCGATGAGGATGACGAGCATGCAGATGAGCTTCCCTGAGACGGTTTCTGACAGTTTTGTGCAGAAATTCTTTGGTTATGCACACCGATTGTTTCAGCAGCTGTCCGAGTGGCTGGTCTCAGACGATCTTGAAGGTGAACATGCTGGATGTGGAGGTCCTGGGCTGGTGTGGTTACACATGGTCTGCAGTTGTGAGGCTGGTTGGATGTACTGCCAAATTCTCTGAAACGCCTTTGGAGACGGCTTATGGTAGAGAAATGAACATTCAATACACGAGCAACAGCTCTGGTTGACATTCCTGTTGTCAGCATGCCAATTGCACGCTCCCTCAAATCTTGCAACATCTGTGGCATTGTGCTGTGTGATAAAACTGCACCTTTCAGAGTGGCCTTTTATTGTGGGCAGTCTAAGGCACACCTGTGCACTAATCATGGTGTCTAATCAGCATCTTGATATGGCACACCTGTGAGGTGGGATGGATTATCTCAGCAAAGGAGAAGTGCTCACTATCACAGATTTAGACTGGTTTGTGAACAATATTTGAGGGAAATGGTGATATTGTGTATGTGGAAAAAGTTTTAGATCTTTGAGTTCATCTCATACAAAATGGGAGCAAAAACAAAAGTGTTGCGTTTATATTTTTGTTGAGTGTATTTGAACACCTGTGAAAATCAATGTTAATATTTGGTACAGTAGCCTTTGTTTGCAATTATAGAGGTCAAACGTTTCCTGTAGTTATTTGGTTATTAGGTTTGCACACACTGCAGCAGGGATTTTGGTCCACTCCTCCATACAGATCTTCTCTAGATCTTTCAGGTTTGGAGTTTCAGTTCCCTCCAAAGATTTTCTATTGAGTTCAGGTCTGGAGACTGGCCAGGCCACTCCAGGACCTTGAAATGCTTCTTACGGAGCCCCTCCTTAGTTGCCTTGGCTGTGTGTTTGGGGTCATTGTCATGCTGGAAGACCCAGCCATGACCCATCTTCAATGCTCTTACTGAGGGAAGGAGGTTGTTTGCCAAAATCTCGCAATACATGACCCCATCCATCCTCCCTACAATACAGTGCAGTCGTCCTGTCCCCTTTGCAGAAGAGCACCCCCAGAGTATGATGTTTCCACCCCCATGCTTCACGGTTGGGATGGTTTTCTTGGGGTTGTTCTCATCCTTTAAACATGGTAAGTGGAGTTGATTCCAAAAAGCTCTATTCTGGTCTCATCTGACCACATGACCTTCTCCCATGCCTCCTCTGGATCATCCAGATGGTCACTGGTGAACTTCAAATGGGCCTGGACATGTGCTGGATTGAGCAGGGGGACCTTGCTGCCCTGCAGGATTTTAAACCATGACAGCATCATGTGTTACTAATGTAATCTTTGTGACTGTGGTCCCAGCTCTCTTCAGGTCATTGACCAGGTCCTCCTATGTAGTTTTGAGCTTTCTCAGAATCATCCTTACCCCACAAAGTGAGATCTTGCATGGAATCCCAGACCGAAGGAGACTTGACAGTCATCTTGTGTTTCTTCCACTTTCTAATAAATAGTCATAACAGTTGTTGTCTTCTACCAAGCTGCTTGCCTGTTGTCCTGTAGTCCATCCCAGCCTTGCGCAGGTCTACAGTTTTGTCCCTGGTGTCCTTAGACACCTCTTTGTCTTGGTTATGGTGGACAGGTTGGAGTGTGATTGACTGAGTGTGTGAACAGGTGTCTTTTATACAGGTAACAAGTTCAAACAGGTGCAGTTAATACAGGTAAAGAGTGCAGAATAAGAGGGCTTCTTAAAGAAAAATTAACAGGTCTGTGAGAGCCAGAATTCTTGCTGGTTGGTAGGTGTTCAAATATTTATACTTATTTGCAGCAGTAACATACAAATAAATTATTAAAAAAATCATACATTGTGATTTCTGGATTTTTTTTTTTTTTTAGATTATGTCCATTGTTAACGGTCATTTTGTAATGAAAGAACGTGCGGGCAGAGTCGCATGTCGGGCTGGACCCGACCGTGGGGGGTCACGGCAGGAAAAACACCTCCGTTGGAAATCTTAACGGACAAGTTGGAACATGCCCAAGCTGTTAAACAATTTCTCAGTTACTCACTTGTTGAAAGCCATTAAAAGCCGCCTGAATTCTACAAATGGTTTTCAACACGGAGGCGCACACAGATTTGCCGACTCGGCGAATTTGCGCGTACGTCTTTCATTAAAAAAATGTCCTTAAACAGTGGAATGTCCGCATAAATTCCTCATGCCGGCCTCTTCTGAATCTTCTCTGTTCTCTCACGATGTCCTGGGTGAATTAAGCCTTAAATTAGGACGTTTTCAGCTCGAAACAGGCCGATGATAGCGCCTGGAAGCGCTGTAGGACGTCCCGCACCGTGGGAAGTCCTTACAGCGACAGAAACACCCCATAATCTCTCATCAGCCGTTAAACTTTTCACAGAAAACCAGCTTAATTTCTCGAATAGTGTCCACTCGGATATTCCTCACAGGTCCAGAAAAAATTTTGATAAAGCAACGCGCGCCGTCTTGAGTAGCGTGTGAAACAAAGGAATTCAGCCGAGAGGGCGGGACCACATCTCACTCAAGGCCTGCCCACAGGGAAATGACGTCACCGACACGCGTGAAAAAACTCACGCATGCGCACGAGGGTTCAAGCATGATTGGTGTAATCGCATGTCATTCAAATCCATATAGTTAAAAAAAAAAATAAAAGGGTCGGTTTATTATCTAAGAGACCTCATATATATATATATATATATACACACACACACACACACAAAATTAATGATACATTTATTATTATTGACAATTATTAAGATCCTGTTGTGTTACTTTCAGTTTGTACACGTTCAATAAAACCCCTCTATCAGTAAACAATATTTACATTTCTAAGCTTTTGCCAAGAGTGGACGTTAGCTTTGAGTTAGCGGCAGTTAGCGTGCATGCTAACGTCCGCAAAATGTCTTGTAAATCACTCCAGAGGTGTTATAAGGTTACAAACACAGCATTTTCAGTTTTAGAAGTGTTACTTTCTTGCTATCATTTACATAATATATGACAAAGTGGTTATATTTACACACAAACAAAATGGAGTTTGCAGCTAGCCTGTAATGTCACCACATCAATGTCGACAAAATATCTTGTAAATCACTTCAGAGGTGTTATTCCAAAAACAGTGTATTCAGTTTTCGAAGTGTTTATTTCTCACTGGCATTTACAGAATATATGAGAAACATGTTATATCAACACATAAATGAATGCACAGACAGATGGACAGACGCAAAGTTTTCGGAATACCCAATGGCCATATTTGATGGCCTCAGGTAATAAACTAGACTAGAAGTTAACTGATTTCTTAGTAAAACAAAACATAGCGAGTTACAGGTGAAAATGGCAATTGTGTTTGACGTTAACCCACATTTATTAACAGATATTTTCTTTTATTTGCTCATTGTTGTGTATGTGTACTGATATACAGTAAGTAAGTCCCTTCGGCTGCTCGCTTGTTTTGCACTCGGGATCGCCACAGCAAATCCAAGGTGTTGTCAGGTCCATGAATAATTTGACAGTGATACAATGTTTGGTTTTGCAGTTAAGATGTGATTCTAATGTCGATGTTCAGCTGTAATTCAGGGGATTTAATGCATTAACTGTTCTAGATTTACAGACATTTGTACTTTTTCACACAATTTCAAACAATTTCACAAACTAAGTATGAGGACAAGTCAGCGGGCGGATACATAAATATTTCCAAGTCACTGAATATGTCTTGGACTTCATTTACGTCAGTCATTAATCACTACAAATGGTATGGCACTGCATGGTAAGTCTGTGTCAAACAGGCAGGTCTCAAAAATTATAATCAAAGGATTATGAGTCAAAACTTCACATAGTCTCAAAAATGTTGGTTTCTCAGAATGCAAAGATGAACAACTACAAACACATCTTGAATGTATCACTTCATTGTGTTGTTGATGTACAAACACAAAACTACAAAAATGTGTCACTGTCAAAATACTTACAGGGCAGATATTATATCTTATCTCATGTTGGTTTTCCTTTATTTCTCATCACTCACATTTTCAGATAGTCACACCACCTACAAACTGTCTGTTGTTAACACAGAGATGTCGTGATTTTGAGATTCCAGCTCTTTTTGGAATAAAGACTGAAAAACTGAGGAGGTTTCAACTTACAAGCAGCTCTTCTTGATATAAGACACATGGCTTTATCTGGCAGCTCCTTTTTCTCCTATTCAAGCAAAGCTTCATCTCTATTTATAGATCGCTCCCTCTTTAATTTATCACTACTTCTGATTTTCAATTATCCAGACTTTTTCCAAGTATACTGTTACAATGTACATCTAATCACAAATGAGGGATTCATTTCTCTATACAGAGTTGGACGAGTGAAGTCGGGCACATTTTTAAAAGTGCAGATGGCTGTGAAATCCATAATTTATTTTTCCTACTTACATATATTCTCCAGTAAGATTATAATAATATCACAATTTCTGTTTTTTTGTTTTTTTGGTGTATTTAATTCACCTAAACCCTGTAAAAAATAATGAAAAGCTGCTTAATATATTTATGAATAACCATGAATCGGAAACATGTGGAACAACTACAATATTTCTTTAAGTGGCCTACAATTTTAAAAAACAAAAAACTAAGTTGCATTTAATTGTTTCATTTCTTGAGAATGTATGAAATTTAGTCTCATTGGGTGCAATGTTTCAGACACAATATTTCAGTGAAATGACTAGGGGAGTGTCAGAGTGGCAAAATGGACAAAGCTGTTGGGCGTGCTGGGATTCAGTATCTCATGAATAAGGGAATGTCTCCGTTGGAGGTCCATGAGGACGCGGTAATGACATTAGGGGTGAATGCCCCATTTTATGCTACAGTTGAACGCTGGTCAGTCGAATTCAAGAGGGGTAGAACAAGTGCTGAAAATGGAGCAAGATCAGGAAGACCCAGAACTACCACCTTGAACGATATGATCCAGAAGACCCATGATATGGTCTTCACTGACAGAAGAGTGAGTGAGAATCACTTAGCCAGTACTGTAGGTATTTCCCAGGAGAGAGTTCATTCAGTTCTGATGGAAGAACTGGGAATGCCCAAACCTTCAGCACAATGGGTCCGAAGGCTTCTCACAGCTGATCAGAAGCTCACAAGTTTCCAGATGTCCAGGAGAAGCTTCAGCTTTTTGGGGAGATCTGGATAACTTCATGCAACAATTCATGACCATGGCTGAGACCTGGGTCCATCAAAACAACAACAATTAAACAATGGAAACATGTGAGTTCGCCCCTGCTGAAGAAAGCCAAAGCTGTCTCATCTGCTGGAAAAGTCATGGCCTCTGTCTTCTGGGATGGTGAGGGCATCATAATGGTGGAGTAATTCTAGAAGGAACAGACCATCAATTTGTCCTATTATGCTTCCCTTTTGTGACAACTGCAAGAGAAAGTAAAGCAAAAGCATCACGGAATGCTCTGAGGAGGTGTTCTGTTTCATCAGGACAATACTCTGGTCCAGATGTCGGTCATCACAATGGCTGCCATTCATGAATGTGGCTTCCACACCCACCTCATTCCCCTGATTTGGCTCGTTCAGACTTCCATCTTGCTGGAACTCATTATAATACTGCTGATATCATATCTGCAGTGGATGACTTTGTTCAGCTTCCAATAAAGATCTTCTATAAGAACGGTATTAAGTCAATGCAGCGACACTGGAGAAAGTGTGTGGACTCACATGGGGATTATGTTGAAAAATAAAGCATTACATTAATTCGGTTGTGGTTTCTTCTTGTTCGAGCTCAAAACTTTTCAATTGCCCCTCATAGTGATTTCCACATAGCAGCAGATGTGTTACTTGTTGACTTTAACATTTATTACAATAAGCTGAATATTATAATTAATATCTATGGTGAATATCTATAAAATTTTTCAAATGTTTAAAAAGCAAAGTTTTAGACGTTTATGAATTGTTGTCCTAAGGGTTAGAGTTATTTTAAAAAAAATAAGGGTTCCCACAAGTTTTGTGTGCCATTGTATGAAATCTTTGAAGGATAATATTTGTATAAGCTAATGAGAATATGCCACATGTGAATATAGGATACTGTGAAGTACAGAAATACACTGTAAAGTAGGGAATATACTGTATGTGAATACAGGATATTGTACAGTAAAGTACAGAATATACTGTATGTGAATAATGTATACTGTAAAGTAAAGAATATACCATTTTTGTGAATATAGTAAAACACAGAATATACTATTTATGTGAACACATCATACTGTATTGTAAAGTATAGAATGTACCATTTTTGTGAAAACAGCATACTGTATTGTAAAGTACAGAATATACCATTATTGTGAATACATCATACGGTATTGTAAAGTACAGAATATACCATTTTTGTGAATAAAGCATACTGTGTAGTAAAGTACATAATATACCATTATTGTGAATACATCATACTGTATTGTAAAGTACAGAATGTACCATTTTTGTGAATACATCATACTGTATTGTAAAGTACAGAATATACCATTATTGTGAATACATTATACTGTAAAGTACAGAATGTACCATTTTTGTGAATACATCATACTGTATTGTAAAGTACAGAATATACCATTTTGTGACTACATCATCCTGTATTGTAAAGTACAGAATGTGCCATTTTTGTGAATGCAGCATACTGTATAGTAAAGTACATAATATACCATTTTTGTGAATACAGCATACTGTGTAGTAAAGTACAGAATATACCATTTTGTGACTACATCATACTGTATTGTAAAGTACAGAATATACCATTTTTGTGAATACAGCATACTGTGTAGTAAAGTACATAATATACCATTATTGTGAATACATCATACTGTATAGTAAAACACAGAACATACAATTTTTGTGAATACATCATATTGTATTGTAAAGTACAGAATGTACCATTTATGTGAATACAGCAACTGTTTTGTAAAGTACAGAATGTACCATTTTTGTGAATACATCATATGGTATTGTAAAGTACAGAATGTACCATTATTGTGAATACATCATACTGTATTGTAAAGTACAGAATATACCATTTTGTGAATACAGCATACTGTATAATAAAGTACAGAATATACCATTTATGTGAATAGAGAATACTGTAGCGCAAAGTACAGAATATACCACTTAGGTGAATAAGGCATACTGTATAGTAAAGTACAAAATATACAATTCATGTAAATACAGCATACTGTACAATAAAGTATATTTATGTAAACACAGCATCCATCCATTTTCTATAACCATTTATGGGTCGCTGTGGGGCTGGAGCCTATCCCAACAATCATGGGCGCAATTTGGTGGGGGATAGGGTGGACATGTCCCCCCACCTTTTCAACCAGGGGGGACAGAATATGGTATGTCCCCCCCACCTTCTGACATATATGTGTGTACTTGAAACATGCTATGCCAGTCTTATGTGCAAAACCATGTCAGAATAGTATCTTTGTTTCTGCAAGTTTGTATTTTTAGCAGCATTGTCTTGTTTACAACACCTGTTTCTTGTTTGTAACATTCAGAATTTTCTGGGACTGCATTTGCCCAGATTTGAAACCAAAAATAGTTGCCTCTAGCTACTAGTGTCTACACATAAGTGTCAATGGACCATATGCTAAATTACTAAATTCTGAAAGTTAGAAAAGGAAATCAGAAAAGCTATCTGGGACCTCAGAAAGCCCATCTGCAATTATTGCTTGATCTCCAAAATCAGTCTCTGCAAGCAAAATTATGTTCAGTATGATTGTTGTCATTAGTGCCACTTCGAAAATTAAATTCATGATAAGTAATTTATCCTAAACTTATGATCTGTTGTTTTTTCAAACTTATGCAAAAACAAATCTTGAGAAAAAAAAAAAAAGTATGCGATAGTTAATAATTATTAAGAGCCTGTTCTTTCATATTTATGAATTCATTTTACCACATTGCCGTTGTTTTTTTAATGAAAACTCAACCTATCATTCTTTTTGTGTTCTACACATGTGGTGATTTACACCAGGATGTTAACAAAATCAGTGCTGGCTATTCTCAGAATAAAGTACTTATATCCACAGTTTCAAATTGTATAAGTAAAATGGTGTCCACTTTATGGTCTTCTCAAAACATTAAAATTACTGTTCTGGATGCTCAGAATGCATCTGAGCTCATCTAGAAACCGTTGGCTTCTGGGGGCCTAAAGTGGCCCCCAGACCCCCGGCCTATGGGCTTCAGCCCTGCGGGCCTCGCACTTTGTCCCCCCAATTTCTAGTTCTAAATTGCGCCCTTGCCAACAATCATAGGGCGTGAGGCCGGGTACAGCCTGGACAGAATGTCAGTCTGTCGCAGGGCCACATATAGACAAACAAACACATTCACACACACCTACTGACAATTTAAAGTTTCCAGTCCACCTAACCTGCACATCTGTGGATGCGGGAGGAAGCCGGAGCACCCAGAGAGAACCCACACAAACACGTGGAGAACACGCAAACTCCACACAGGTGGGAACTGAACTCATGATCTTCTTGCTGTGAGGCAACAGTGCTAACCGCCAAGCCACCTGTAAACACAGCATATCGTACAATTAAGTACAGCATACAGTGTATGTGAATATATTATTTGTACGTCATAGTAAAGTCGACCACATGTGAATACAGACGTGCAAATGAAAGAAAGAAAAGCAAGAAAAACGTGTGTCTGTGCAGCTCAAATTTCATGGTCGACCAGAAAAAACCCTTGTACAGTATGTACAAGGGTTTTTTACAAGGGCTCATAGGGGTTGTTTCTATCCTACTCATCTCCTGATCCACTGCATCTTTCACAAATATCACAGTTTGTTGTAATTGTGGAACATACGTTGGTCCCCAGTTTTCGTGTTTTAAAACGATCCGGTCAAGTGTAAGTGTGACAGTCGAGGCCTGTTTATACTAAATAAATGAGTGCATTTAAGAAGTTTCGGGAACATCGATTCTCTCTCAGTAACTTTCGTAGAACTATCGGGCCTTTGTGCAGTTGTTCATAGCACACGTGCACGCACATGTTGTGCAAGAGTGTACATGTGAGAAAAGAATGTGAGTGAATTTACAAAAAGGCAAGGCAGAGAGGGCGGAGGGCATTAGGCCATGCTGAACAGCTGCTCCCCACACACACACACACACACACACACACACACACACACACACACACACACACACACACACACACACACACACACACACACACACACACACACACACACACACACAATGAGATTACTACTCTGTCATCAAGCGCTTCCTGCTTCCTCCTCGCCTCTGCTCGTCTCCTCCCTTCATCCGCATATAGTATAGTACTACATGCTCCAGTTGACATCTCATGCAGAGCCAGCACATTCCACATTATTACTACTTCAGATGTTTGTGGCCCAGAAGGGTTCTGATTGGTCGGTGTGCCTCTGACACTGTGGCTGTTCACAGCCAATAAAGAGCTTGCTGTGTGGAGACAGGAATTCAAAGACAGCTCCCTCTGCTGGACAATGCAAAGAATTCATTTCTGTACTTGTGTTTATTTTGCAAGTTTCCAGTCTCCCCATTTTACCACAGCGAAGCCGGTGGGCTAGAGGTAGAGGTGGGATGAAATCACCATCAAGTCACTCTCAAGTCATGAATCAGCTTGCAAACAATTGGTGGTCATTATGACTTGAGACATGACTTGGGACTTGCAGATTGATGACTTGACAGTGACTTTGTCCCACTTCTGGCTAGAGGTGTGGGGAGTCAGTCAGTCAGTCAGTCAGTCATGTGATATTTCACCTTGTGCAAGTGGTCAGATTGTCACCAAACGTGCTATATGCACTATGCATACTGACCCCAAGAAATCTACTGATTTCAGGATCAAAAGGTCAAAGTCACTGAAGCATACTTAAAAAAAAGACACTTGTGATTTAATAACTTCTCTGCTGATTACCTGATTGTCTCCAAACTTGGTATGTGGGTTAGGCATGGCGACTTGAAGAAGCCTATTGTATGGAGGGTCAAAGGGTCAAAGGTCAAGGTCACTATAGCTTACTTTGTACAAATCTTGAGGCTGCAAGCACCTTTTTTTTTTTTTACTGCAATTGTTACCAAACATGATATGGTGAACCCAAAAAAGCCTGTTGATTTTGGGGTCTAAAGGTCGAAATCACTAAATTGTACTTTGTAAAAGCTTTGTGCAGGAAAACATTATTTGTCATTGATAAGCTTATCACCATTTGTTCAGAGCACCATGGGTGAGTGTAGACTATGTTCTTATTCTCTCTTAAAGCTAGTTTTCCTTTTTTGTTCACAGCTGATTTTTGCAATACCTCCTTCCTGGATGCATACTTTCCTTCCACTCCCTCACATTCTACACATCCTCCCTTCTCAGTTAGTCCATCATTCATTGAAACAAAAGCCACACTGACATCAGATTCAACCCTGCACAGACAGATTCTGCTTTACAGCATTCAGACGGTATGCACATGGAAATGTGTGTGTGTGTGTTGGAAATGTGTGTTGGGTGGGGGGTTCCTCAACAAGTCCTCTGGTTTCTGCATATTTGGAGCCCAGTCAAAGGCCTGGCATCTCATTCAATGAGAAACCATCTGAGGGCGGAGAGTCCCTCTGTAAAAATTCCCTGCAAATATAAGTCCACTGAGTCAGATGGAAAGTCCACAGCTGTTAAAATGAGTCATAAAATGCACACAGTGTGCACACCTATTTACAAAACTGCATGCAGTGAAAGTGGGTTTTTCCAGTCGCTGCTAGGTTCAATTAATTTTTTTTTTTTAACTTTCGTTTCTGTGCAGCCAGGATTGGAAACCTGCTGAATTCTTCCAGCTCGCCTTCTTTGGTGTGCTAATAAACTGTAATTATTAAAAATGAGTTTTCTCATATAGGACTTACTGAGGAAACACCCATGTTTACCATTTTAAAGGGTTCGTATTTTGTAAAATCTGTTTACATTTAATTGTAGTTGGAGTTTCATATTAAACATCAACAAAGAAATCTTTTTTGTGACATATGTAATGTAAGGCCACATTCTTGTGGTTGGAGTTTAGCTTCCCATAATGCTTTACGTACCCTAGCAACAAAGAAAAAGGAAGTGTTTGGCTAAATATTTAGCAACATGTTTTGTTAAATATTTCATTTTAAATAGTTGAATAAATGCTACATATTTAACTGAATATTCAACTTACCTTTAACCTATTTAGCAAATTATTTAGACAAATGTGTATCCCGTGTGCGGCTCTTTAACTCAGTACTTATTTAAATATGGATGTAAACATTAACAATTAGTATTTGTTTAAATGTTTAGCTAAATTGCTTGCTACATAATTATTTGTCTAAATCATTTGCTAAATACCTAAAAATTAAATGATTTAAATGTTTAAAGCTAAATAACCAAACAGCTAAATGTTTACATATGTAAAACAATTACAATGCCAGACAATAAATTTTATTACATTATTTAGATTTTTTTTAAATACATTTTTCAACATACATGTCACAAAAACAGTTAAAGATGTGAAGTTTTTTGTTGAAAAACTAAACCCTTCATTTAACACATATTAGTTTGCAAATGGTGACACTTTTGTATTTCAAATTAAATTCCCAGCAATTTGTCACAGCTTCACAATTCATGTAAATATGTTTGATTGATTGAGTTTATGCAGTAGAATAATGCACAAGATACAGATATAATACACATTAAAATACAAGGATAACACAAGAAAATGAAAAACACTTAATTCCATTGTGGTCCATTATCTATATATTAAAAGCCAAGTGATTTCTGTATACGTGTATGTGTGCGTCCATGCATGTGTATGGCTTTGATCACGGACAAACTGGGGAGAGCTGACATTTACCGTTTGGTATGCTTATGTGTTTTGGGTCAAGGATGAACACTGCCAAAATGGAAAGTTGATAGGACTAATATTTTTGGAGAAATTAGTGACAACAGGTAACAACACTAAACAATGGACGTTGATATTTACATTCTGGAATCACACAGCATTCCAGCAGGGGGCGGTAAATCATCTATATATTAAAAGCCAAGTGGCTTCTGTGTACGTGTACGCATGTGTGTGTGTTTAACTTCGATCACGGACAAACTAAGGAGAGCTGACATTTGCCAAGGATGAACGCCACTAAAACGTAACATAGATACGACGATTATTTTTGGAGTAACGACGGATATTAGCTAACACTGAACAATGGATGTTGAAAATCATATTCTAGAATCACAGGCTATTCAAAATCATTATAGAAACTGCTAATTTATTACCACCCTTGTAAAATGTCCGCTACCTATTTTATAAACATTACCCAAAGAGCCCAAAGCCCATGGATCCCCACGCGCAATGTGCCCATGTTAAACATAAAGCTTACCGTTAATGTGCCAAGCCTCCAGTCAACTTAACTTTTCTCAACTGAAAGCAAAAATCGGTTTCCAAAAATTTAGAAGCATTCAGCACGGTGTTCCCAGTGAAGACACGACTACTTGTAAAACGTGCGCGCCTGTGTGTGTGGCGGGTGACTTGGTGTGGACGCCAGAGAGCAAATAAAGCTCAGCCATGCAGGGGCACTGCTTGTATAATAACCCAAAGATTTACTGAAGCTTGCTGAATTTTAATAAGAGTTCTGCAGGCTATTCCATCGCCTCTGGTCTCACAGCTCAAAGATCAGAGAGACTTTCCAAGCATGGCATCCGTCGGCCTCTCACACATTCTCAGTTTTCCCTTTTCCAGTCCTTTCCTTCCTCTCTGGGGCCTTTGTCTCTCTCTTAATCTCTCTCTGTCTGCCTGTCTCTCTCGCTCTGTCCCTGTGAAATTTGTATTAGAGCCACTCCAGGCATAATTATTGCTAAGCCTCTCTTGCTTCCCTGGCACAAAGAGCAACTTGTAACTCTCAGCACAAAAAATAACTTCCTACTGAAGGACAAAATGTTGTGGTGAACTTTTTAAATTGTGCACAATGGCTGACGAAACATTTGGAGAGGCTTTGATCAGACCACAAAGTTTGAGAAGTTTTACAGTTAAATTCGACTAAATTTTAACGGTCAATTTAAGGAAGATCTTACACATTTAGAACATAACCTACTGAAAAACATCACTACTACTGTGACAGCAACATCGTTTTCTGTCTTAGGAAACAGAAACAGACAAAAGTCTTGAATGGCGTTCGTGATTTTCATCTTTTGCTTCAGTTGCATGAATGCTGTATGAGGCTGGTGATTATTAGTAATTCACAAGGTTTAATGGATGCTATTTAAAAACCTAGCCTTCACAGGGAAACACCACTGAAAGAACATCGTTTCTCGCTGCTGGAACCATAAGACTAAACACGTCCCTGGCTAATATTACAAGAACATGGCTCTTAAAAATTTAATTTAATAGAAAATTGGCACTGGAACACAAAAAAGTGCACTAATGGCTGCTGCAAATGTGTGCGTAAAATTGCTTGCAGGGTAGGAAGGACTAAACCTGATTCATTCTTGTGTGATCTGTTAGGGATAAAGTCTGACTACCTCTGTCTCAATAGGTTTTTTCCTCGTACCTTTTCTATCCTACCCTATAGCCTACCTTCTACCCCTTTCTCTCTTCTTCTACCCTTTTCTGTCTACCTTATTCTTTACCATCTACCATTCAGTCTTATGCTCTACCATCTTGCCTATCTACTCTATCCTTTGCTGTGTATTTTACCCTTTTATCTTCTACGCCTGTACTTCACATTCTACCCTAGCTTAGGCTAGTGGCCGGCGATTACCTTAGTATTTCTTCTGTTCTTCTTGTTACTTAATGCTGACAAGTTATACCTTATTTGTAGTCTTTCTGCCGCCTGATTGTTTTTTATCTCTGTCCAAGGTGTGGCTCCTTCCAGAAGTTGGAGTGGGTGTCTTCTTCTGTAATGGTCATGAAGCAGACGGGATCTGAGGACCCCCCCCCTTCCCCTTTTCCCCTCCCCAGCCAGCCTCCCATCCTGGACACCAGCATGGACTCCCAAAATTTCCTGTATATTTATATTGTCAAGCGTGTAGGTAGCATGGCCCAAGCAAAGGGTCACCCCTATGAGTCTGGTCTGCTTGAGGTTTCTTCCTGAAATCATCAGAGGGAGTTTTTCTTACCACTGTTGCCCATTTGCATGCTCTGGGTGTTGATAAGGTTAGACTTTACTTCTGTGAAGCACCTTCAGGCAGCTTTGTTGCGATTTGGCGCTATATAAATAAAATAAAATGAATACCCTGTTTTACTCTTCTCTTTTGCTTTAGCCTACACTGTACCATTCAAACCTACCTGCTACCCTCATTATCTCCACCCTTATTTTCCATCCTCCATTTTTCTACTGTTCAACTCTCACCACTACCCTTGTATCTCTACCTGGTCCTCATCTCCCATCCTTCTATCCTGTATCTCTCTCTACCATCTTCTAGCCTTCACTGTTCCTTTTCTACCTAACCCCTAGCCTTTCACTCTAGTATTCCCTCTACTACCTTCAAGCCTTGTACCATCCAGCACTACATTCTCTACCCTACCCATTACTGTTCTACCCTTTTGAACTGTCCTTGTGCCCTACTCTTTTTTTCCCCTCCACCTTTAACCTCAGACTAGCTGATAAATACTTTGGCATAACCTTACCCAATGTTCACATTTGTGCTCATGACTTAAACAGTCTGTTAATAACATCATATTCATTCTCTGTATATGACCTCAACAACTGGCTGGACGCTACATTAAACAGAACACTATATAGAGTGAAGAAAATAAGTATTTGAACACCCTGCGGTTTTACAAGTTCTCCCACTTAGAAATCATGGAGGGGTCTGAAATTTTCATCTTAGGTGCATGTCCCCTGTGAGAGACATAATGTAAAAAAAAAAAAAAAAAAAAAAAATCCGTAAATCACAATGTATGATTTTTTTAAACAATTTATTTGTATGTTACTGCTGCAAATAAGTATCTGAACACCTACCAATCAGCAAGAATTCTGGCTCACACAGACCTGTTAATTTTTCTTTAAGAAGCCCTCTTATTCTGCACTCTTTACCTGTATTAATTGTACCTGTTTGAACTTGTTACCTGTATAAAAGACACCTGTTCACACACTCAATCAATCACACTTCAACCTGTCAACCATAGCCAAGACCAAGGAGCTGTCTAAGGACACCAGGGACAAAACTGTAGACCTGCACAAGGCTGGGATGGACTACAGGACAACAGGCAAGCAGCTTGGTAGAAGACAACAACTGTTATGATTATTTATTAGAAAGTGGAAGAAACACAAGATGACTGTCAATCTCCCTCGGTCTGGGATTCCATGCAAGATCTCACTTTGTGGGGTAAAGATGATTCTGAGAAAGCTCAGAACTACACAGGAGGACCTGGTCAATGACCTGACGACAGCTGGGACCACAGTCACAAAGATTACATTAGTAACACATGATGCTGTCATGGTTTAAAATCCTGCAGGGCAGCAAGGTCCCCCTGTTCAAGCCAGAACATGTCCAGGCCCATTTGAAGTTCACCAGTGACCATCTGGATGATCCAGAGGAGGCATGGGAGAAGGTCATGTGGTCAGATGAGACCAGAATAGGTCATGTATTGCGGGATTTTGGCAAAAAACCTCCTTCCCTCAGTAAGAGCATTGAAGATGGGTCATGGCTGGGTCTTCCAGCATGACAATGACCCCAAACACACAACCAGGGCACCTAAGGAGGGGCTCCATAAGAAGCATTTCAAGGTCCTGGAGTGGCCTGGCCAGTCTCCAGACCTGAACTCAATAGAAAATCTTTGGAGGGAGCTGAAACTCCAAACCTGAAAGATTTGGAGAAGATCTGCATGGAGGAGTGGACCAAAATCCCTGCTGCAGTGTGTGAAAACTTGGTGAAAAACTACAGGAAAAATTTGACCTCTGTAATTGCAAACAAAGGCTACTGTAACAAATATTAACATTGATTTTCACAGGTGTTCAAATACTTATTTGCAGCAGTAACATACAAATAAATTATATATATATATATATATATATATATATATATATATATATAAAAATCATACATTGTGATTTCTGGATTTTTTTTTTTAGATTATGTCTCTCACAGTGGACATGCACCTAAGATGAAAATTTCAGACCCCTCCATGATTTCTAAGTGGGAGAACTTGCAAAATCGCAGGGTGTTCAAATACTTATTTTCCTCACTGTATGTAATGAATACCTCACACACAGCTATTGTTGCTCAAGTAAATTTGCAAATGTCAACAGCAAAAATACCTTTAGATGTCACAGAGGAAAGTAAATACCGTGTGAGGATTAACAGCATCGACGCCATTCGCATTATTTGAGTGTTTTCAGCTTTCCCAATATTGTACCTGAAGGCAGGTATTGCAAACAGTGTATTTCTACACATCAACATGTTTCAGCAAGATGATGACAAATCCGTAAAAGTAACCTGCCTTCAGTGTAACAGTTACAGGTTTGTTCCTCAGTTACAAAAACAAAAGTCAAGCATTTTACTTTTCCACAAATATGTGCAAAATCATCTTTAAAAATAATGCTCCCATCACTTTTTTCTGCATTCTGCTGAGCCACAAGAGATGTGCTGCCCAATGCTGCCCCCATGTGGTGAAAAGCAACCAAGCCAACATAAAATGGCGTCCAAAATATTTGTGTCATCCAGATTTCTTTTGAGCACAAATGCACTCAGTGTAGCGGCTGTAGGTGTCCATGAAAGTTAACAAACCATAAAGGCAATGTTATGCCTGAACTCTGAAATGATGTCATCTCTGTCCCAGTAAAAATACAGCAGTTAACCATTTCAGCTTTAATGTGTTAAAATAAATGCATGGTGAAATCACATGCTTGTTTCGGAATTACAGGACACCGGCAGGAACTTTTACACATTCATAAGATGTGACTCAGATAAACACAATATAAAAATAATGACATCAATGATGATTATAAATACTACAAAACAAGAGATTGACTTGAAGAATGAGGATGTGACACGAGCAGTGACTGTGCTGCATTTGAGTCAAATTGATTGTTTCTAAACGCTTGTCCCGAGTGAGACTGTCCAAGCTGACTATGGTACAAAAACCGCAAGACAATATTTAATGAAAATACCAGTAAGTGTAGAGAACAGACAATAAATCAAGTCGTCGTCCCCCACCTTGAGTGCCCAGCTCCATCATCGTGGCCTGAAAGACTGTCATTCTCAATTTTAGAGTAAAGACTTCATCTGTGGTCGACAGCCTCTTAGGTCATGTGATTGATTTCTATCTTTAAGGTGGATGATGTCACATTTCTATCTGATGCCTCCAACTCCTCCATAAGTTACTTAGTTGTGATACTGAGATTTTGGCAGACCTGTAATTCCTGGGCGTTATATTCTTCAATGATGTAAAGTTTATATGGGTGATTCTTAGACTACGGGCATTTATTATGTCCTTTGATCATATTGTATGAAAAACAGAAAAATGGGGAAATTTCACACTTTTATAGTTATCTTTACAATGAAAGTGTGTTAAGAAATTTGTTGTAGTAGTCTAAGATGACTTTTTCACCTTTTTTCAGAATCATTATATGCAAATATTGTCGTTTTGTGCTTGTGCCACACCCAGACTTTTGATCTTCAATGATAAAAATGAATGGTAAAAGAAACATTTTTTCTAATGTTTTAAAATATCTCTGAATAAAATATCAGTAAAATAATCAAAACATAATTGGGGTATTCAATGTCATACAACTGTTGTGATTTTTTTAAACAAAATGTAGTTGTCCCACACTATCGCCGTAATTTCCACCACAACACTGTAATGTCCCTTTAAACAGTTTGTGGGTGATTCTTTAACTACGGGCACTATTGGCCTTGTAAATGTAATTTCCACCACACCATTGCCTTACAATATAAAGCGCCTTGGGGCAACTGTTTGTTGTGATTTGGCGCTATATACATGTGCTCTGATGTCACTGTTTATCTCCATAGAAACTACCCAAACAATCTTTCATACAAACTTCATACACTTTCATACGAGGTCCCTAAGATAAGATGGGACCTGATTATTCAAAACCTTATAAGTAAGAAGAAGAATTTTAAATTCTATTCTAGAATTAACAGGAAGCCAATGAAGAGAGGCCAATATGGGTGAGATATGCTCTCTCCTTCTAGTCCCCGTCAGTACTCTAGCTGCAGCATTTCGAATTAACTGAAGGCTTTTTAGGGAACTTTTAGGACAACCTGATAATAATGAATTACAATAGTCCAGCCTAGAGGAAATAAATGCATGAATTAGTTTTTCAGCATCACTCTGAGACAAGACCTTTCTGATTTTAGAGATATTGCGTAAATGCAAAAAAGCAGTCCTACATATTTGTTTAATATGCGCTTTGAATGACATATCCTGATCAAAAATGACTCCAAGATTTCTCACAGTATTACTAGAGGTCAGGGTAATGCCATCCAGAGTAAGGATCTGGTTAGACACCATGTTTCTAAGATTTGTGGGGCCAAGTACAATAACTTCAGTTTTATCTGAGTTTAAAAGCAGGAAATTAGAGGTCATCCATGTCTTTATGTCTGTAAGACAATCCTGCAGTTTAGCTAATTGGTGTGTGTCCTCTGGCTTCATGGATAGATAAAGCTGGGTATCATCTGCGTAACAATGAAAATTTAAGCAATACCGTCTAATAATACTGCCTAAGGGAAGCATGTATAAAGTGAATAAAATTGGTCCTAGCACAGAACCTTGTGGAACTCCATAATTAACTTTAGTCTGTGAAGAAGATTCCCCATTTACATGAACAAATTGTAATCTATTAGACAAATATGATTCAAACCACCGCAGCGCAGTGCCTTTAATACCTATGGCATGCTCTAATCTCTGTAATAAAATTTTATGGTCAACAGTATCAAAAGCAGCACTGAGGTCTAACAGAACAAGCACAGAGATGAGTCCACTGTCCGAGGCCATAAGAAGATCATTTGTAACCTTCACTAATGCTGTTTCTGTACTATGATGAATTCTAAAACCTGACTGAAACTCTTCAAATAGACCATTCCTCTGCAGATGATCAGTTAGCTGTTTTACAACTACCCTTTCAAGAATTTTTGAGAGAAAAGGAAGGTTGGAGATTGGCCTATAATTAGCTAAGATAGCTGGGTCAAGTGATGGCTTTTTAAGTAATGGTTTAATTACTGCCACCTTAAAAGCTTGTGGTACATAGCCAACTAACAAAGATAGATTGATCATATTTAAGATCGAAGCATTAAATAATGGTAGGGCTTCCTTGAGCAGCCTGGTAGGAATGGGGTCTAATAAACATGTTGATGGTTTGGATGAAGTAACTAATGAGAATAACTCAGACAGAACAATCGGAGAGAAAGAGTCTAACCAAATACCGGCATCACTGAAAGCAGCCAAAGATAACGATACATCTTTGGGATGGTTATGAGTAATTTTTTCTCTAATAGTTAAAATTTTGTTAGCAAAGAAAGTCATGAAGTCATTACTAGTTAAAGTTAATGGAATACTCAGCTCAATAGAGCTCTGACTCTTTGTCAGCCTGGCTACAGTGCTGAAAAGAAACCTGGGGTTGTTCTTATTTTCTTCAATTAGTGATGAGTAGAAAGATGTCCAAGCTTTACGGAGGGCTTTTTTATAGAGCAACAGACTCTTTTTCCAGGCTAAGTGAAGATCTTCTAAATTAGTGAGACGCCATTTCCTCTCCAACTTACGGGTTATCTGCTTTAAGCTACGAGTTTGTGAGTTATACCACGGAGTCAGACACTTCTGATTTAAAGCTCTCTTTTTCAGAGGAGCTACAGCATCCAAAGTTGTCTTCAATGAGGATGTAAAACTATTGACGAGATACTCTATCTCCCTTACAGAGATGCTAATGCTACCAGTCTGAACTTGGACAAAACTCTTCAGCGGCATCCTCCCAGTCCACTGAGCTGTAAATAGGCACTGGTGATGGCTGGGGTAGTAACCTGCAATGAACTGGTGTACTGTCCAGGGTCTCCAGTGGAGCAGAGTCATAGACTCTGCTCCACTTCACACTGAAGTATCTGGAGATAAATGCTGGCATGGTTGGTCTCAGGTCCCTCGTTTAACTCCAAATTAGTAATTCAGAAGCTTTCGCAAGTAATTCAATCAATGTCTGGAATCTTTTGCGGTGCTAAAAAGGCATTTATCGTGGTGGATGTATAATGCTGACCCACTGAAAATGTGAAATAACTGAAATAATGCCATCTTGTAAATTTTTATATAACTGTATATATATAAATAAAGTAGACACTGTAATGGAGTAAAGTACATACATGTAATATTACATACATATGCAGATAATATGTCTTTAGTCAAGGTATATATAAACTTATGCATGTTATCAAGACATCACAACAACACCTAATCTGATTCTGATCAAACTTGTCAGGTACAATGCACCTACAGATGGAAAGAAGTGATTTGATTTTGGTTAGGATCACTCAATGATAAAAGGTCAGAGGTCAAGATCAAACTTCAGGTCCCATGCAAAACAAATAAAGAACATTTTTTTATTATTATTATATTATTATAAGTCAGAGCGGGTGTGGAGGAAGAGCGGGTGAGCAGGGCAGTAGGACTACGGCAACAGGGAGCATGGACAAGGTGGGAGAGCGCACTACAGCGCAGGATCACCTGGACAAACATCTTGCAGCCAGATTTTCAGCGGGTCCGCTTCCTGGTGCAAGCTGTCTACGATGCTCTGCCAAGTCCAGCGAACCTCCATGTGTGGGGGAAAAGTGAGACACCTTCCTGCCCACTGTGCTCTGGTAGAGGCTCTTTAGAACACCTCCTCAGTGGCTGCCCAAAGGCTCTGGCAGATGGTCGCTATCGCTGGCGCCATGACCAGGTGCTTAAGGCAGTCGCTGAGAGCGTAGCCTCAGCCATCAGCTCCAGCAAGAACCATCATGCTCCAAAGAACGCAATCTCCTTTGTTAAAGCTGGAGAAAAACCCAGAGCAAACAACATGCGACATCAGGACTACTCCACACAGCAGCTGACTGGCACTTGCAGGTTGACCTGGGTAGGCAGCTGAGGTTCCCCCAGCACATCGCAACAACATTCCTTCGCCCAGATATGATCATGACCTCTCAGTCTTCGAAACAGCTGATCATACTGGAGTTGACAGTGCCCTGGGAAGAAAACATCGAGGCCAATGAGAGGAAGAGGGCTAAGTACCAGGAACTGGTTGAGGAGTGCAGGGAGGGAGGCTGGAAGACGGTCTACGAGCCCATAGAGGTAGGCTGCAGGGGATTTGCAGGGCGGTCTCTGTGCAAGGTCCTCAGCCGCCTGGGCATCGTAGGAGCGGCAAAGAAGAGGGCCATCAAGTCCTCAAGTGAAGCCGCCGAAAAGGCCACCAGGTGGCTTTGGATGAAGAGGGCAGATCCGTGGGCTGCTACTGGGATGCAAGTCGGGGCTTGATCACCCCCGGCTGGGTCGCCTGGGTGAGGGTGTATGATGTTGCAAGACCCGAAACACCTGATGACCCCAGGATACATCACTGATGATGCGTCCCAGTGCATCCATGAGGTGTATTTTGAATATTATTTCAGATATTTAATTGTTGGTGAACTCAACTGGTTAACTGTGTAACTTTTTTCCTCTACATGATATTTTAAAAAAGTGGGTGTGGTATCACTGTTCAGTCAGCACTTTTGACCTTTTTTAACCCGGCACACAAACAATGAACAAACCACTGCAGACAAATAATATAAAAACATCAATAATATTTTCATTTGTAACTCAATCTACTTTGAATTTGTCAAAAAATAAAACACCACAGAAGGACATCTGAGAGCTTATTTGTTTCTATGATTAAATATATACAACCCCTGGTAATAATTATGGAATCACCGACCTCGGAGGATGTTCATTCAGTTGTTTAATTTTGTAGAAAAAAAGCAGATCACAGACATGACACAAAACTAAAGTCATTTCAAATGGCAACTTTCTGGCTTTAAGAAACACTATAAGAAATCAGGAAAAATAATTGTGGCAGTCAGTAACGGTTACTTTTTTAAACCAAACAGAGGGAAAAAAAATGGACTCACTCAATTCTGAGGAATAAATTATGGAATCACCCTGTAAATTTTCATCCCCAAAACTAACACCTGCATCAAATCAGATCTGCTTGTTAGTCTGCATCTAAAAAGGAGTGATCACACCTTGGAGAGCTGTTGCACCAAGTGGACTGACATGAATCATGGCTCCAACACGAGAGATGTCAACTGAAACAAAGGAGAGGATTATCAAACTCTTAAAAGAGGGTAAATCATCACTCAATGTTGCAAAAGATGTTGGTTGTTCACAGTCAGCTGTGTCTAAACTCTGGACCAAATACAAACAACATGGGAAGGTTGTTAAAGGCAAACATACTGGTACACCAAGGAAGACATCAAAGCATCAAGACAGAAAACTTAAAGCAATATGTCTCAAAAATCGAAAATGCACAACCAAACAAAAGAGGAACGAATGGGAGGAAACTGGAGTCAACGTCTGTGACCGAACTGTAAGAAACCGCCTAAAGGAAATGGGATTTACATACAGAAAAGCTAAACGAAAGCCATCATTAACACCTAAACAGAAAAAAACAAGGTTACAATGGGCTAAGGAAAAGCAATCATGGACTGTGGATGACTGGATGAAAGTCATATTCTGCGAAGAATCTCGAATCTGCATTGGGCAAGGTGATGATGCTGGAACTTTTGTTTGGTGCCGTTCCAATGAGATTTATAAAGATGACTGCCTGAAGAGAACATGTAAATTTCCACAGTCATTGATGATATGGGGCTGCATGTCAGGTAAAGGCACTGGGGAGATGGCTGTCATTACATCATCAATAAATGCACAAGTTTACGTTGATATTTTGGACACTTTTCTTATCCTATCAATTGAAAAGATGTTTGGGGATGATGAAATCATTTTTCAAGATGATAATGCATCTTGCCATACAGCAAAAACTGTGAAGACATTCCTTGGAAAAAAGACACATAGGGTCAATGTCATGGCCTGCAAATAGTCCGGATCTTAATCCAATTGAAAATCTTTGGTGGAAGTTGAAGAAAATGGTCCATGACAAGGCTCCAACCTGCAAAACTGATCTGGCAACAGCAATCAGAGAAAGTTGGAGCCAGATTGATGAAGAGTACTGTTTGTCACTCAAGTCCATGCCTCAGAGACTGCAAGCTGTTATAAAAGCCAGAGGTGGTGCAACAAAATACTAGTGATGTGTTGGAGCGTTCTTTTGTTTTTCATGATTCCATCATTTTTTCCTCAGAATTGAGTGATTCCATATTTTTTTTCCCTCTGCTTGGTCTAAAAAAGTAACCGTTACTGACTGCCACAATTTTTTTTCCTGATTTCTTATATTGTTTCTTAAAGCCAGAAAGTTGCCATTTGAAATGACTTTAGTTTTGTGTCATGTCTGTGATCTGCTTTTTTTCTACAAAATTAAACAACTGAATGAACATCCTCTGAGGCCGGTGATTCCATAATTTTTGCCAGGGGTTGCACGCACGCACGCACGCACGCACGCACGCACGCACGCACACACACACACACACACACACACACACACACACACACACACACACACACACACACACACACACCTAACTTTGATTCATTACATCAAGACCCGGAGAAGAAACAGGTTGTTCTAGTTCATCTGTGTGTTCAGTCTTCTGACAGCTATAAGAATGTGAGGCGGGGCTACCTGCCCTCTCTGTGCTGCACAACAATGGTTCCTGCCACGATGTCGTACACCATCCTGTTGTGCTGGAAGACGAGGAGCGTGACAAACACGGGAAAAAGGAAGGCAATGGAGAAGTTCTTACTCAGCGCCCTCACTGTAGACCTGTTAAGACCAATTTAGACAAAACTGGAAACTGAAAGTAAAACCATCTAAAAGCAGCTATCATATCCTGTTAAACTGCATAACTAACACTTAGTGTGCAGTGACTCACGCAGAGAGGGAGACATTAGAAGCTGGAACCACCAGGACACGACTGGGTTGGACCAGAGTGGACGTGTCACATGTCACCACCCGCAGACCCAGCAGGAACTTTCCTGGTGTCACTCCACCGGCTCCCCAAATACAAACAATCTGGTTTCACAACATAAACAAAAGTTAATATGAGGAAACACTATTGAATGGCAATTTAATGTGCCAAGTGTGAAAAACCTTAGCAGATGTGGCGATGCTAACAGAATTACATTTTTGCAGCAATTAGCAGAAGTCAGCACACTTGGTTACAAAACAGAAGGTTCCTGGTTCAAGACCACCCATGTCCATTGTACATGTAATGTGGAGTTGCATCAGGAAGGGCATCCGCCAGTAACAGATATGATAACACCTATCTAACCATTAAGCCAAAAACCTCCATCCAAAATATTAATAAATATAACCTGTCTGATCTTGGCAGGGTGACGCTGGAATCCACTGAGGTGTGCACAACATTTGGTCCAAATTAGGGTGAACAAACGTCCTGTTTTCCCAGGACATGTCCTATTAACACGTCCTGTCCTGCCATCCTGGGTTGTTTCTTACAAAGTATTGACAATGTCCTGGTTTTCACTGGGCCATTAAATTGACCAGCATTCAAGTATCATTTGAGTATCTCATTGCCAGGCCAAGTGTCCTGGTTTTTGGTAAGCAAAATATGGTCACTCTAGTACAAATCAGGTTGAAAATTAAATTCTTTGACCTCGTCCTTTGCCAAATAGAATTTTTTTGAACAGTAATTTCTGGGGCATCCTTCATTGACATGACAAGTTTGGTAGAAACCAGTAAACATAAGCCAACAGGCAGACATGACCTTGACCCCAACACTTGATCTTCCTGAACCTAACCCCATACATGGACCATGTTTAATGCAAATTGGGAGTGAAACAGCTTAAGGTACATCTTTGACCCCACTGATTGACCTTTATGGCAAATTTTACCTCATCTGCACAATACCAGAACCTACCTCCATGTGTGTGCCAGGCTTGGTGCAAATCAGAGTGACCCCCACCCTCCCAACCAAAACACCCCCCCCCCCAACTTCTGTTTTGACCTTTGACCCCAATTATTGAAATGTGGTAAATTTGATGTTGCCTCTGCAATTCCAAAGCCCACCTTCATATGTGAGCCAGGTTTACTGGACATCTGAGTGGAAAAAATAAATATCATAACTGGTCCTATTAACACGACTGACACCCAATGACCTTAAGCTTTGCCAAAATGAACCCTTTAAAGCTAATTCTGGGGTTGACTTTGTAAAGAATAAATGAAAATATATGCTATTTTACTCATAATTAGCTTTGCATGCTAACAATGCTAAAAGTTACCAAACTGAATAAAAGGTTATTGTGTTCATTATTTATAAAAGGTAACAAATGTTTAGAAGTATGTACACCATGCAGGTTTAAATGAACTAGATATTGTACTGAATGAATGAAACTGAACAGAGTGTATACTTGTGCCATAATGTGTTTTAAGGGTTTTATCATGATGTCAAATGAATGAAAATGTGTATGCCTATGCTTTGATAGGTGTCAACTGATTTATGATGGTTTTGAAATGATACAATATTATACGGTTTGATTAATGATTGAAATATGTACTTATGATGAATTGTATTTAACATGTTGAACTGCTGACAGATTTGTTGACTCTCAAATGAGTAAAGTGTTTTGGTTTAAGGTTTTCATAAATAACATATGCTTAAGTACATTGACCATTTTTAATAGTCATTTTTATGCCTGACATGATGTTTCATATGTTCAAAGGTCATGAGGTCAAGATGTGTACTTCAAATAATGTTGATGCCTCTGTTTATAATCAAATGGTTTGTACATTGTTTGAACTATGCTGATCAATAATGAACAGCTGAATGACTGTATTGTTCAAAATTAATTGCTGCTTCTGCATTCTGTAAAATGTCAGTGATTTCATACTTTGACTGTGAAAGAACTTTGCTTCCACAGGGAAGAACAATGACTGGGTTATTTGTTATCAGGGAGGCAACCTTGAAAGTGTCTGTAGAGACACAATAACACCACTGAACTAAACACATGGACCTGTTCTCATACGGAGCTGAAAACAAGAAAACGGTGATTCTTTAACATTATTTTACATTATTAGTTACACTCGCAGAGAAGGCAGAGTGGGGGTGTATGTACTGGCAACCTCTGCCCCCAGGGCACTTATCAAATCAGTTCCCATCACAACGTTGGACGATTAAGGATTAACAACGCCTGCTTTATTCCATGGAGTTACATGATTTGTGCCGAGACTGAGGACGTGCGGGACTGGGCGACCCGCCCAGACAGATTGACGTGCGGGACTGGGAGCCCCGCCCGGACAGATTTCTGAACTGCAAGCTTAAAAAACTCTGTTTTGAAAAGCAGAGTGTTCTTTTTGCTGCACATGCTGTGGATATCGGTTTTGTGACATTATTAAAGATGTGTATGCATTCTGAACCCATTTTTGCGCAAAGATGAATGATTTTTGACGACTGATCTGCTCTGCTGTTTTAATAAACCTGGAAGGATTAACTTGAATTCAAATTATTGTTGTCTGTGTATTCTATTTGCACTGCCCACGGACTCACGAGGAGAAACCTGAGATTTTCTATGTTTTGAGTAAAGGTTATTTTTGTAGGTTGTTTTTTTCCCCAACAAAATTGGCGCCCAACGTGAGGCAGTGGCAAGTAGAATTTATTATACAATTTTACAGTATTCTCTGATTTAACCTGCTTTTATCTCTGTTTGTCAAAACGTTTAAGGAACATCAATAGAGACTTCTTCCGGACTTAAAGGCGTCCTAATTTCTCTAAACACCACTTTAAAGGGTACCTGACACAAAGGTAAGGACAAGCCTTTTTTAACAAAATTGTCCTATTGGCCATTTCCAAAAATTGTGGTATTTGAAAAAAGCAGACGTCTCGCTCGTGCATAAAGTATGTTTTACAGCAGATCAAATCAAATCGCAAAAGGTTATTGTAGGAAGGAGGGTGTTTGATCCCTCATTAGGAACAGGGTGTGTGATCCCTGATACCCAGGTGTTCGATCCTGGAAGGAGAGTGTTTGATCCCTCATTAGGAATAGGGTGTGTGATCCCTAATACCCAGGTGTTTGATCCTGGAAGGAGGGTGTTTGTGATCCCTCAACAGGGTGTGTAATCCCTGATACCCAGGTGTTCGATCCTGGAAGGAGGGTGTTTGATCCCTCATTAAAGGTGCCTATCTGATTTCATCACAAAGCTGAGTGTGTGATCTCTGACGCGTCTGTCTTAAATGTTTGTATGTCTCAAAAACAATTCCGGAATAGAGTAATAAGGTGCACAATAATTCATTATAATAGATTTAATTATTCTATATAATTAGTTTTATATATATTTCATTCATTTATATATTTAATTCTAATTAGGTTCAGAAAAACTAAAAGAGAACAAGTATCTGTTGATCCGTTGGTCCTGTGTTACATTATAATTGTTATTTTGTTTGGGTTTGTATTTTCTGGTGGTACTTTGTGCTGGGCTGGTTTACTCCTCAGTGATAAGTCTCCTAGGTACCGAAGAGTGTCGTGTTGAGTGGTACCAGAGAAGAATTCAACATTCTTCCACGACTGAAGATCCTGAAACAATAAAGGGCACACTGAGGAGTTTCTGTGGGTATTTAGTGTGGGTGGTTGAATTTTCGGACTGTTCCCTTTGTTAAAACCAGATCAAGATTGTGAAGTAACACCCAGAATTGATCCACTGCAATCAGGGGTTCTCCCCATTGCATGATTGCAGTAGAAGCTTGATCATTGAGCTTGATCTGAGGCCACGTGAGCACAAGGGGGACATTACCGGCAACTGTTAAATTTTTCGTGTGTTTCCGAGAGTAGTTCGTGTGTCTCTGTATCAGTGATATAACACTAAAATTGATCATGTTTGAACCCAGATCATTTATGGACCTTTGGTCCACTTTCAAGACATTCTATTTGAAATCTGTAGAAGAGAGAAATCGTAAACCAGAAGAAAAAAAATTTTTAGAGACAATTCTCGGTGAGATGCAGGGAAGAGAGGAGCTAAAATGGCCTGAAATGAGTACTCTCAGTACTCGTCAAAAAATGCTGACTGCATTGGAAGACCAGTACAGAGTAGTTCTGAATAAAAAATTAGAAGCACAAAAATTAAAAGCAGAAAATAAGGACCTGTTTAAAATCAACACCAAAAAATTTGTGCAAAACAGCTGAGAAAAATCAAATTAATTATCATAAAGCTGTAATACAGCTTTGTGCCGGTAAATCCTGGGAAGAAACTGTGGCTCAGAGAAAAATGACCAACACAGTGAATTCTTAAAATGAGCATAAAGCATCTCCAGTCAATGAATCCTTGAAAGTAAATACACCATTAACATCATCAGCGTAAGACCTTTCACATGATACCAACAATGCATCATTTCTTAAAAACAAATAAGTGACACTTTTGACCAAATACTTTTGGTCCCTTCATCAAAGCATCCCAAATTATATATCATCTTGTTCAGCATAATAAGCCCATTCCAAAAATATCTTAATCATGTTAATAACTGTCATATAATTCATTTAAGCAAGCAATCAATGTCTCATCCATGTTTACAACAGGTTGATCCTACTTCTAGTTACTTTCAATTATAATATGGCTAAATGCTATTGCTAAATCTGACACAACAAAATCTGAGAAAATACCACTGCCTCTAAAGGGTGAAGTGGCACCTGTGGTATAGAGAATTTATCCTACATTGACAGACATTGACTCACCACCTTATAATAATGCTATGGTGATTCAAATTGGCACACTGCCAATGACTCCACAGTCTGTCCAAGCTCCAGTTCTAGTGATTAAGTCTGGACTGATAGACTGTGAGGAGACTCCAGGATTGGTCAGCAGTGAGGGTCCTCTGGGTCCTCCACCGTCTCCCCAGGGAGATACTGGTGGTGACCTGAGGGGCGCCTCAGGTTCTATTAGAGGCTCAATAATATCCTCTACTCCACAGGTCCATCAGCCCAAGGGAAACAGAAAAAAAAAAAAAAGAAAAAACGAGCAGGAAGGAGGATTCAGAAAGTGATGATGACATATGACTTGACAGGATGGGAAGGTGGAACTAATGGGGAAGACTTGCTTGACCCTGACCCACATAAATTTCTCAGACAAGTAAGACAACACAATAAACATAAACGTGAGGAGAAAGTACATGAAAAAATGTATCAGAAATTAGACTAGACAAAAGACTAAAAACACTGCATTAAGTGAATTTGATTTACAAACTTCTCTGAATGCACCATTGTTTGAAGGAGTAGGGTGATGCCAGGTCTATCAAACTTGGAAAACACGTGACATGTTTGCAATCAAAGATAGGTTATCGCCCCTGTCTGGGGGTGCAGGCCCCTGGATCAGGCAATTGGAAGACCTCACAGGAGGTATGTATTTAGCATTGGGTGATGTGCGCGCTCTGCTGGCAGCGTGTGCATCCAGTAATGAAAGTGTGGTACTGGTAGAAGCAGCTAAAATTACCACATTTCCTGATGATATGCCATTTGATAATGTAAGGCGCGAGTATTATGCTGCACTCAGAGATAAATACCCTGATAATATAACATCTGGCACAGCCTCTTACTCACCAAAAGAAGATGAGTCGCCTGACGGATTCATACAAAGAGCTGTAAATCACTGGATTGACTTAACTGGCCGACATCCGGGTACAGGTGACGCTGGTGCACAGATCCTGTTTAAACAGGCTGTGTTTTCTGGTTTCCCTGCTCCTGTAAAGGCTAAATTGGACGACACACCTGAGATTTCTGTCATGCTGATGGATAGATGGAAGTTACATGTGATACACTTCCTGAAAAATTTTAATGTAAGGTAAGCAGAAGACCAGAGTGAGAAAACAAAAACGGAATTGAAGTTGCTCAAAATGCAACTCAAAGAAGCTGAAGCCAAAATCAGCAAAAAGGATAAAAATGGCTCAAATCAGCTCCAGATGGCTCAAGTGCCACAACCTGTGGCTGGGGCCTTTGGACAGAACTGGCCATATCCACCTTATGTACCACCACCTCCATGGACCGGCCAACAGCAATGGTCATCAGGCATGAATCAAAATAGGGGTGGAAAAGGTAGAGGCCGTTCCCGCCCACAAACAGGACGTGGGGGTCGAGGAGGTTCTATGAGGGGAAGAGGGACAGGTCAGGGTGGACCACAGCCAGGCGTGTGTTACAACTGTGCTCAACCAGGACACTGGGCTAAGAACTGCTCACAAACTGCCCAGGATTATGTACAGCAACCCCAACAGGACATGGCACCATCAGCTGGCAATCCCTTCTGGTCACCACAAGGAGGCCAGTTTCCTCAATAGGGAGGTCTAGAGAACCCTACGCAGGGAGCCTTAGCCCCTCCCATGCTGACCGTGTCTGTGAACAACAGGGAAGTGGATTTCATGGTGGACACTGGTGCGACCTACTCCACACTGACCAAGGCTGACTCCAATATTCCACTATCCTCTACTGCTGTGAGGGTCAAGGGGTTCTTTGGGAAATCGGCGGCTATACCAAAAACTGTGCCAGTTCAAGTGACTATGGAGAGCCAGAGATTCATGCATCAGTTTCTGGCATCAACAGACTGTCCTGTCAATCTTTTGGGAAGAGACATCATGGTAAAGTGTGGTGTGGAAGTGTCCTGTTCAAAGGCGGGGACTATAGTGACTCAGAGATAGCAAAGTGTTGCCCTGCCACTCCCAGCTCAATGGAGGGATGATGCTGCTGCAACCTGACACTGCACCCACTATACCCAACGAACATGCTGAGATCTATTGGGGACTGCTTTGTTCAGAATCTGCCACGGCCACAGGCATATTGACTTTCTATCGTAAGTGGGAGCTCTGGATCAAGTCCCTCCAACCTTATGTTCCTCCACCAGACCCTTTTCATGTCACCCTAAATTACACCAGGCAAACTGACCTTGTGTATGATGAAGCATTTCAAGAGCAGCTTGACCAGACACGCTGGTTCATTGTCTCTGATGGGTTGTTTGTCGGTCCTGAAGGTGTTGTTGCAGTGGTGGAACTAGATGCAGAACAAAATGAGTGGTTTGCACTCTCTGATGTTTCTTACCCTCATGTCTCGCTTGCATTGCATACTGGACACCAAGCAAAAGAATTGGGTCCCATGACTAAGAGGCTAAAAGAAACTACGGACTGGCAGAACTCTCAGTTGCCTCAAGTCAAGTACTCACCGTCCCAGAAAGCCTACTACATTCCTTGGTCCTTACGTGATAGTGTATTTTTGGAGAAACAGTTTCTGGAACGACATCATGGTGCCGAACAAACTGACCATAAGAATACCATACCTCTATTGGACAGCATGCCCCAGAAATTGTGGGCCACCTCTCCAACAGATGTTGGATGTATTGATGTGCCACCTGTTATGTTTGAGGTCAAACCTGGTCCACCTGTTTGGATTCCACAGTATCCCATTTCAGACGCAGCTGCACAAGGCATAAAGACCACCACTGAATTGAGACCGAATCTGACTACAACACTCCTATTTTACCTGTTCCAAAACCAAACACAGACAAATACCGCATGGTGCATGATTTGAGACGTATTAATGACATAATTCAGACAAAGTGTCTCTCTGTTCCTAATCCGTACACAACTTTGTCACTGCTAACGCCAAAACATAAGTTCTTCACAGTAATTGATCTGGCAAATACATTTTTAGTGTTCCTTTGTTGGTTCAACTCCAAAGATTTTTTGAATTACATGCATCAGCTGAAGCGCTAAAACATTCAAAAGGTGACCTATAATGACCCTGCCTATGCTTATGGTGTAGTTCACTATGAGTTGGAAGGATGGTATAGGACTGACTTTCTGACAGCAGCAGGACAACCTGTAAAACATTATGACATAGTGACTCACCTGGCAGAAGCCATGAATGGACCTAACAAACTGGCTATAGTAAAATGCAGAGGACATTCAAAAGACCAAGCAGTAAATGTCTATGAAGGAAACAATCAGGCAGACCTGGCAGCAAAGGCAGCTGCAGGCTACCAAGGAGAGTTGATTATGTACTCAGAAGAGGAAGAAGCAGAGTTGCAAGGACATACATTAACAAAGTAGGATGTGTGTGAAATACAAGATGATGCAGGAGCACATGAAAAATCAGTGTGGAAACAATATGGAGCAATAGAAAAGGACAGACTTTGGAGATTTATTGATGGGAGAATCTGCTTACCATCAGCAATGGCACATATCATAATTGATGGAGCACATGGTATGGCTCATTTGTCAAGAAAGCAGACAGAAAAAAAAATGTGTCAGAACACTGGTGGCATCCCAGACTAACTGAACTGATTAAACATCAATTGGAAAACTGCCAGGTATGTCTGGAGTACAATGTGCGTCCAGGCATGACCCCCACAATGGGGTCATATCCGGTGCCAACTGCTCCTTTTCAGGAAATAGTAATTGATTATACAGACATGGGCCCAGAAAACCGAACTCAAGGTTACATGTACTTGCTGGTCATTGCTGATTGCTATACAAAGTGGGTAGAGGCCATCCCCACCAAAAAGGAAGATGCTGCATCAGTGTGCAAATATCTGATCAATCAGTTCATACCTAGACATGGGTTTCCAAGATCAATCAGATCACACAATGGTTCACATTTCAAAAATGAATATTTGGCTAGAGTCGAGAAAAGTATGGGCATTAAACAAAGATTTGGCTCCGTTTATCATCCACAGTCCCAAGGACTGGTGGAGAGAGCAAATCGGACAATAAAGGAGAAGCTGGCTAAAATTTGTGCTGACTCAAAACTGACCTGGGTACAGGCATTGCCAATTGCCTTGATGGCTATCAGGGCTTCTGTTAACTCATCAGCAGGATTCTCCCCGCATGAACTTTACATAGGAAGGACTTTCCCAATCCAGCTGCCAATGGCATAAGGGGGATGCCCCTAGATGTCAACCAAATACAACATACTACCTATTATTTGCTACTAACTGCATTGGTAGCCTCGCTCTCATTCCAGGTGCAGCAACAAGAAGACAATCCTCCACAGGAACCTGTGGGGAATAAAGTAGATCCAGGAGATTGGATCTGGTTGAAGGTAATTGTGGGACCTGACTGTTGTATATTCATTCCAGACAATTCAGGTGACAGTGGTGTCATTGCTCAAGCCAAAGCTAATCTAACTCAAATTTGGGATGCAACTGAAAAGAGATATATGCAAAATGAAGGGGGATTTTTTTAACTGGTTATTTTCAGGAGGTTGGAGACAATGGATGATCAAGATGGCTATGATATTTTTGTTTGTGTTCTTAGTAATGACACTGATTGCATGTTGTGTTGTTCCATGCCTTAGAACTCTGATTACCAAGTTCATTGATAGTACTATTGCTAGTCAGCTACTTGTGTTGGGAATTAATCCTGGGGAAGTAGATGAACTATTAGAAGTTGATGAATGTCTGTAAGGTGTTGTCCACAGTTTAACTGTGGACAAAAGGGGGAATTGTAAAGAATAAATGAAAATATATGCTATTTTAGTCATAATTAGCTTTGCATGCTAACAATGCTAAAAGTTACCAAACTGAATAAAAGGTTTTGTGTTCATTATTTATAAAAAGTAACAAATGTTTAGAAGTATGTACACCATGCAGGTTTAAATTAACTAGATATTGTATTGAATGAATGAAGTTGAATAGAGAGCAAAAGTCATCCACATATCACATTTGGTGGACATCAGCCAAAGCACCTGGGAGAAGTATGAGAACAAACAGAAAGCTAAACCAAAATTTTGACCTTTGACCCGAATGACCTTGACTTTTGTCAAAACCAAAAAAAAAACCCTTAAGGATAATTTTGGGGTCAACTCGTACATGCACACTACAGGTTTGGTAAAAATTGGCCCAAGCACCTCGGAGGAATAGTAGAAAAACAAACAAGTAAATAAACATTTCTGAAATTTGAGCATGTTGTTGAATTCTCATATTTTAAACAAAAAAGATGAAAACTCTGGACTGAAGGATGCCAGGTGGCATTTGTCTGACAGCAGCAGTATCTCAGTGGTGGTTGGCTTCACCCTGGGACAAAAAAGCTGCTAATGTAGACATCCAACAAGACACCTGATGCTTGAATTCATTGCAGGCAACTATGACGATAAAGTTGCATCACTGTCCTCTCTGGGAAACACTGTTGTGCTGCAGCAGAACTACAACTCTACTCTTCTCGATAATGAGACAGCTCTTACCGAACGTATGGACAAACAGAATTCTGAATCTTAAAGACCGCACAATACTGAGTTTGGAAACTTCAGATATACAGACTAAAATAGATGTTATAAAACTCTAGGAGGGGAAAAAAACAAAGAATAATTTCTCCCAGCACTCACCAATGTAGAACTTACAAATGGTACAAAATAAAACCATACAGCACATTAATATTTATCCAGTTTTATCAAATTACAAGCAGTACAAGGGGATCATTTCTAAACTCCTGTGCACCCCAAATCAGTTTGCTGTACTCCAATAGCTAAACAAGCATTAACTAAATACTGCAATATCCATTTATATCATATGATTGTAGATGTTAAACTCTTTCCAAGCCACTGTGTAAACTGGTAGGATGGTCGATGAGTGTGGGAGAGTTAATCTCAAGCAGGTAATTATTAATTATTGCATGTCACATGACAAATCAGTGCGAGTGATCAGCACCACGGGGAATGACAGGCTGGGCAGGCTTAAGCACCGTGGACAGCTCCCTCAGAGGAAGTAAAACAAGCTCACGGTCATTGTCAGATGATTTGTTGTGTCAAATCTGCCAATAAGAATTAAAGGTGAGGTAATATTTAAGGGAGTGGTTGCCAGCATATTTTTTCCTGGCATATCCTTTAGAATCCAAAAAACAAACAAACATATCTATTCAAAGCAGTGAGACCCACCTCATAGATGCACACCAGCACCCTGTACAACAGAACTACAACCACCATCTTCCGCAGGTCCTCCATGGACGTGTTCTCGTCTATCTCCACCACAATGAAATGGGAAATAAATTTACCAATGTTCCTGAAACATAACAGAGAGACACAGAAAGTATGCCCGTGTGAAAAATGTATCTACAAAGCTGCTGATACAACTTGGTGCTGCAGGGATAATGTAAACATTATCTCCCCCCCCCCACACACACACACTTCAGTCTATGGATGACTTCCCTTTATTATTTCTGAGAGTTTGATTTTCAAGAATATTTTACTTACTTCATCCCACTCAGATGCATTGTCCACAACACAATGGTAGCCTTGACGCAAAACAGGATAAAGAAGTCAACTGTCTCTGCGAGGAACCTCTGAAGAGCTGAGGGGATTTTGAACTCCTGTCCTGAAAAGTAGATTTAAAAAACGTTTCCTGCATAACCCAGGCTAATTCACAGTATATAACCACATGCATAAATGCAGATCACCCTCAGCTGCAGTTCAAGTAAGTCAGATATATCAATCGTGTATCATTTGTAACTGAATGAATCCTAAACAACTTAACTTTTACATGAATGAAAAGACCTGAGTCTTGTTTGACAAAGATTAATTTCTTTGGATCTGCTTATTTAATAGTGCTGCAACTAATGATTATATTCATCATCAATTAATCAATCAATTATTTGATCAATTAGTTGTTGGTTCTAGAAAATCCATCCATCCATCCATCCATCCACTGATTTTCTTCCGCTTTATCCGGAGTCGGGTCGCGGGTGCAGCAGCTCAAGCAAAGCCGCCCAGACCTCCCGATCCACACACACCTCCCCCAGCTCCTCCGGGGGAACCCCAAGGTGTTCCCAAGCCAGCCGAGAGACGTAGTCCCTCCAGCGTGTCCTGGGTCTTCCCCGGGGCCTCCTCCCAATGGGACATATCCGGAACACCTCTCCGGCGAGGCATCCAGGGAGCACCCGGAAAAGATGCCCGAGCCACCTCAGCTGGCTTCCTTCAACGTGGAGGAGCAGCGGCTTGACTCCGTCCTCCTCCCGAGTGACCGAGCTCCTCACCCTATCTCTAAGGGAGTACCCAGCCACCCTGCAGAGGAAACTCATCTCAGCCACTTGTACTCGCAATCTCGTTCTTTCGGTCATGAGCCAAATCTCATGACAATAGGTGAGGGTCAGAAAGTAGATTGATCGGTAAATCAAGAGCTTTTCCCCCCTGTTCTAGAAAATGTCCCTATATATATATATATATATGGTGAAAAACATCAATCAATGTTAGCCAGAACCCACGATAATGACTTTAAATATCTTGTTTTGTCCACAGCCCAAAGACACTTCATTTATTGCCAGATACGATTAAAGAGGATAAAACCAGGAAATAATCACATTTAAAAAACTAAAATCAAAGAATTTGGATTTAACAAAAATTGTCAAAATGGTTAATTGATTATCAAAATAGTTGTTGATTCATTTAACAGTCGATTAATCAGTGAATAGTTTTTGCAGCTTTATTATTTAAATACCATTTGAATCCTGGTTGCCAAGTCCTGGCAGCTCTTTGTGGAAATCAAAGAGGACAATAAACTGAATCAAATCAAGGAAGAAACGGGAATGTGATGCATTCAGGAAATGGAGGTAAACAACCGGGAAGTGCATATATTTTATATTATATTATTATTGAGTCAGTGTGTCCCACACATTTTCTTGTGCCGAAGATAATTTAAACAAAACTTAATGAATGTTCACCAAATTTGATTTGGACATCCCAATTGAATGTATCTCAGACACGCTCAAATTTGAGAATGATCAGGTTTCACCAACACCCATTTAACTGAACACAGTATTGATCCTTATGCCCCTGATAACCTAAAAAAAATTTATCAGATTTTCAGCTGGTTTTGTTTTGTCTCCAACTTGCTTCTAACAGCAATCTGATGGCTATCATTGCCTGGAATGACGAGATTTATACACCAAGCTGACCTGAAATGAACCACTGTACATTAAATTGACTTTACTGACGAGTCTGACCCCTTTGAAAAGCAACCAAATTACATGTATTTGTATTGAGCTTGGCAATGTTTTCATTAGCCAAAAATGGCCACCAGAGGGCGCTCGGTGTAAAGTCCATGACAGCCCTAAAGCCCCTTTCACACTGGCACAAACGTAGAGTTGCGTATTGCAGTGTACCTACTATACACTGAGTTATGCAGCTCTACACTGACATAATAATATTTTGTGTCATCTGTGGTGATCTCTCAGAGCGAACTGCACCTCGGTTTGTGCAAACCAGGGAGCAGTTTACAGAAGCATGTGACTTTGAGCATCAAGTGTGAAAAGGTTCCAGCAGCAACGGACATTCCCGTGTGAAAAGGTTTGAGCCACAGAGCTGCAACATCTGTCCCTGAGACAAGCAGAAATCCCAGTGTTATCGCAAATGGGTGCATTCTTTTCTGAATAACGTTTGAATCCGTGAATTAGGCCTATGTACGAGAGGGTCCTTTTGCACCCGTGTCCATATGCACGTGCGCTACAGCACATCCAAAAACTGAGTGCATTTATCCAGAGTGAATCAGCTGGAGAGCAGTTCAAGCGTGTGTGTGTGGCTGATCCACGCAGTGCCTGTGCGATCATAACTTGATGTGTGCCTGATCAGAACAGTGTAATCAAACCTGCGGGCACGCGTGTGACTGCATGACCCATACAGCCGCAGTGACCAGTGATCGAACAAGCTGAACAGAAACAGCAGAGTTTTGAAACAAAAAAGGGCAGAGATAGGCAGCGCTATCTCTCTCTCTCTCTCTCTCTCTCTCTCTCTGTCTCACTCTCAAAGCTGAAACAAAAAACAGGATGTTTAAGTATGCTTGTGATTTTTAAATGGCAATATTTTCAACTTTTTTTTTGGGGGGGGGGGGGCACACAAGGACTCTGAAGTTTGTGATCTGATGTTCCCAGCCCTGTCAAGGAAGCAGTGTGTCCCACTGTACCTCTGGAAATGAATATGGTTGCTTTTTACCGTTTTAGAAGGGTGTGCATTTCTACAATGCAAAAAAAAAAAAAAAAAAAGTAGGAAGCAGAAAACTGCAGCGAGGGCTACATACATGGCAGTAAAAGCACAGAAAGCAATCATATGCAACTATAAGCAAGATTAGGAACGCAACCGTACGCCATCACACACCAGCCTACACAGGGACTACGCCAAATCTGCACAATTTTCCAGCGTACTCCAGATAAATCACAACGCAACTATGCAAGCCCAGTGTGAAATGGGCCATAATACATAAGTCCCTTTGGCTGCTCTCTTGTTTTCATTCAGGGTCGCCACAGCAGATCCGAGGTGGACCTACATGTTAAATTGGCACAAGTTTTACGCCAGATGCCCTTCCTGTTGCAACTCCATATTACATGGAGAAATGTGGCAGGGGTGGGGTTTGAACCGGTGTCACCGACTGAACGGACCCCCTAAAAATCAGTCCTCCCAATGACACGGTTCACAGATTAACACCTCGTTTCTGCTTCAAACTGCAGTCATCATCTATCTCAGCGACAGATATCTGAAGCTTTTGTACAAGAATCATTTGAAACATAAATTCAGCATTATTTCATCATAAAAGTCAGCGGAAGTGATCAGAGCGCCACGGCTAAACGAGCTGCTAGCTGATGCATTCACTGTGCGTTGGTCACAGAATTTCCTTGAGTTTCTGCTTAAAACAGCCTCGTTTCCAGTTAAAACTGACTTTAGAATAATTTAAGAGGTTTTGCCTTCATTATCTGATGGTTAAAAATCCCATTAATCCATCTGACTGCTTTGGGTGAAGAGACTGTCTCAGACGTGCTGCTGTTGTCCGAAATGACGCATGCGCAGATGCAAAAGTTGGACCGATTTTTAGGGGTGGACTGTTCAGTCTGCGAAACCGGGAACCTTCCATGCTAAAACCAAGTGCACTAACCACTTGGCCACCACCCCTGTACATGCACTGTGTACGAATACAATTTGGAATGTAAAATTACAAATAGCCACAACAAAAAAGCAACAAACAGCCATACATGAACAATCAACTAGAGTTCTAGTTGGCACTGTCAGTAACACATATATGAAAAACAGACCTCAATACATATTTAAAAGGGGGTGACAATGGGCAATTAAATAAATAAACGTCACAACGGCAATAAAAATAAAAAGGAAGATAGGCTTAATGACAAACTGTTTCTTAATTCCTACCTGGCTGTGGAGGACTGTGCTGCCGGCCTGTCCTGCTTTCAGCCTGTTCCTGATGAGAACCAGGGTCAGGATAAGTGGGACTGTACCAGGTTCGTGTGTCCAACACCTGCTGCTGTCCACCGTCGGAAATCGGACCAGCCGCAGCCGGAGTTTGTGCACCCGTCGCCGGCGGAGCAAAAGAGACGGGGACCGCTAAGAGCGCCACCCAGCGGTGCCAGCGCGCATAGCCGCAGTAATACTGCCACATCCACAGCTGTAACTCTGCGCAGTATTCCGCTGTTGTTGTGGTCTGAAGCGGCTTTTTAGCTCCAGTTTCAGTGCTTTCAATCTCCAACATGTTTCTTTCTTTTCCAGGTTCTTCTCCCGCTCCTCTGGCGCGTGCATCAGCTGTCCGCTGGGAACAAGAAAGCAGAAAGTTCACACGGGGGGCGACGGAGACCACAGCACTCTCTGTGTTTTACAATAACTTATTAAGTGATAATAAAAAATACTGTTTAAATTACTGTTATCAGTAATAATACAAACTCCACGTAATTCTGCTACACAAATCTGTAAAACGTTATCACGTTGCGCCTCCCTCTACCGTTCATGGTATGACCCATTTAAAGGGACAGTGTGCCTTTTTTCCCCCTTAAAAAAACGTAAATCCAATTTATCTTCAGTTGTTTCGTTGACAAAGCATTCTGTTTGACATTGTGAGGTTGTTGACCACTTTTAAGCATCGTTTAAGGTTACATTCAGACCTTTTGAGCTTTACTTTTAAAAGCACCACCACTCTGCATTTAATCATTAGTGATTGATCTCTGCTCCCCTCCACAGCATGTCTTTTTCCTGGTTCTCTCCCTCAGCCCCAACCAGTCCCAGCAGAAGACTGCCCCTCCCTGAGCCTGGTTCTGCTGGAGGTTTCTTCCTGTTAAAAGGGAGTTTTTCCTTCCCACTGTAGCCAAGTGCTTGCTCACAGGGGGTCGTTTTGACCGTTGGGGTTTTACATAATTATTGTATGGCCTTGCCTTACAATATAAAGCGTATATTAAATAGTATAGTAAATATAAAAATTGATTGATTGAATTGATTGACTATATGTTCAAGGGAATATGACCCTATGCAAATTTCATGTGTAATCCTTAAATTAAGTCCAGTCCTGTTACTGCCAGAGGCTTCAAATTTACAGGGAACATTCTTGGGACACAGACCTTGGAAAAGTTTAAAGATGGCTAACCTTGACCTGTTTTAAGAGGTATTTTAAGGGGTTAAAAAAAATCACAGTTTCTTCTTCTTCTTCTTCTTCTTCTTCTTCTTCTTCGTGTGTAATGGCCGACATTCGGTTTCAATCTGTTCAGTTTTGTTTTTGAGTGGCGGGGGTGACAGCCAATCAGAGTAGAGCTGCACCATGACATCAGTGACGGTTATATCCCAAACTGCTTTGTTTTGTGTGTTTATATACATGTTTCTCCTATATTATATAAAAGCTAGTGAGAAATAAACACTTCTAAAACTGAAAAGGCTGTTTTTTGGAACTCAAAACACCTCTAAACTTATTTACAAGACATTTCGTGGATGTTAGCATGGTGATGTCACAGGCTGGTAGCTAGCTGCAAAACTCCATTTCGTTTGTGTGTAAATATAACCTCTGTATCATATATTATGTAAAAGCTAGTGAGAAGTAGACACTTCTAAAAGTGAAAACGCTGTTTCTGTAACATGATAACAGCTTTGCGGTCATTCACAAGACATTTTGTGGATGTTACTGTGCATGCTAACGTCCACTAACTCAAAGCTAACTACCTATGGAGTCTTTCTGTGTAGGCTCGCAGTTGTTCAGGTGGTTTACATAGTAGAGAAGTCAAATTGGAGTCAAATTTGTCTCATGAATACCTGCAAATGCACAGAGGGTGAGCTACAAATAATGTGTTCATGTTGTGCAAATCCTTGATTTGCACGACAGATCTTGCTGTCAAGAAACCTGTAACAAGCAAAATGCCACCAACCACAAAACAGTGTCCTGACCAGATGACTCTTATTGTCGCTCGCTGTCCTTCTTAGATTCTGATTTTGGATTTTGGTCATACAGGTATGTTGTTGAGTTGTTTTGTTAGAGGTTTTTGTTGATTTGTTTGCCAAATAAATAAATTCATTCAAAAATTAATTAATTCAACTTGAAAATGAACTTGAAACTTGAAAAATTTACAACTTACAATTTACAACTTGAAAAAATTAACTAATTCAACATTCTTTCTGGAACCAGCTGTTCTTCTCTTCCAGCAACTTCCTAAATTTTTCCTCCTGTTCATGCAGCTCTTTTTTCAGCCAGTTGTCTTTGGCTTCAACGTCCCTGCAAAATTTGTCCTTCTGGGCCTCCAGCTCTTCCACAAAGCGTTTTTTTTTTTTCATTCCAGCTCCTTTCGTATTTCATCCTTCCGAGCTTCCATCTTCACCTTGAAGCACTTTATCTTAAAGTTCTCTGGTGAACTGTTCCTGTTGGGCCTCCAGCTCTTTTTTAGCCCATTCTTTGCTTCCACCTCCCTTTGGAATTCCACCTTCTGGGGCTCCAGCTCCTTCCTGAAGCAGTTCTCTTTGGCATCAAGTTCTTTGCAGAAGCTTTCTTCCCAGGCCTCAACGTCTTTCCTGAACCAGTCCTTTCCTTCCTGCTCCTTTCTGAAATCTTATTCCTGGGTCTCCAGCTCTGTTTTAACCCATGTCTTCGGCTTCAAGCTTTTTTCTGACATTCCAATCTCTGAGCCTCCAGCTCCTTCTTCAGCCAGCCTTCTTTGACTGCCAGCTCTGTTTTGAAGTTGGAAACTGTGTCTTCCAGCTCTTTTTTAAAATTTGTCCTCTTTTTCTCTGAAAATGGTCTTTTCCTGTTCCAATTCCCTATTGTGCCGCGCCTCATGAATCATCTTCTCATTATTAAAATTCTCTTCCAGGGCAACCATCTCATTTTCAAAACATTCAGTTTTATCTTTCATTTGTTTTTTATAATTTCGCTCATTTTCCTACAGACACTTTTCCTTCTCCTCCATCTCTTTCTTAAATTCAAATCAAATCAAATTTATTAATTTATATAATGCCAAATCACGACCAGTCGCCTCAAGGCGCTTCACAAACATCATTTAAAGGCAGAATGAAATGAATTAAGATTAAAAACACAATAAAAAATGTAATCATAAATAAGTAAAATGAATAAATAATAAAAGGAATAAAAGAAGACACACAATCATATAAAATACTAATGATAAAACAGGGGAAAAAAGTGTGTCTTCAATCTAGTCTTAAAAGTCTCCACAGAGTCCGACTGTCAGATCTGCGCAGGCAGATCATTCCACAGAGCTGGGGTGAGGTGAGAAAAGGTTCTGTAACCTGCTGACTGTTTATTCACCCTAGAGAGACACAACAGGCCTGCACCCTGTGAATGCAGGGCCCGAGCCGGTATGTAGGGCTCAACCAGGCCAGCAAGGTAGGGGGTGCCAGTCCGTGAACATTTTTATATTCCAAAATCTGATCTCAAAGAGACCAGAAGCCAGTGAAGGGATGCCAGAACTGGCGTAATGTGGTCAAACCTTCTGCTTCATGTCAGAAGTCTGGCAGCAGCATTAAATTCATGTTTAATGTCTGACAGTCCTTTTTTGGACAGCTTTTTGATGCCATCCACTTCCCTTGCCAGAGCTTTGAAATCTGAAGTTTGCTGGACCAAATCATTCAGATTATCTCATGTCTGTTTCTCCAGGGTTTTCTTCGGATTGTTGATCTCTTTGTCTTTTTCGCATGTCCTCTGTGTAAACTCGAGGATTGTCTTCTTTAAATGTTCCACTTCAGTCAGCTCATTGTCATTGCTTATTAGCTGGAGAGATTTTCCAGAGATATTTTGTGGAGGAAACTGAGGGTTTTTAAAAAAAAATTTATGTGCCTCTGACTACACAAATGAAGGCCAGCACAGCATGAGAATGGTCTTCAAAACATGGATCTAACCACAGATTTTATTCTTTCCATTCGTTTCACCACAAGAACTCTTAACAAAGCGTGTTTCCTCTCCTGAAAGCGTGGAATTGGCAGTGTTTGTGGTTGGTGCCGCAGCGTCTCATTGTGCTAAACTAAGATGTTACATGCGGGATGCTGGCGAGTCTCGCTGAGGAAACCGCTTCTGTGATCATGGAGTCCGACAGAAAGGCAAGGACGAGTGACCGCTCTTAACAGGAGAGCGGCGACGTGGACGAGCTCCCAGCCCTTTGGGTTACTGATTAAGGTAAGCTATCTGGAGTCCCAGCAAGTCTGGCAAAGGCTGATGGCGGAATATTGTTTTTCTGTGGACAAAAGACAGCACCACATTGCGAAACAATAATTCTACATGACTCTGTGTCCGAGCACAGCACGCCCTTAAGCGATGGGCCAGTCATAGGCAACATGCATATGTGTGAGTTGTGTATATGAGATTATGCACCAATAATGTTCTTATGCTGTAATCAATCTGTTTTTTTTTATTTATTTAATTTAGCTTTCATTTGGTCTTATGTGGGCAGCACATTGGCTTAGTGGTTAGCACTGTTGCCTCATAGCAAGAAGGTTATGGGATCGATTTCCACCTGTGGCCTTTCTGTGTGGAGTTTGCATGTTCTCCCAGTATTCATATGGATTCCCTCTAGGTGCTCCGGCTTTCTCCCCCAACCTTGGTGAATTGGAAACTTTAAGTTGTCCATAGGTTTGTGTGTGGGTGTGAATGTGTTTGTTTATCTATACAGTGAGGAAAATAAGTATTTGAACACCCTGCGATTTTGCAAGTTCTCCCACTTAGAAATCATAGAGGGGTCCGAAATTTTCATCTTAGGTGCACGTCCACTGTGAGAGACATAATCTAAAAAAAAAATCTGGAAAGTACGTCCTTGTGGTTCTTTTAGCTTTTTAACACTGTTGTCGCTTTGTCATGTTCTGTGTTTTGCTGTGTGTTTACCAAACGAGATGACTCACTCACTGTAAACTAATTTTACCGAAGGGTATAATAATAAATTGAATCTGAATCTGAATTACAATATATGATTTTTAAAATAATTTATTTGTATATTACTGCTGCAAATAAGTATTTGAACACCTGTGAAAATCAATGTTAATATTTGGTACAGTAGCCTTTGTTTGCAACTACAGAGGTCAAATGTTTCCTGTAGTTTTTCACCAGGTTTGCACACACTGCAGCAGGGATTTTGGTCCACTCCTCCATACAGATCTTCTCCAAATCTTTCAGGTTTGGAGTTTCAGCTCCCTCCAAAGATCTTCTATTGAGTTTAGGTCTGGAGACTGGCCAGGCCACTCCAGGACTTTGAAATGCTTCTTATGGAGCTCCTCCTTAGTTGCCCTGGCTGTGTGTTTGGGGTCACTGTCATGCTGGAAGACCCAGCCATGACCCATCTTCAATGCTCTTACTGAGGGAAGGAGGTTGCTTGCCAAAATCTCGCAATACATGATCCCATCCATCCTCCCTTCAATACGGTGCAGTCGTCCTTGTTGTGTGGGCCGCTGAAGAGGAGGTACTGCTGGCCCACCACCACTTGAGGGCGCCCTGCCTGGAGTGCGGGCTCCAGGCACCAGAGGGCGCTGCCGCCTCACAGGAGCAGCTTGTTTTGTTTGTGGTGCAATAGAGCACCATATGAGAGACTGCCCCGAGCGGTTAAACTCCAACGCCCGCCCCTAGAAACTGGGCTAGGGGTGGGCCGAGACATTCACGTGGGACACACCCACATCGCCACACGACTCCCAGTTACGATCCTTTATGAGGACTCAACCCTGAAGGCCCCAGCACTGGTGGACACGGGCTCTGAGGGGAATCTGTTGGATAGCAGATGGGCCAGGGAGATAGGGCTCCCTCTGGTGGCGCTTACCTCGCCTGTACAGGTTCGGGCACTAGATGGCTCCCTACTCCCTCCGATCACGCATAAGACACCACCTGTAACGCTGGTGGTGTCAGGAAACCACCGGGAGGTGATCGAGTTTTTTGTGACTCAGGCCACTTCCCGTGTGGTTTTAGGTTTTCCCTGGATGTTGAAGCACAATCCCCGGATTGATTGGCCGTCCGGGGTAGTGGTTCAGTGGAGCGAGACCTGCCATCGGGTGTGTCTAGGTTCCTCGGTTCCTCCCGGCTCCCAAGCTAAGGAGGAGGTCAGAGTCCCGCCCAATCTGGGGACGGTGCCGGTGGAGTACCACGACCTTGTCGACGTGTTCAGCAAGGATCTGGCTCTCACGCTTCCCCCCCACCGTCCGTACGATTGTGCCATTGATTTGGTTCCGGGCAGTGAGTTCCCGTCCAGTAGACTGTACAACCTCTCACGGCCTGAGCGTGAATCAATGGAGACCTACATCCGGGACTCGTTAGCTGCCGGGTTGATCCGGAATTCCACCTCCCCGATGGGCGCAGGTTTCTTTTTTGTGGGTAAAAAAGATGGCGGACTTCGTCCATGCATTGATTATAGGGGGCTGAACGAAATCACGGTTCGCAACCGATACCCGTTGCCCCTGTTGGATTCGGTGTTCACACCCCTGCATGGAGCCAAAATTTTTACCAAGCTTGATCTTAGAAATGCGTATCATCTGGTTTGGATCCGGAAGGGAGACGAGTGGAAAACGGCATTTAACACCCCCTTAGGTCACTTTGAGTACCTGGTCATGCCGTTCGGCCTCACAAACGCCCCCGCGACGTTCCAAGCCTTGGTTAACGACGTCTTGCGGGACTTCCTGCACCGGTTCGTCTTCGTATATCTAGACGATATACTCATCTTTTCTCCGGATCCTGAGACTCATGTCAGGCATGTACGTCAGGTCCTGCAGCGGTTGCTGGAGAACCGGCTGTTTGTGAAGGGCGAGAAGTGTGAGTTCCACCGCACTTCTTTGTCCTTCCTGGGGTTCATCATCTCCTCCAACTCCGTCGCTCCTGATCCGGCCAAGGTTGCGGCGGTGAGAGACTGGCCCCAACCCACAAGCCGTAGGAAATTGCAACAGTTCCTAGGCTTTGCTAATTTCTACAGGAGGTTCATTAAGGGCTACAGTCAGGTAGTTAGCCCCCTGACAACCCTGACCTCACCAAAAGTCCCCTTCACCTGGTCGGATCGGTGCGATGTCGCATTCAAGGAGTTGAAACGGCGCTTCTCGTCTGCACCTGTTCTGGTGCAGCCCGATCCTAATCGCCAGTTAGTGGTTGAAGTGGACGCCTCGGACTCAGGGATAGGAGCCGTGCTATCCCAGAGCGGGAAGACCGATAAGGTCCTTCACCCGTGTGCCTATTTTTCCCGCAGGTTGACCCCAGCCGAACGAAACTATGACGTCGGCAATCGAGAGCTCCTTGCGGTGAAAGAGGCTCTTGAGGAGTGGAGACATCTGTTGGAGGGAACGTCCGTGCCATTCACGGTCTTCACTGACCACCGGAACCTGGAGTATATCAGGACCGCCAAGCGGCTGAACCCCAGGCAAGCCCGCTGGTCACTGTTCTTCGGCCGTTTTGACTTCAGGATCACCTACCGTCCCGGGACCAAAAACCAAAGATCGGATGCCTTGTCCCGGGTACATGAAGATGAGGTCAAAACGGAGCCGTCGGATTCCCCGGAACCCATCATCCCGGAGTCCGCTATCGTGGCCGCTCTCACCTGGGACGTGGAGAGGACCGTCCGGGAGGCCCTGACACGAGACCCGGACCCCGGAACTGGACCGAAGAACAAACTTTACGTCCCACCAGAAGCCAGGGCTGCAGTTTTGGACTTCTGTCACACCGTCGTCCTCACGATAGTGGACCGATTCTCCAAGGCGGCCCACTTCGTGGCCCTCCCGAAGCTACCAACGGCCCAGGAGACAGCGGACCTCCTAGTCCTCCACGTCGTCCGTCTGCATGGGATACCATCAGACATCGTCTCCGATCGCGGTCCCCAGTTCTCCTCGCATGTTTGGAGGAGCTTTTGCCGGGAACTGGGGGCCACGGTCAGTCTCTCGTCCGGGTATCACCCCCAGACCAACGGACAAGCAGAACGGGCCAACCAGGAGATGGAGCAGACCCTACGCTGTGTGACAGCCGCGCACCCGACGGCCTGGAGTACCCACTTGGCCTGGATCGAGTACGCCCACAACAGCCAAGTGTCGTCCGCCACCGGCCTCTCCCCCTTCGAGGTGTGCTTGGGGTATCAACCCCCGTTGTTTCCGGTGGTTGAGGGGGAGGTCGGTGTGCCCTCGGTCCAGGCCCACCTACGGAAGTGCCGTCGGGTGTGGCGTGCCGCCCGTTCTGCCTTGTTGAGGGCCCGGACGAGGGCGAAGAACCATGCAGACCGGCGGCGGGCCCCGGCTCCCACGTATCGTCCTGGGCAGGAGGTATGGTTGTCCACCAAGGACATTCCCCTTCAAGTGGACTCCCCGAAACTGCAGGAGCGATACATTGGTCCTTACAAGATTCTCAAGGTCATCAATCCCGCCGCAGTGAGGCTCCAGCTTCCGGCCTCACTGCGAATTCATCCAGTATTCCATGTCTCAAGAATCAAACCCCATCACACCTCACCCCTCTGCACTCCGGGTCAGGAGCCACCTCCTGCCCGGATCATCGACGGAGAGCCGGCCTGGACCGTGCACCGGCTCCTTGACGTTCGACGAATGGGCCGGGGTTTTCAGTACTTGGTGGACTGGGAGGGGTACGGCCCCGAAGAACGCTCCTGGGTGAAGAAGGGCTTCATCCTGGACCCGGCCCTCCTGGCCGACTTCTACCGTCGCCACCCTGACAAACCCGGTCGTGCGCCAGGAGGCGCCCATTGAGGGGGGGGTCCTGTTGTGTGGGCCGCTGAAGAGGAGGTACTGCTGGCCCACCACCACTAGAGGGCGCCCTGCCTGGAGTGCGGGCTCCAGGCACCAGAGGGCGCTGCCGCCTCACAGGAGCAGCCAGGACGACAGCTGTCATCCATCACTAGAGACAGCTGATCCCAATCAAGACGGAGGTATATCAGCAGGACGGCATCTCCACCTCATTTGCCGAGATATCGCCATACCTAAGAGGTAACGCACTCAGCCGATTGTATTCTTGACGGTAATACCTTGTTGCTTGTGTGTTGGATAAGCAGATAGTGAGTGGTACAGCGGGAGATTGTAGTGGACTTCTTGGATAAGTACTCACACTCCTGCACTCACCAGTATTTTCCTGACGAGAGGTGGAGGTGGACTCTCCACCCTCCGTGTTGCTGGGTGCAGCCGCATCCACACCTGACTGTTTCTGTTTCCTGCCAGCAGTACCGGATCCGGCGAGCGGAGGCAGTGGCCACCTGGGAATTCGGGACTTGGCGGCTCCAGTATCCCCGGGGTCCGGTGGCGGCGGAGATCGGGTTGGTTCCGGTTCGACTTGGACAGACGTCTCCTATCGTCGAGCCTGCCCACACGACACCTTTGAATTAGACTTAAGCTCTCTATTGTTATCAGTTGTATTTGTTGTGCCCTTTTTTCACAACAGTAAAAACAGTATATTTGATTCCTCCATTGTCCGTTCATTGTCGCCCCCTGTTGTGGGTCCGTGTTCCTACACTTTCACAACAGTCCTGTCCCCTTTGCAGAAGAGCACCCCCAGAGTATGATGTTTCCACCCCATGCTTCATGGTTGGGATGGTTTTCTTGGGGTTGTTCTCATCCTCTAAACATGGTAAGTGGAGTTGATTCCAAAAAGTTCTATTCTGGTCTCATCTGACCACATGACCTTCTCCCATGCCTCCACTGGATCATCCAGATGGTCACTGATGAACTTCAAATGGGCCTGGACCTGTGCTGGCTTGAGCAGGGGGGACCTTGCTGCCCTGCAGGATTTTAAACCATGACAGCATCATGTGTTACTCATGTAATCTTTGTGACTGTGGTCCCAGCTCTCTTCAGGTCATTGACCAGGTCCTCCTGTGTAGTTCTGAGCTTTCTCAGAATCATTCTTACCCACAAAGTGAGATCTTGCATGGAATCCCAGATCGAGGGAGATTGACAGTCATCTTGTGTTTCTTCCACTTTCTAATAAATAATCATAACAGTTGTTGTCTTCTACCAAGCTGCTTGTCTGTTGTCCTGTAGTCCATCCCAGCCTTGTGCAGGTCTACAGTTTTGTCCCTGGTGTCCTTAGACAGCTCTTTGGTCTTGGCTATGGTGGACAGGTTGGAGTGTGATTGACTGAGTGTGTGAACAGGTGTCTTTTATGCACGTAACAAGTTCAAACAGGTGCAATTAATACAGGTAAAGAGTGCAGAATAAGAGGGCTTCTTAAATAATTATATAATAATAATAATAATAATAATAATAATTTATTAATTTATATAGCGCCAAATCACGAGTAATCGCCTCAAGGCACTTCACAAACATTTAAAAGCAGAATAAAATGAAATAAGATTAAAACACAATTAAAAAAATTTAACCATAAAAAGGTAAAAAAAAAGCAAAATAAATAAAATGAATAAAAAAAGACACATAATCATATAAAATACTAATGATAAAACAGGGAGAACAGATGTGTCTTCAGCCTGGCTTTAAATTTTTTTATTTATTTATTTATTTATTTATTTTTAGATTATGTCTCTCACAGTGGACATGCACCTAAGATGAAAATTTCGGATCCCTCTATTTCTAAGTGGGAGAACTTGCAAAATCGCAGGGTGTTCAAATACTTATTTTCCTCACTGTATGTGGCCCTGCGACAGACTGGCGTCCTGTCCAGGATGTACCCTGCCTCGTGCCCTATGATTGCTGGGATAGGCTCCAGCCCCCGTGACCCTGATTTAGAGTAAGTGGGTATAGGAAATGGATGGATGGATGGCTTTATGTTTGTCTAGATTTTTTTAAGTTCATTTTGGATGGAGTGACAGTTGTAATCAAGTATAATAAAATCTATCTATCAAATTGCATGCAGGTGAAATTTCTATTGCAGTATCAAATAATTTTCTATTTCTGGCTAAAATGCTCTATTAATTGAATTTATGTCATATAACTCAAGAATAGATGTAGCATCAATGTACCACAAGAGAGCAGCAGAGTCCTGTTGATTCAGTTAGTAAATTCAGGCGTCACATTAATAACCCCTCTGTTAATAAACTGTATGATACTTTATATTACAGAATAATAGCAGTCAGAAATAGAACATGTTGTCCTCATTTCTTTCTTCCTTTTTTAACCACACTCGATACATCAGATCATGTAATAGCACCTTATGTGATGTTATGTTACATTTTAAGTGGTTTAGTTTCCTGCAGAATATGTGCACACACCAGGGGAATGCATGTCAGGGTTTTGTGAAGCTAAATAACGGATTTCACACATTTGTAACTGTCTGTATCCCGCAACCTTATGGTGTGTAGTCCACCAGTCTGAATTAGGGGTCTGACACAGAGGTCATCAAGGTCAAAAACAGTGTAAACACTCCTGCAAATAACGGTGTTGACAGCTCAGTCTGTGACCTTTATCCGTTTTACTCTGTGACACATTTCTGCAGAATTTTCAGCCCATATAGAATGGTTAGTCTGCCTCTCACCCCCCCTCCACCCCCGATTAGGAAAGTTTGGGTTGGGGGGCAGGTGGGGAGATGTATTTGCTGACTAGGCTGACCCAGCTCTGTGGGTTAGGTGTTAGATCCGCTCGTTCTACGTGATTGTTCCTACACAGTCTGGTGAATGGAAGCAGTGAGGCACACCCCAATGAAGGTTATCTCTGTGGACACGCGCCATACGATGACTGTGCCCAAAGGTAATTGGGTCCAAATAAAAGCTGCGTCCAGCAAAAGCTCACCCCCCCATAGAACCCTCAATTGAATCCTCAATTTTTCCTGCATTTTGAACTTTATGACCAACTCCACTGCATTTATTGCATGGTTGCATTACTTTGTGGATTGCTTACTAAAATGCAACAGTACATCGATTTTTATTTTTGCAGCTCCAGTATGAAATGAACAATTTCACTTTGCAACAACTGCAGTGTGCACAATGTAACATGCAAACTTGCAGAATAAGTGAACAGACAAATAAACACTGGACATGTTTGATACAAAAAAAAAGCCTGATAAGGGTATCTTAAACAAATAGTCTGCCTTTTAGGCTGATTACACAGAGAATGCAATATATCTTCAGTGTCTCTGAGCCAACGTGGGTGAACTGTGTGGTCAATATCATCCAGGGAATGCCAGGAGAGGAACAGTTTTTAACCTGTATGTGCAGCTGCCAAGATTGTTCCGATGCAGAAATGCCAAATGGAACATGCATTAACTTAGTGCTGTTATGCACCTTTTCTGAAAGCTAATGTAATTGTACAATTATGGGTTTTGGGGCTGTTTAACACAAATCCAATTCCGCACAACCTGACACTGCTGTAACTGGAAGGTGACGGTTGCAGATGAATTAATGATCACACTGATCTCAGTAGAGATGTGTCCCAACTTTCACATTTGACATTAACTTGCACACCAATTATGCATATTCATTTCAAAGTAAGAGTTTCTTTTTCATTTTTTTCACACCCATCTTGGATATCTAACAGGTTCACATAGGTCAGAGAGCTCTTATGACAAGAGTTGCTGTGTCTGGTGCTCAGGATGTGTATGGTCCTCGTAGACATACCCAAAAAGAACAAGGTCAGAACACCACTTTAGGGCCTTAACCTTGATGCGTATTTGGTTGTATTGCAAATTTCTGTTCACATTTCAGTTATTATATGCTCTTCTTACATCCACAAGTCTTTGAATAAAAAAAAGTTTTTAAAATCCTTTCTGCAGAAACACAACTGTCATCTTACTGTACATCAAACACAATTACAAGTATTTTCACTGCAGTTAACAACCACCTTAATAGGGGTGCCGGAATCGATTCACGTCTGAATCGCGATTCTTATTTATTAAGATTCTGAATCGATCCAAAATGTCCAAGAATCGATTTTTAAAAAGCGTTTTTTTAAAACATTTTCTTGCTTACTTGCTGCGTGTACTGTTTGTCAGGCAACGGCCTCCGTACTACAGTGTCCCAGTGAGGGGAGGGTCCGACGTGCTTCAAACATTCGTGAACTGCAGCTTAGCATGGCGGACGAAGAGCTAATTCAGCCAGCACCGTCTTTGCCGAAGGCAAATGTTTGGGCGCATTTTGGATTTTATTATTTGCTGCATAAGAAGGAGCTTGACATGACTTATGCAGTGTGCAAAATCTGCAAAATGAAAGTCAAGTACCTCGGAAACACTTCAAATGCGCAAGCCCACATGCTACGCCATCACCCGGAGCTAAAAGAAGTGGAGCAGCGGTATCTGCCAGCTACTGATCAGCACACACTCCATCACTTCACTAAACCGCCAGACAACTCTGAATGAGCAAAGCAGATTAGTAAATTTACATCTTTAGAATCACTTGATTAACCTTGTAAAGCTGCATTTTCTTAAACATAAACATTTTAAGTAATATAACTATTTCTCAGAGCTCTTTCAATCGAAAATCGATTCTGGATCAAATCGTCACCCCAAGAATCGGAATTGAATTGAATCGTGAGTTGTTGTAAGATTCACATCCCTACACCTTAACTATAGGAATATCATAAAAAGGTCATCATTAAAAAGAAGAAGGAAAAAAAGGCCCCATAAAATAAGAAAATCACAGGTATAGATGCCAGGGTGGGTTTTTGGGGTTTAACCCTCTCAAAATGTTCTATACCATGTGTTGGTAGAAATGAGACTTTTAATTCTTTGACCCAAATAAATCAGTTGCTTCAAAGTGATACACAACTTTGAAACAACAAAAAGCTTAAGGTTGATATCTTTGTACCAACACTATTTTTTTTTTAAAGTCTGTACCAGATTAGAAATCATTTCTTCCAAGTCTTTAACTTGTACAGGCTCTGATATAGTTGATAAGCCATTTTGATCCATATTCTTGATGTTGAGTCGGGATCTGACATTGATACTGATAAATGAAATCAAACTATGTTAAACACATTCAGCAAAATTCTTGTCTGTGTGAAACTGAAAGAGTACTATAACGGATCCCACTGCACTGTATGGTATATTAGAAGATGAGAATTATTGAATCTTTCATAATTCTTTTCTCCCCGGGAATAGTTCCTGTCTCAGCTCTTGTTTAATTTTAATTTTAATTGCCTTAGAAAATTACCCACCATTTCGAAACGTGCAAAACAGCAAACTAAAAATTAATTTATAAATGAATCAGAATTAGAATTTATTGCCTTCACACGTACAAGGAATTTGATCTGGTGTTATTGGTGCTTAAACAATAAAAAAGAAAAGAAAAACAGTTCTGTAAGAAGTGAAAGAGTCAAATAGGCAATGCTTCATTGTTTCAAAAGACTGCAAATTCTAAATGAGGTAACTGCTTTAGAAAGTGATTCACAGTTTTGAAACATTCACAAAATCTAAAATATTTGATTGTGAAAATTGTTCACCATTTGGAATTGCTGAAAGCATTAAATGAAACGATTACTTCAGAAATGCTTCATTCTTCTGAAAGGCTTTAAATTCTAAATGAGCTAACTGCTCCAGAAAATGACTCACTGTTTTGGAACCCTTGAAACACTAAATGAAACAATTTGTTCAGAAGATGATCCATTGTTTTGAAAAGCTCAAAAATGCACATAAATACATTGCTCCAGAATGAAAACACTTGAAAAACTAAATGACACACCTGCTTCAGAAAAAAACTTGGGGTTTTGAAACACCGTAGACTTAATCATCTGGCCCCTGTTTTTATTTCCACCCTTGGTGAAGCTTTTGTTGTGCAACAACTGGACAAGTGTGTGCCTGCAGACAGTAGGAAAGTAGAACTCTAGACCAGAAACACATGCCCTCCATGATCCCGAACCCAAGCTTTAACCACTAAAGGCCCTTAACACTCACCTGAATAAATAAATAAAAAAAAGGCCTTTGATCTGATTTCCATTGTACGAGGGTAGGCTGAAAAGTTCTAAGGCTCTCCATGAAGGAGTAATGCATTAACTGCATTATAGTGAGCCTTAGAACTTTTCAGCCTACCCTCGTACTTCCAACTGTAGTCTGTAGCCAGACCTGCTTTATCAGCTACATCACAGTTTCTGGTAGAGTGCCTTTATTAGAGAGAGTGGCAACATGACGAGTCGAAAGAAATCCAAAATGAGCTGACGCCACTCTCCAATCAAAGCACGCTGGTTTCCGGTAGATTACAGCGCCCCCTAATGGCCAATGGTGGGCACAGCTAACCAAAAAGTTAGCTTCAATAACCATTCCGATAACTGAAAAGTAAATTTTTATAACGTTAAAACCAATAAACCGCCAAAAAATTTAGCGGAAGTTACCGCTAATTGCTAACTTTTAGTACTGACTCGATACACTGTCGGTGACTGATAAGCCCGTTTCGAATTTAAGCGCCACAGGGGCTGCTGGGTAATTCTAAAGACAACTGCAAACACAAAACAAACACACGAAAAACAAATAAATAAAAAACAAAGCCCAAAACAAAACAAATGTACAAAAAAGATATAAATATAAATGCTTTTGAGTTGCTTACATACCGTTTTTGTCCACAGTATCACTTCTTGTCTTCTTACCAGCGCTTGTGTGATTTGACCTGTGATCCGGAAGTGTTAGGTATCTCTCTGTGTTCATAAACAGGAACCAACACGTATGATTTTAGTGTTTTTTGTTTTTTAAATTCACCCTATTGACGTATCCCATAATCCCTTGCCTGCCAGAGAGTCACTGCAGTCAAACAGCATATAAAGAATCTACACGATGACAGCTGTAAATGAATATTATACTACAAAAATGTAATTTTTGTAAGCTTTTCATCACGCTAATAAGAGACTGCTGCATGATACCCTGAAAACTTGCTAAAACAATTATAACAAATAATCCATGTCTGCTACGTTTAGCCTGCGTGGAATTTAATAAACGCAAACCGAATTTCAGACATATTATATACGTATATTAGTCTGGAACAAAGTCTGGAACAATGTTGTAAAGAACAATAATCAAGAGGTTAAAGAGCAAACTGTTATGTGCTGACGCGGGTCAGAGAACCGAACGTCACAAGGTCGAGTTCCCGGCAATTCTGCTCAAATCACTCATGGCTTAAATGCAGAACGCCATCTCATTATCTGCTTCAGCTGAAAGTCTTTAAGTCTGCATGTGAGCATCATCCACAGGTGCTGCAAGTTGTTAGGCCTGCACGTGAACATCCTCCACAGGTGCAGCCAATAGTTCTGATGAGGGTGAAGGACTCTTCCGCCAGCACCTTCTCCACAGAAAAAAAACAGTTTGCATACCACCTGGAGAGCAAAGAAAAGAAAACAGCACCAAATGTCCAGCCAAACCCCCCAACACACAACACAAACTTCACTTTCCCCCAGAACGACCTGATCAGGAAGCGAGTGTAGATCACAGCAGCTCCCATTGAAAATAACAGAGACAGCCTGTTTACATAAAACAGTTGCAATAACAACGTCTATAAACCCAGAGAATATATTCATGAGAGTTTTAGGCACAATATAAAAATAGTTTTATGTTGCGATGTTAATGGTGTTGTCCATGTGCAGCGGTTAAAGTGCAGCGTGATCAGAGTGTCTCAATGCAGTTCTCAATGTTACTGAGATCTCGCAGCACGGTGACCTCTCCGAAGTTTTGCGGCATTTGAAACGTCAACAGGGCGATTGAAAAGTTGCACAACACATACAGTGCATTTACATAACTGAACAAAAATTTACCAGGGGGTAACAATAATAAAAATAAATGAAATAAAATAAAATGACAAATTACAGTTCATACAATGTGTCCATGTTGATAATGTTTTTACAGCCTTTGTAATGTTTTTGACCGTAAAATAAATTCACTTTACCAGCAAAAAATAAATAAATAAAAAATGTTAGCAGACTGAAAGTTAACGGAACTAAATTTAGCGGAAGCTAATTGGTCCACTAATATTTTTCAGAGTTAGCTGAAAAGCGAATCTGCTAACGAAAATATTAGCTTCGCTAATTAGCAGTTGGCGGATTAGCGGAACTTTGCCCACCACTGCTGGGCTTATTTAAGTGCCACCAGTCTGTTGTTTTTGACTTCAGTAGAGAATGTCTCACAGACTGGGGACAGGTCTAGAAACATGTGAAATGCTGAAACAAGCAAATGTTTCAGAAAAAAAACCGATTCACCATTTCAAAGCACTGCATGAAACAATTGTTTTGAAAAAGGATTCAACTTTTCCAAATGCTTGAAAATTTGTGATGGTCACATCATTTGTAATTCCTGGTGATGAAACATCAGTCCAAGTTTTCCCTGGGACATTAGAACGTTCTACTTTTTTTTTTTAAATCGCAGTGTCTATCACCAGCAGGGGGCGCTCTGACTCATGTTGATGGTTGAACTACATATATTAACACTCGGGAAGCACAGTTGCAGAGATTTATGACTTTGAGGAATTTAGTCTCAGTTTACCCAAAGGTTTCACAGATAGCAGCATATTGGGAGCCTCACTGACTCACATGCATCACTTAGATAAGTGTGTCAGTAAGACCAGCGAGGAACATTCCACTCGGGATTTGCCTTCTGCAGATTAGTTTTTGTTCGTGCAGTATTTTTATACTGATGTGCTGCCCAGTCATGCACTAGTTTAAGCTCTTAGTCTATACAAAGGTTGCGGCATATTGATTTAGCACAGTCACAGCGTGACGTTCGCTGGCCGTACACTGAATGCGAGAAATGGGGTCACTGACCTCTTGTTCTGAGGGAGTAAGGAGGGCAAATGTCATGTGAGTTATGCATGTCATCATCCAAATCCCATAGCAGGCTTGAGCACGGGGGCATCAGGGTCACTGGTGCACTCCAGCGTGTGCTCAGAACTTTGCACAGGAAACTCCCTCAGGTTTGGCTGCTTTGTTGCACACATGTAACGGTACGAAGCAATTAAGTGAATTACGTCCTCTTCCCTGGAGCCGTGACAGGAACACCCAATGCTCTGCCAACACAACTCCCTGTTCTTCCTCTGCATTGCCTCGTCATTTCTCTCTGCTGCTGTGGGTTCATGGCGGGAAGGAGGTGAGAGGTTTGTCCCTGTAAAAGTGACACAACCCTCTTCCTTCAAAACAATGTTCTTTTCCTTCCCCCCCTCTTAACCTTTTCTCTCTCTTTCTTCCCATCTCCTTCATTCCTCCCACATCATCCTGCAGGAGTCCAGCATATTATAGTACAGAGATTGAAATTTAGTGACTTATTGTTATTATTATTAAATTTGACATTTTAGTTATGAATGTAAATGCAAGGCCTCCTGCAGATGCCGTTAAAACATTAATATTGATTGATTGAATGATTAATTGATTGATAGAGGGGCTTTATTGAACATGTACCAATTGTACGTAAGACAATAGGTTCTTAATAATTAATTAAACAACTGCAAATTATAAAGAACACAATGCTCATACAGCCAAAGGTATTTTAGCATTACATTATGCTTTATGTAATGATCATAGTGTGTGTTAAAAATATATTAACATGACCCAAAGCAGGAGACTCACTGGTTCTCACATACATCTGTAGATGTCACAGCTGAATTTACAGTTGTTTTTGTAGAGTTACTGATGGACATTTTACCTGCTCACTGACTTCTTCATTAATCCTGCTTGTCCTACTAGTCACACTGAATATGGACAAGTCTAACTTCGGGTATGGTGCGAGTTTAATTGTTCCCTTGAATATTGGAGCTTTGTGTTTTAGTGGGTCAAATCTAGTCGGTAATTTCAGCAACGGCTTTGTAAGTGCTAGCCTACACATTAAGCCTAGGCAGATGACATCAACCAAAAAGCCTATATGGGTAGGAATTCTGGGCAAAATTCTGCCTGAAGAGGGGGTGGCCCGATGCACGAACATAGCCATTTTTACATTTGCGGGAACACTCTTTTCACTAACAAGTCTGATTTCATCACGAGTAAAAAGTAAATCACAAATAAGTTCCCCGTTTGTGTCTGTTGTTGTCTTGTACAAATCTTTTTCTCATTCATCAAATGTGTTCCTTGTCAGCTGATGCCCGGTGAGTTCATTGGAAAGTTTTGTACATGCTCTAAACTTTGAGTCGCCAGCAGAAAAACCATCACAGCAGAATTCCATCTACAGCGACAGACTGCAGGAGGTGACATGAGGTGCGGTGCACACCAGCATTTGCAGTTGGTACACTTGTTCCTTCAGAGCCCAGGTGGCTAACTTTTTGAATTTAAGACGCATTGTCCCAGAATAATTCCTGTTTTCATGCACAAGTCTTTCAAAATAATTGCACATTTCAATATAAACTTTGATTCCACTACAAGTGCACACTGACAACACTGTCACAAGTAAGACGCGGAAGAGACAAGAAAAACATAGTGAAAACTCTTTGTTTTGTTTTTTTCTTTTTTTTACAATTGTGTTGGGGTCACAAAATTATTTTATTTTGGGTGGTTGTTTAATCAACTTTTTTCCAAACAAGGAGGTAGGCTAATGCTCAGCCCTGGGCACTCCAAGGCATAGATTCAATACGGTACGGTAGTCTGATTGAGAGAATGAAACCTTCCTCCTGCCCACTTGGTTTCATCCCCATTTCATTATTTAAAAAGGTGATTCCCACCACTGGTCTGTGTGTTTTATCAATTATCAACAGATCACTGATTTCTGCCTGTGTCCCTCAGTGTTTTAAACACTCTCTTTTAAAAAAAGCCTAATACTGATCCTTCTCTTCCTCAGAATTTTAGATCATTTTCAAAATTGCCTTTTATCTACAAAATTTTAGAAAAAGTGGTGACCAAACAGCTTAATGAGGCTTTAGGTGAACACAATATTCTTGACAAATTTCGATTTGGGTTCCGGCACTTGCATTCTACTGAAACGACTCTTTTTAGAGTTTCAAATGATATTTTAATGTGCAGAAATGCAGCTGAATATTTGGTACTTGAACTTTTGAATCTGTCTGCAGCTTTTGAGATTGTTGATCATTGTGTTCTAATTGAGAGACTAAGGACGTGGGTGGGCATCTCTGGGTCAGCCCTAGATTGTTTTTATAATTTATCTCTAAGAGGAGTTTTTCATTTGCACAACTAAATACTCGTATATGTCCTCTTCTGCCATTCTGGCCCATGGTGTGCCCCAAGGGTCCGTTCTGGGACCTATTTTGTTTGCATTGTATTTGCTCCCACTTATTTTGAGTTCTTTTTATAATGTCTCATATCATTATTGTGCAGGTGACACACAACTGTACATCTCCTTTACTCCAGAAAATCCTTCTAGGGTATCTGTTCTTCAAAACTGTATTAATGTCATAAAAAAACTGGATGGCTGCTATCTGTCACTTAATACAGCAAAAACTGAAGTCCTTGTTTGTGCCCCTGATGAGTTTGTTCCCTCATAGTGGTGCAGCTTAGCTAAAATTTCCATAAAAATTGTTCATTTTGTGCTAAAAGCATGGAAATTGGCACACATATTCCACATTAACTAATGTTTATTTTCAGATGTGGAGCCATCCTGGAGCTGACCTCTAATGAGCTACAGGGGTCAATAAAGAATTACACAGGGGTCAAAAATCTTTAAATTTATGGAACATTGCCCACCTTAGAATCATTGTGTCTCAAGCTGAGCTGGAACAGATCATTCATGCTTTTATGCATCGTGACTATTGTAATTTGCAGTTCCCTAGCCTCAGTGAGTCTTTGCTGGACTGCCTACACACAGTCCAGAATGCGGCTGCAAGGCTCCTTACAAGGTCATCTAAGAGGTTTCATCGAACACTCATTCTGTCCTCTTTGCATTGGCTCCCAATTCGGATCAGATTGCAATTTAAAATATTGGTGATGACTTTTAGAGCTCTGCACAGTCAAATGCCACTTTACATCAGTGAACTCTTGCACTCTTATGTGACAAGTAGGTCTCCGAGGTCCTCGGACCAGAGCCTGTTGGTTGTACCAAGGTCAAAGCTGAAGACCAAAGGAGACAAAGGGAGTGGCTCTCAAACTGTGGAATTCTCTACCACTGCATCTATGTTCTGAGGACTCTGATAGAACATTTAAAGAGAAGCTCAAGACCCACTTGTACAGCCTTGCTTTTAACTAGTTGTATGTTACTGCTGTTTTTTTCTGTGTATCACTAATTACTCTAAAGCACTTTCTGATTTTATGTTGAAAGGTGCTATACAAATAAACTTTACTTACTTACATCCTACCTACTCCAAACCTGAAGTTCTGATGTCTAAAATCTAAAGTAATTGTCTCATGTGCTCAGCTTCTTCTTTGTTCTCATCAATAGCTTCTGACAAGATAGGGAGTGCAGACAAACGACCATCAGACGCTGCTTGTTGTTTTAACATGCAACTGTGTGACACAGAGAGGCCGCGGGTTCTTTCACACAGGCATGGACTGAAACAGCTGTAAACTCACAGACCTCAGTGACAGAAGGACCTCAGTCCTGTCTTAAAACGATTTCTGTAAAGCGTTCTGTCTCACTGTTTGCTTTTATTCTGCAGAAAGGCCCGTTTCCAGGCCCATTTGGAAAAATGTCAGCCTTTGAGAAATCCTTTCCGGTTTCCTCCAGTGTATCGCAGGCTGTGGCTATCTCACCAGTGCACTGTGGGGAAATGTCTTACGTACAGCACTTCTTTTAGTGTCCATCAGGCCAGACTTCCTGATAGCCTATTGTTTTATTAATAAAGTTAATAATAAGTTTCCAGTCCACACTGTCTGCGCTCAGCAAGTGTAACGCCAGTTGGGTGATCCATTGTTGCCATCGAGAACATCAGGAACCTGCAATGTGGTCTGATGATTAATTACACAGTTACCTGTTTATTATTAGATCAAAAGTTCTCCAAGAGCACAGTGCTGTGCTCTTGGAGAACATGCCACAGGCTAATATATAGTACGACCTATATATTAGCCTGTGGCATGTTCCAGGTCTCTTCTGGTGTTTTTAGAGGATCCTTGAGTATTGGTGGAATGACCTTTGGCATGTGGTGCTAGGGTCCTCAGTGTTGAGGACCCTAGCAGCTGGAGAAGGTCAACGGGATGCCCACTTTCCCCCCTGGCTGCAAGAGATAGATGGGAACTTTCAGGAAGTGGGGTTGGACCACCTGCCTGCCTGCCTTGAGTTCCACTGCGCCTGTGATGCAAATTATTGGATGAGTTAATAGGGTTTTAAAAAGGAATAGTTTGCACCATCTGTCATGCTTAGTCATCATGTTACAGGGTAACATATGTCACGTCATAGAATCTAATGGACGTCAGCCTTATTTGATCTTTACTTTGGAGACCAAACATTCAACACAGTCAAAACTATTTCACTTATTAATCCTTTTATTTCAACCAATAATTGGCAACTTTAACTTTTGACCCCTGAGCAAACTGAAACTGACCTTTGTCACTATTTTTGCTGTTTTTACCCCATAACTCCATAACATTTGGTGATAGATAATCCAAACTATACCTTTTTGGAATCATTATGATCAAACAAATAATGTGATACAGTTTTCAACATGATTGAAGCATTTTTTCATTTTGACCTCTGTGTAATTCTTCATGGACCCCTAGCTGGCTACAGCTACCACCCTGGGATGGTTATACATTTTTGTGTAGGCCATGATACACTGAGATACACTAAGTGTCGTTTCGTCACCTTATGTTGTACCGTCCATCCATCCATCCATCCATCCATCCATCCATCCATCCATCCATCCATCCATCCATCCATCCATCCATCCATTTTCTTCCGCTTTATCCGGAGTCGGGTCGCGGGAGCAGCAGCTCAAGCAAAGCCGCCCAGACCTATGTTGTACCGATTAGGTCAAAATTGATGTCTGGATCATAGATGATGATGATGATGTGTGCACTCACTCAATTCAGAAAACTGACAAAAAAACAAATATTTGATGCTTTTAATAAAATGTGAGGCTCAGTTTCATATATGTATTCGCCCCCACCACCAAATCTTTCTGTCTGTATTCATGTCATTTAAAACATTGTGAAGCACTAGAAGCAGCATGTGCAGTGTCATGTGACCTTGATGGAGACACTGACCACCTGCATCAGAAGGTCAGAGCAGGCGCGGATGTCTGTCACAGCCACCACAACAGATTCTCTCTGATTGCCGCTGTTTTGTCTGGCACAACTGGAAGAGCTGTTCTATAAAGTCTGCATTCTTATAGAATAATTTCTGGTTGAAATATCAATATTTTAAAATGATTCTCAAAGGTAAGGTTGGCTGTTTTTTTCCCTAACACGTTTACACTTTTATTTTATGGTTATATTTATGGTTGTGATTTCCTCCTGCACGTAGAGAAGAACGCGGGGAATATTTAATGTGAGCATTATGTGTGCACACAGATTCCAGTGAACAGCCCATTCCCCGATCCCTCAACTCCCATCATCCCCTGATCACGTGTTCTGTCACACACGGGGCGAGGAGTGGATAAGCCAGAAACTGTGACACTTTGTAAAGCTCAAATTACTGTCTAAACAAATTCCCACAGTGCACAACACAAAGCAACCCCAAGCCAGGTGTTAGGCTAGTTGGATTGTTCCGATTTTGATGTCTTATGATGTCACTGGGATCAAGGTTCAAACAGGAATTTCTTGGAATTTTCAGGTAAAAAGAAAGAGAATTTTGATCAAATAATACCTTGGGGTCCCTGAGTAATTCAAGCCGAAAATCTGCTGTCCAGCTTCCCTGATGACTAAGAAACAGTGAGATGTGATTTTATCTGGGTCAAAGGTCAAAACAGGTACTTCTGGTCATATTTAGGAGGAAAAAACTCAAATTGGATTAAATAGTAACTTGGGGTTTGTTGAGTAATTTCATCTCAAAATCTGCTATCCAACTTCTGTGATTACTGAGATAGAGCGAGGTGTGTTTTTATCAGGGTCAAAGGTCAAAACAGGTGCTTTCATTCATGTTTAGAAAAGACATCAAAGTCAATCAAACAGGATATTGGGGTCTCTGAGTAATTTAATCCCAAAAACTGGTTTCCAGTACCCGTAAATACTGAGATCTACAGTATATAGCGGGTAAATTGTGTTGCTTTTGTCTATTACCATGGTAACAATTTACTTTCTGACAAAGTGCTCCAGTCAAATATGTAAAAGTGCATGTTTTGAAAAATAATTTGACATCAAAATGAAGTCTGTAGGTCCAGCGGTTCAGGAGATTTGATGCAATTTCTACAGCATCATGTGCAAATGAAAACAGGAGGATGTCAGTCAGTGTGCGTAATTCTTTGGTCATTGCACAAGTTGTGCACCAACACTGTACGTGTACATTGCACACACACACACACACACACACACACTTGCTGTAGATATGAAACAGGAGCACTTGGATCATTTCAAGGTACAATTGTTTTCTTTAAAATAAATAAATAAATATGTCCTTCATGTAAGTTCTGGTTTATATAGAGCAGCTTTAAAGATTTCCATCATCCTTCCTCTGGACTATACAATCAGTCACAGCCATGGCGTTCTGAACTTTGACAGGAAGCCAGAACTCCTGCTGGGACGACATGAAAAACATGATCCATTGTGGCGTACTCGCGCACGAAAAATGTATTTCCTCATATAGAGCGGCGTTGGTGGGATTCAGGTCTTTTGTGAGCTTGCTGCCTTTTAAACTTGAATGGAGGTGTGGTGCCTCCTCTGTGTTTAGGGGCCTGCAGACTGATCCTTGGTTTCTGTAGTATAAATACCCAATTATTTAACATTCTGTCTGCCCCTCTGTCCGTGATCGTAAACAGTATCAGTTGCTTTATGGTATTAAAGTTAAATTGGTGTTGAAGTGGTCATGTTGTATAAGAATGATCTGTTTGTACTTGTTAAAAATAGTTTCATGTTGAACACTGCCAAAGTCCCACAGTGTGACTGTGTGTGGGTATGTGGATGTTCTCCTGCAGTAAGCAACATGTAGACCTAAAATAGCTTCTCTCCCCCCCAAAGAATTCATCTGAAATCTCATGTTCTGTGCAAAAACCAAGATTTGGAGGTTTGGTTCCAAACCAAGGTTTGGAACCAAGATTTTGCTCATTTACTAGTGTGCTTGGGGTCATTGTCTGGTTGAAACACCCATTTCAAGGGCATGTCCTCTTCAGCATAAGGCAACATGACCTCTTCAAGTATTTTGATATATCCAAACTGATCCATGATACCTGGTATGCGAAATATAGGCCCAACACCATAGTAGGAGAAACATGCCCATATCATGATGCTTGCACCACCATGCTTCACTGTCTTCACTGTGAACTGTGGCTTGAATTCAGAGTTTGGGGGTCATCTCACAAACTGTCTGTGGCCCTTGGACCCAAAAAGAACAATTTTACTCTCATCAGTCCACAAAATATTCCTCCATTTCTCTTTAGGCCAGTTGATGTGTTCTTTGGCAAATTGTAACCTCTTCTGCACGTCTTTTATTTAACAGAGGGACTTTGCGGGGGATTCTTGCAAATAAATTAGCTTCACACAGGCGTCTTCTGTCACAGCATTTACAGGTAACTCCAGACTGTCTTTGATCATCCTGGAGCTGATCAATGGATGAGCCTTTGCCATTCTGGTTATTCTTCTATCCATTTTGATGGTTGTTTTCCGTTTTCTTCCACGCGTCTGTATTTTTTTTGTCCATTTTAAAGCATTGGAGATCATTGTAGATGTACAACCTATAATTTTTTGCACCTGCGTATAAGTTTTCCCCTCTTCAATCAACTTTTTAATCAAACTACGCTGTTCTTTTGAACAATGTCTTGAATGTCCCATTTTCCTCAGGCTTTCAAAGAGAAAAGCATGTTCAACAGGTGCTGGCTTCATCCTTAAATAGGGGACACCTGATTCACACCTGTTTGCTCCACAAAATTGACAAACTCACTGACTGAATGCCACACTACTATTATTGTGAACACCCCCTTCTACTTTTTTTTAAACTAATAGCCCAATTTCATAGCCTTAAGAGTGTGCATATCATGAATGCTTGGTCTTGTTAGATTTGTGAGAATCTACTGAATCTACTGGTACCTTGTTTCCCATGTAACAGTAAGAAATATACTCAAAACCTGGATTAATCTTTTTAGTCACATAGCACTACTATTATTCTGAACACTACTGTATGTGGAATACTTACAAGTTGGAATTACAACTTCAGGGGCCTTTCCTGGGGGGTGCAACTGTGAAACTCTGACTTTAAATAAATGGAATTCACCATAAGGAAACTTGTCCAAGCGATCTTTGTGATTTCCTGTCTGAAAGGGAATCAAACTGATGATCTTCTGGTCTCAAGCCCACTGCTTTAACCTTTAGACCTGTGAAAACAAACTTTAAAATAATTTTTTTTAAGTAAAGCTGTGGAGTTAGATGATTTTAGTTTTTATAATTTTAATTTCAACCACATTTAACAGACCTGCATCCAGAGCATAATTTTGTTTTGTTTTATCCCCCTCTAAAAAGCATTTCCTATAACAAGGAAAAACCCAAGAGGGTGAGAACTATTCGTGAACGCTATATTTTTTTCAGCTGGCCAAGTCATGCAGTGTCTTCTGGGAAACCGTCAGGGAACAACCTCAATCGACTTTGTTCAGTATAATTGATGCTTATTTTGAAGCTGAAATGCTACAGATCTTCAAATGGAGGTCTGTGACATGGAAAGGGGTGAAGCTGGAGGTCTTCATCGGAGATTCCAGTGAAACACAAACACTACACGTCTCAGTCAATGTACAGCAGATGTGATCTTTGCTCCACAACTAACAGAACCTCATTTGTTTCAAAGACTTTTCTAACGTTTCCATTCAAATGAACCTAAACAGCTTTGAGAAATTGGAACATGACCACCGACACTCCACCGTGGTGACTTTTGCTCTTCACCTACTTGGCATTTCTCCAAAAAGCTCAACTATAGTACGTCCTTGACCGCTGCCGGAGCTAATGTCCAAACGCGAGTGCAGCCCACAGTTCCACCTACTTCAGCTGTTTTGGTGATCAAGTCCAATCAGCTGCTATCGTCTCTTTCCTGTTATGAGAAAGTGTCCGTCTCATCTGGAAAAATCCCCACAAACACACACAAGTGGAGTCTTGATCGATGGCCAATGGGTGGGGAGGCCTTTGGGGACATGTTCATGATTCTGGCTCGTCAGTGGAGGTACAGCGGCCAGACAATGTGCAAAGAGAAATGTTTGACCTCTTGAAAAGGAAAGAGGATACATTTCCTCAGAGACCTCTCTGCATGATACTTCCAAGGAGTTCACCTTCCGGAAGGAGTTTCTGCAAACATTCTTGACTTCTGGGTAACAAATATGTTTGGACACTTGGCATAAGCCCCACAAGGCAAAAGCATTTGACAGAAATGGAGAATACTAACTAACATATACACACCTCAGAGCAGAGAGAATCTCACGTTAGGACTACTTTCAACAAAGTAACATTCAGTAACCTCACATTGACCCAGTTTGACAACAGCCTAAGCAGTGGGCCACCCCTCTGAACCTGGTCTGCTTGAGATTTCTTCCTCATTATCACCACAGGGAGTTTCTCCTTACCACTGTCGCCTGCGATTTGGTGCTATATAAATAAATTGAAATGGAACATTTTATTCAAATCACAACATTTATTTGAAATCAAGTGTTTAGGAAAACAGAGGCACACAAAAGGTTTATTCAGCCAACATGGTGAAGAATGGAATACGCCGACACTTCTAGTTTGGTTTTCGCTCATTGAACTGAGCCTGCTACCCAGCAGTTTGTGCAGAAAGCCGGCTGAAAAAGGGCTCCATCACGCCTCCTTCACGTACGTCCTCACTGCAACCACATCGCCCATGATGCATTTCTGCAGAAAGACAGATCAGGTGATGTTAAGGCTACTTGATCTGGATCCAAAACAAATCCGATGTTGGTTACTATTTCCAAGACATATGGCAAATTGTTTTGTTGCATCCATCATGCATAATCTATAATGTAACTGTTTATCATTCAAATTAAAGCTCTTGGAGCCCAAAACATCTCATTTAAAGGCAATAAAATATTAAAAATGTGCAGGTTTCATATGGATTTCAAACAGTAAGATGAAGACTGATTCATCAAATGTGAAAAGGTAACCAAAAAAATTGTACAAAATACAAGATCAACACATTTAAAAACTTCAGGAGACCACTCATATGAGCAATATTCTTTATAGTTATTGTTTAAAAAGAATAAAAATCCTTACCGCTATCAATTTTCCATCTGTGATCTCCCTCTCGATACTTGTTTCTTTGCCATCCCAGCTCTGTTTCTGCACAAGTTTTCCATTTTCCAGAGTCATAACAGTCTGTAGGTCAAAGAACAGACAAACACTCATTCCAGCACGTAAAGAATTAAAAAAATAAAATAAAAAAGTGCATTTTTCTGACTAACCCTCGTCTTCCTGTCATCTGCTGTAGTTTCTTCAAACGGCTCATTGAGCTTGAATTTGATTTCAGTTGTTTTGAACGTGCTGTGAGTCTTGATGCAAACAATCCCTTGATCATCCACGGCCACTATCAGGTTGGGCTTGGTTCGATTCCCCACCTGCCGTGTTGCAAAGCCAACACCTGCAAAGATGAAGGCAGAGTGATCAAAACTCATCAGATGCACTCAACAATGCAAGTATCACAAGTACCAAAAACACAGCAGCAACCACACACACACGCCTACCGATTGCTTTCATGTAGTCATCAAAATGCTCACTGGTCACCATCTTCCACGTCCCGACAAACTTCTCAACCATGTTTGTAGCGTCTGAAGTGAAATCCTCAACAGTGGGGCCACTCTGATTCTGCAGCTTCACAGGCAAAGCAGGCTCACACAGCTTTTAAAGGACCAGTGCTGCAACCTGAGCCAATCACAGCCTGGAACATCGCACAGTCCCGCCCTCCACTCTATGATGTGAGGATCGAATTTTAAATGACAATATTAGAGCATACTGATTTTGTATAGAATGTTGGTGGGGGCTCAGCACGAGTCATTGGCACAGGAAGAGTGAGTGGGTCAGAGGCTACAGGACGTCAGCTGTCTGGGTGAAAAGTTCTTCCCTCTCCTCACTGTAGCTGGATGTAAAAATGTGCTGTGCCAAAACTCACATATGCAATTGCTAAAAAAAAAAAAAGGTTCATTTTTCTAA